>NC_092875.1:464243126-464574675 GCF_028372415.1 Notamacropus eugenii | reverse complement strand
GTCTCCTGGTACCATTCCCTCATCACTTCGGAGTCATGAGTTGGGATCAGGGTCACCTGAAGGGGAAGAAGACGGCCTTTAATAGCTTCAGCAATAAGGAATGAGGGAGAGGCCAAAGTAATAGCTTCATCAACAAATGGTTTTCAGCTCTCAGAAAAAGCACAGGGGCTTTGATGCTCCTACTTTCCAATCTGGTAGAGGTAGCCTCCATTCCACCCACAAAAATAAACCATCTATTCATTTGGGGTAGGGGAAGAGGAGGGAAAACAAAAGTTAAAACTAAAATCCCATTATTTAAAGTGCAATACTCATCTCATTCTAATTCTCCATTATGGAAAAAAGGGTTGCTGTAAGGTAAAATTTTCAGTCTTTCCCCATTGCAATCTTAAAAACAATTGAGTTCATGGGGTTTTGGGAATCACATTCTTGTACACCCATTGGTTAAATCTGGCTATTACATTAACCCCAGACCAAAGGTTCCCTCTATTTTCCTTCTGATTCTAATAAATCTAGAATTCCTGTTTCTTTTCTGGTTATCTGGTATGTGACATGTGACAAATTCAATACAACATAACCCCCCTGAGGGTAGGAACTATTTATCTTTGTCTTCCCAGAATAGTAGTTGCTTGATAAATGTTTGTTGAATAATTGATCTCTGCCTTGGTCTATGAAGTCCAGAAGAGTATAGGCCAGGGCTGGTCTCAAGGCCACATGTGGCCCTCTAGGTCCTCAAGTACTGCCATTTGACTGAATCCAAACCTCACAGAACAAATTCCCTTAACAAAAGGATTTGTTCTGTAAATCTTGGACTCAGTCAAAAGGCCGCACCCAGGGACTTGGAAGGCCACATGTGGCCTTGAGGCTGCAGGTTCTCCACCTGTTCCCTTTCTCTAAAACTTCTCCTAAAGCATGTAGAAACATGATTTTGGTCCACAAAATACTATCCATGAATTGGAAAGGGACCAGTTTTATAAAGATTTGTGGGTGTGAATATGTGAGTAGAAAGTAGTAGAACTATCCACATCCAAAGAAGGAACTATGGCGTCTGAATCTAGATTGAAGCATACTATTTTCTCTTTTTTTCTTTCTCATGGTTTTCCCCTTTTGTTTGATTCTTTTTTTCATTACATGACTAAGGTGGAAATATGTTTAATATGACTGTACCTCTATAGCCTGTATCAGATTGCATGCCATCTTGGGGAGAGGGGAGGAGAGGGAGAGGGAAAAATTTGGAACCCAAAATCTTATAAAAGTGAATGTTGAAAACTATAAGAAAGAAAAAAGAAGTCGAACTTCAGAAAAAACCCCTTTCCTAACTTCTTTGTACCAAAGAACTAACTACCTTCTTCAGCTCAAACCCAGGACCCATACTTTGTTCTGCTGGAGCACAATTTTAAGGCTTCATTATCACTTAAGAGTTTCTGTAACTGTCATCCTATTCATTCCTCTAGGGGGAATACAGTTTATCAGGATGTGTTGGTATAGTTACCTGCATGTTGCTTCCCCACTGAGCCTTTCCTTCCAGTAAGGAGTCCAGGACAGCTCTACTGGGCTCTTCGGCTGCAGGGTCATTTCCACTCACCACGTAGTAGGATGACCGAACTCGCTTGAAAAATTCTACGTCGACGTTTTTACTGTTGCTGTGGTTGGGAATGTAGACAAGGTCCAGATACACAGGAGGTCCTGGAGGCACAGCTGAGGACTTGGCTGTCTTGGTAGGCCCAGATCCTGGGGGAAGTAAACACAGAATGGGATGCATTACACCAGTTTGAAATAATCCTACTACCTTCTACCCATTACAATGATAACCCAATGCACACATCCTTCTTCCTTCCCCCTCCCTCAATGGATCCAGAAAGAGGTTAAGAGGTAGAGTAGGGGTGGGGGCCACCACAGTCATGGAGTTGGAAAGACCACATCTTTTTTCATATGTTCTTTATAGTTAATTTGGGCATTTATAATTGTCAAAATAACCTCTTCACTATCTACATCCAGAGATAGAACAAGTAAATAAATATGTATATCATGTATATTATAGAGAGAATAATTTTACATACTCATACACACACATATTTGTGCTTAATCGTGGCCACCTCCAGGGCAGGGAGAGGGAGGACAACAGAAATTTGCATGACATTCTTGGTGTATATTTGTAAAGTTGTACATAGTAAATTTACAGTTTCACATGTAATCATCTTTTTTTACTGTACTACATTATGGAAATGCCTGTTTTATCCCACAAATTAAAAAAAAAAAGACCGGGGTCAAAGTCCTGCCTTTGACAGATAGTGGATCTGTGACTCTTGGGCCAATCACTCAACCTCTTAGTTTCTTCAGCAGCTCTCTAAAACTGTGGATTGCAGTTGAGTTGCTCATCCATATCTGCGAAGGGAATTTCCATACCACATGTTCTCTATAGAAATAAAATCACACATCCAGAACGTCGCTCCCTCCACTGACCACAGAACCAATGCTTGCAGTGATACAGAAAAAGCAAAAATGGTTTGTGTATCATTTCAATATACGAAATAAGGATGCGGGATGATTTCTCCATAGAAACAATCCCCTGAATGGCCAGAGGATAGCTTTAAGCCTTGCATTCAGGTGCAAATGAAGGTGTTTAGAGTTTCTCCATTAGCCCATGCATGATAGGTGGTTTTTCTCGTCTCACTACTAGAGATGAGCCTAGGTGATAGAGTTGAGATGTCTGGCTACCTGCCCATCTCCAGAGCTTGTTCAACGTCATATGCCAACGTTCATGATCAATGTTGGCCCTGTGTCCCCAGAGCAGTGATCCTTTCAGACTGTGTTGGAAAGTTAAACTGTAACTGATAGAAGGAATGACATTGGCAGGAGGTTTTCAGGTTCTGGGGATAATGGTGTTGTCTAGCCAGCTGGGCCATACCCAACTGAGAGAAGTGAGGAGCAT
Source organism: Notamacropus eugenii (assembly GCF_028372415.1). Lineage (NCBI taxonomy): Eukaryota > Metazoa > Chordata > Mammalia > Diprotodontia > Macropodidae > Notamacropus > Notamacropus eugenii. The sequence continues at coordinate 464,571,746 of NC_092875.1, read as the reverse complement.
CTTTTATCCAGACCTCACACCTGCAATCAGAAAGACCCACACAAAGTCCAAATCCAGACCAATCAAAGGGCTCACTCTTGGAAGCAGCCACAGCACTGCCTAGTTTGGGTTCTGTCCCTAGCCTGGGAAGGTGGGGCCATGGAAACCATCTTGGCAGAGATCTCTGTCTGCTTCTCTAAGGAGTTATGCACTTGCTGCAGCTGAGCACAATCCTAGAAACAGCTTTTTGTCAGATAAAAACTACCAAGAGTTCCCAACAGCTTTTTCAGAAATCCCTGCATAGCAGTTTCCCTAGCTTTAAGACTAATCTAAAATACTATCTTTTGCAGGTGGCTTTCTGGGTCTCCTATCCCTTCAGACAGATTATTTATATTTTCAAGATAATTAGTTATTGACATGGTGTCTCCATCATTAAAATGCGAGTTCCTTGAGAGCAGAGACTCTATTTTTGCCTTTCTTTGTTTCTCCAGGTCTTATCACAGTGCCTGGGGCATACTAAACATTTAATAAATACTAGTTAACTGACAAAAAGAAAACGAAAAGCAGCTGTTTCAGCAGATTCTCATAGCCTGTCAATCAATGGGCAGGCAAAAGTGCTGGGAGATATCGCTGATGTGTTCACACACAGGGAGAGCAATATACTTCTGCTTATTGAAGTAGGTCATTTGAAGGATATCTAAAAAGGTCAGCAAACCAATTGGGGGATCTTTGGAAACCTGCTTGTGGCTAGAAAGGAGTTTGTAACTAGTACCAAAAGTTTGAGGTTAAACTGGGTATTTAATATTCAAGTTAAAATGAAGTGCACCTTGTGCCATTGGTAAGGATAAATCACACATGTGCACACATGGGCATACACAATGAACTTCTAAATAGAGAAACATCTCAAGTGGTTGAAAGCTTAATAGGGTTGGCCCTAGGACATTTGAAAGCACTTAACTATATTCAATATTTTTCAACTTTATGAAAACTGGGCAGTTAACCCTGAAGGATCCCTATTTTCTCTATGGAATTTACAAAGGCTATGCCTTTAAAAGTTGATAAACAATAACACCAAGGAATTCATTAAGCCAGGTAATTCTGTTTAAAATGCAATGGTGGCTTGTTTCAGTGAAATAGTCCCTTAGTCCTGAACAGCCACAGCCAAAGAATTTTCTTCACAGGCCCTGTCTACCTTTCAGCGGTCTATCCTATGAGTTGTCTTATAGACATGTTTGTCAGGAATTACCTTGTTGTGGAATTAGTAAAGTCCAGCAACCCTGACTAGATGGATGTTGTTGAAATATGTAATGACAGTAGAGAAAATGGACAGGATTTAGGGCATGTTTTAATGCAAGGAATGCCAAAATTTTTCCTTTTCACAAATAAGTCTATTAAATGAGTAGAAAAGCATCTTTGTACAGGATGGGCTCAATCACATCAAGAGTTTCCATTTAAAACTTGACCTCTAAATTATCCTTTTAAATGACTCAAAGGATAATGTTAACCTAGTAGCATGAGTATTACTGGTAGTCGATGACGTATTTCTAAAAGGTCACCTAGTAGCAGTTTGCTTTTACGTCTTTAGCCAGTTCACTTGTCACTGTTCTCAGGCTGAGGGGTTAATTTGGTGAGTTTCATTAATTCTAGACTCTCTTTCAGGGGACTGAGTTATGTTTAAATATGGAGAACTTCAATTTGCCTCTACATGAATGTACATGTCTCACTGGGAACAAGAACTATCCTGATTTGGACTGAGGAGTCTTGAAGCTGATTCTTCACATTTTAAAAAAGAAAGATCTGTAGCGTGGGATTTCATTATGGAATTCCTTTATTTAAGAAGGACCTGAACTTTAGAATCTCAAAGGTTTGCTAGATTTTTTCCAATAAACATAGGACATGCTATTTGTAAAGCATTTTACATACATATTTTTGTTAATTTGCATTCATTTGTATGTACTAGGACTTAAAAATATTGATCAAATATGTGAATATACAAGGAAACATTACTGTAATCTACTGTCATTGTATTAAAGCTTAATATTCAGAACCACTATAGATAGTTGGTAGTTGGTGATTTTTAGTTGGCACAAGAGAGGCCTTTCCAGTAAGCCAAGGTCAGCCCTGGGGAAATAATCCATCTGGAAAATGGGACCAGAATATGATCTATGCCCAGAAACCAGCAATATCTAGAAGTTCTAATGAAGTGGGGTATTAAACATAAATAGTCTTTTATATTTCCATTCATAAAAGGAAACAGAGTCTCTTCAACCACTTAAAAGATTTTTCTGTTTGCAGACCCATAAAAAGGAAGTTGAAGCAGAAAGGTTATTTTATCAGAATTTTCCTCAATGAATACTTAATGAATATTGGCTGGGACTCAGTTGCCATAGAAAATGGTAGATGACAAGACAATGAGCTGACAGGTTAGTGAGTTGACTTTAGTCTGGTGATTCATTCCCCAAAGTTCTAGCATTAAAAAAAAATCTCTTGGGGCTAAAAGACCCATTCCTTGGCTTGGTATAAATTCAATGACTTTGGGTAGGCCCTTGGAGCCTCTAAGCCTGAGCAGAGCCAAGACTAGGGCTAGGGAAGGTAAGCTTGGAGTGTAGCATAAATGGGCACAGAGAGAAAGGTCACTTAATGTGATTTAATATATACATATATATGTATATACACACATACATTACTGTATATAAATATATGTATATATATATATAATTTCTGTGAAGGAATGAAAAAGCACTTACCGTATGACAAACACTGTGCTAAACAGAGGGGATACAAATAGAAAAGTAAAAAAATTTCTCTTCCACTCAAGAAGCTTGGATTCTAACTGGGGGAATCGGATTTTTGTTTTCCATGGTCTTGTGTGCATGTGTGTGTGTGTGTGTGTGTGTGTGTGTGTGTGTGTGTGTGTGTGTATGTGTGTGTGTGTGTCTTATAAGTCCAAATGATCATGGTGATGGTTCAAAGCTATCAACGGGCAGAATTACAAGTGGAAATTTATTTTCAAATTTTGCCAAAGGACACACAAATGCCTAGTCCTAACTCCAAATTCAAGACCTGTTTCTGGGGATCCTGAGGCTAACCACTATGCAGATCCAAAGCTCTAACTAAAGCAGTCTTAGATATCCTGGATGACGGAGTGCAAGCAGAGAGCACCAGAATGCTATGGACACAGAATCCATCCTAGATATCCAATGGCACATCTACGTATTGAACTAGTCCAGTGGGATAATGTTCAAATGAGATGATACTTGTAAAGTGCTTAGCCCAGTGCCAAACATACAGTAGGTGCTTGATAAATGCTTGTTTTTTCCCTCCCTTCCCCCAGGGTCTGCTACAGGACATCTGGCTAGGTTGTTTTTTTTTTTTTTTTGTCATGGGTGAATGGGGCATGTGTGAGTGTTTAGTAAGGGAGGAACAAAACCAGTGAAGGTCTCTTTAAGGATCCTAGGTAGAGGACATCAATTTCTGTTGAAAATGTAATCTTTCTGCCCCAAATCAACTACTTGGGACAGCACTTCTCTTGCCTCACCTGCAGCTGCAGTCTTTGCTGACTTTGATGTTGAGGTGTTGGTGGCATTCTTGGCCTCCTTATCCTTCTCTTCTACACGAGAAGCTTTGACTTCTGGTGTGGCGCTAGTCTTGGTTGTTTTTTCTACAGATTCCTTCTTCTTAGGAGAAGTAGTTCTGGAGACCTTCTCTAACGATTCTTTCAAGCCTGCTGGTTTGGGAGAGGCAGCAGACTGCTTAGACTTCCCATCAGCCTTTTTCACAGGTGAGGAAGACTTGGTCTTTGTACCCGGTTTCTTTGTTTTTGTCTTTTCCTTGAGGTCCTTCTTCAGAGCTTTGCCTAGATTCTGCTCAATAGCCAGGGCCTCTGGATCTACCATGGAGACATCAGGGTGGCGTGGGGATGGACTTCGGTCTTGCATTGGAACAGGGGGTGGGTCAATGTGTTTGTATGTGACAGTTTTATCTGTGGGGATGGTTTCAGATTCATCTTCAGAGTCGATGTTGGCATCGGCCGTGATGGAAGGACACTCTTCTGTCTCAGGGGGAACATCTGAGTCTGTTTGAGATGGGGCTGATTCACTGACTGATGTGGGAGGGGTTTCATCACACTGACGCCCTTGCTGCTTTCCTCCTGGGGGTGGTGGGCCCCCTCCAGCTTGAGTGAGGGGTTTCTCATACTCCTGCGCCTGTTCTTCACTGGCAAACCATTCTAGGGGGTTGGGATTGATGAAGGAAGGTGAGAGCTCTGTCTTGGGGTGCTTATATTCACAGGAAGACACAAGACACAAATCGACATCTTGACGGGCTTGTGTGGGAGATTTCTTTTCCGCAGGGAAACAGTGGTCTGATGTCTCATAAGAGTAGGTAGAAGCTTGAGGAGTTCTAGTAATTTTCTCAGTTGTCTCATAACAGCAGGTGGGAGACTCAGGCATCTCGCTTGTTCTCTTAGATGTTTCATAGGAATAACTTTCAGAATCAGGGAAACTGGAGATTTTTTCAGTAGTCTCATAGGAGTAAGTAGAGTCTCCTGGTGTTTGGCTACCATCCTCAGAATCATCATAGCCATTGCTGATGTCATCTAAGAGTCTTGAAGCCCTCTCTGTCTTTTCATGGGTATACCCTCCCAGCTCAGGGGTCCTCATTATCTTCTCACTTGTCTCATAGGAGTATCCACCTTCTTCAGGAGTCCTTTTGGTCTTCTCTGTAATTTCATAGGCAAAACCACAACCCTCAGGAACCCTGAAGGTCTTTTCAATCGTCTCATAGGAATAGCCACTGTCATGGGGAGACCTTGTAGTTCTTTCTGTCTTCTCATAGGAATAGCTGCCTAATTCGGATGATCGGGAAGTTTTCTCGCAAGTCTCATACACATAGTCTTCTTCATCAGGAGACCTGGTGGTTTTCTCAGTTTTTTGATAGGTGTAGCTGTAGTCATCAGGCTTCTTCCTCTCTTGTTCTTTCTCTGTGCCAGATGAAGGCAGATGACTATTCAAGGATAGATGGTGTTGCATGGTATCAAATAACATGGAGGACCGGAAGCCATAGGTATCATCAGAGGAAGTGGCCATTGATGGAGATGGAGAAGGACTGCGGCAAGTGGCTAAGTTTTCTTTGAAGGCCGGGGTGGATTCAGAAAAACTGGGTGAATATAAAGGAGATGACTCTCTTGGAGTCAGTGGAGAGATATCAGACTTTGGTGAAAGCTTTTCTCCTTCTAGACTTTGCCTTTTCTCAGAGGCGAGTGAAGAATACAGTGAGATCTCTCTGGGAGGAATGACATCAGAAAGAGCATCCTCTTGGAGGGGAGAAGCAATCTGTGAAGGGGTATGTGCTGAAGAAGTAGACGGGGAAGCCTCTACCTGGGACACCGAGATGAGCTCAGAAAGATCGTTATCTTGGGTATAGGACGTGTCCTCAGCTGGTGGCATCTTAGGTGAATAACTGGCTTCCTGCATGTCCGGACTGTAATCCACTTCAGTAGGCCCATTTTCCGATATATGGAGCACACTCACGCCTGCTGCAGGATGGTCTGGAGATTGTCTACTGAAGTCCATTGCCAAAGATTGCTCAGGAGACTCCTGACCAAACTCGATTGACATTGAGGACTGTTCAGACTTATGCTCTTGCACTGGCGTTCTGGATTTGGCTGTTTTAGGGGAAAAATCTGGTGGCGAAATGGACATTGGTCTTGGGCATTCTTCCTTAGATGGAGACATTTCAGTTTCCTGGAAAGTAGTAGGTGTTTGTACGACAGAGACTGAAAGGGAATCATCCACCTCTGTGGAGTGTGGAGAGCCAACTTCAGCATGCAAAGAAGGAGACACATCATCAGTTGTTGGTTCTGGAAAGGAACTAGTGGCGACTGAAGCTGTGGAAACTGAAGCCACACCTTCTATATGGGAGTAGGTGTCTTCTGCTACACCTTCATCAACAGGGGTTGCTGATTTATCAGAGACAGTGCCTTCAGAAATGGACATTTTGGTGTCTTCTTTAAAGGAACCAAATTGACTGATATCTATCTGTGTAGGAGAAACATCTCCTGCTAATTTCCTTTCATCCAAAGTCAGGCCTGGCTGAGAACCCACAGCTTCAAAATCCTCCATTTTCTTTTCTTGGCCCAAATCTTCCTTTATTGGTATAAATTCGGCGCTTTTCTCATCATGTTGCTCTTGGAAAAGACCAGTGGAAGTCATTTCAGAAACAGGACTTATTTCAGATGGAGATTCCTGTTTCCCAAGCTTTTCTTCGAAAGGGCTCTCAATGTGTCTGCCAGAGGTCTTGACATCAGTACTCAGAAAAGTTTCATATGCAGATTCTGATCCAATCAATGGAGGACTGCGTAAAGGAGATAAGACTTTCTCAATTGGAGATTCAGAGTCAGGCACTGGCTCATCCATAGGACTTACTGAAGTTTTCCCATTTTCGTCTTTGGCATCATCAAATTCAAAACTTACAGGAACAGATGGTGCCTTTTCAGTAACATCTGATGGAAGATGGCTGGACTTCTCATCAGTGGGAGATTGGTAGTAAGGAGTATGTCCAGCACTGCCAGCAACAGACTGAGATGGAGAAACAACTTCCAGTGTTTTATCTTCTGGGCTTGCACAGTGTTCTTCAAGGACTTCCTGAGGTAGCTCAGGAGATTTGGGGATGACTTCAGCTTCAGCTGAGACTTTAATCTCATTGGGGGTCAGAGAAAAGTTCACACTGCGTTCCCCGATGGGTGTTTTTGCTACTGGAGATGGAGGAGCTGGGCTCAGGGATGGACTCTTGGCTGAACTAATTTTTTCATCTGAAACTGTTGATGAGTCATCTTTGATGTCTAGCATAGCAGTGGTTTTCATGTCCCTGTCACTGGAATGGTAAGCTTCTTGTAGAATAGATCTGCTAAATCTGTCTTCCTCCATTGATGAAGGTGGTGAGATAGTAGAAGCTGAAGCATTATAATCTCTGCCATCGGTGGCATCTGTTTTTGACCCATCAGATAATCCATTGAAAGCATCAGGAAGCTTGGGTTTGGTGTATTCTTGAGAATATAGTGAAGACTCGTATTTGGTGATGTTCACAAATTCCTGAGAAGGAGATTCACTCTCCTCGTTGTTAGTCTCATCACTCATCACATCTCGAGGAGTGGACATTTCATCCATGGGTGTGGGCTCACTGGAAATCTCAATGGTTGACTGTGTGTAGCCTGATGTAGCAGTGAATTCTTCAGGTTGGTCCTCTCGATTCTCCTCATCAGAAACGGTCGCCTCGCTTTCTGAGCCACCAGGCAAAGTCTCATCATGAATGGAAGAAGCAGGCTCTCTGGCTGGAGACTGGGCTCCTGATTGCTTGCTTGGTGTGAGGAGTAAGCCATATTTATCTTCAGCATCAGCAGCCTCTGCTGCTTTGTCAACTACAGCCATCACATAATCTTCCTCAGCTAGATGTTTTTCCATCTCATAGTCATCATCTCTGGCATCCTCTGTTTTTTCCTCCTCATCTAGTTCCTCCTCTGTTTCTTCAGCTTCTGCTTTCTCAATGATCTCATCCATGTCTTCCTCAGCTCGCTCATCACCACCTGCCAGAGATTCCCTTTTTTCCTTACCATGTCCATCTGCCTCAACTTTCATATCTTCCTCAGCTTCCTCTTCTTCATCAAGTGCTCTTGCCTCCTCTGTGCCATGCTTGGCACTGCTCAGAGGCACATTTTCATCTCCTTCATAGTCAGGCTCCTCAGCTTCCTCTGTCTCTGCCTTTTCTTCATAATCTCCAGCTTCTGATGATTCTTCAAAACCTGTTCCTTCATCCTCAAACTTTTCATTGTCATCTTCTCTGTGCTTCTCTGCTGGCTCCAGCTCCTCGGGGGTCTGTTCACATTCTCCCTCCACTTCAGTTGTGGTGATGCCCTCATCGGGAGATTCAGCAGGACCTTTAATGACTTCAGTTTCTTTTTGGATGACATAAGCTTCGACCTGTTCGGTTTCTGTCAGTTTCTCTTCATCTTCTATTAGCTCTAGCTGAGGTTTGGTCTCCTTGAGAACATCGACTTCTTCAGCTTTAAGTTCTTCGAAGTCCTTGGTCAAGTCTTCAGGGGAGGACATGAGGGATCGCTCAGCTTCAAGTTCCTTGCCAGGACCTGTTGTAGCGATTCCAGTGGCTGCTGCTACAGTGGCAGCTGTTGCGGCTGTGCCGATGGTGGCTGCTGTGGTTTCAGAGACCTTGCTTTCTTTCTTAACTACCTTAATTTTCCCTTTCTCCTTTGGCTTTCCAGCGGCAGTGGTCTCTTTCTTGATGGGCTCTTCCTTCTTCTGCACTTTAGGTTTCAATATCGGCTTTTTGGCTTCAGAGACAGGAGCAGACAATTTCTTTGTGTCTTTAGGAAGCTTTTTAATGTCTTTTTTGATTTCCTTTTCCTCTTTCTTAATTTCCTTTTTCTCTTCCTTTTTCACCTCTTTTTTGATTTCCTTCAGCGGGGTTTCTTTCTTTATCTCCTTCTTGAGTTCTTTTTTCTCTTCTTTCTTGACTTCTTTCTTGACATCTTCTTTTTTAGGTTTCTCCTCCTTCTTGAGAGGAGTTTTTTCCTCTTTTTTAGTTACCTCTTTCTTTGGTTTTTCCTTTTCTTCCTTCTTGTCTTCAGATTTTGTTTTCACTTCCTTTTTCACAATTTTGTCCTTGGTGACCTTGGGTTTGACGTCTGTGGCTTGCTTTTCGGCCACCTCAGCCTTCACCACAGACTGGTCTTCTTTGATAGAAATCTCTTTTTCAGGCACTGAAGGTTTGGCTTCTGTTTTTATTGGTTTTTCTTTTTTCACTATCACTTTTTCTTTGCTTTCAATTTTGGGTGCCTTTTCCACATGGTTGATTTTAGTTGTTTCAGGTGTTTCTTCTTTAGACTCTTTTCTCACTGGTTTGCTGGAGAGTGTCTTTGCAACAGGTTTGAGACTTTCCCGGCTATCTGTTCTCTGCTTCAGTTTTACTTGTTTCACTGCTGGACTAGCCACTTGGCCAGAGAGATCCTTCTGGGTGACCATGGGCTGCTTCAGGAAGTCTAAATGTTTGAGTTTTTCCAGTCCATCTAGTATGTTGTACTGGGTGCTGTTTCCAGGAAACAGGACTCGGATGATTTTCTCTGCAGGGTTTGCTGGATGCCACACGATCAAAGAGGAAACTGAGGTCAAATAGGAAATGGGAATATCTACTTCTTGTCCATTTGGCAGGATTAGTTCAGCCTTGTCTTTGTTGGTTCCAGTCCACTGGTTCATAAAGTATTGCATCTCCTTGCTACTCTTGACTGGGTTGAGCACATACATCTCAAGTTTCCCTACTCCCATCTTCTGAAAAAGGATGACAGGATCAATGGTGTTCCCTACACTTCTAGAGAGAGGTTCTGGTTTCATGGACAACTTGTTTAAGTATTGGAGGGTGAAACAAGCCTCTTCAATGCTCCTCTTCATCTTGATATTTGGATCAGGGTTTTTCAGGTTTTCAGGTACGTTGAGAAAGACAACTCCCAAATCAGGGGAGATCAGGTTTTTCATCCAGTCACTGTTGGTGGTGGAACCCTGGGACTGTTCCTCTTCCAGTTCAGCAATTTTCCTCTGCAGCATGCTATTGATTCCTGGCAAGTTGTCATCTCCAATGTGGGTGAGTAGAATGGAGTCTACTCGGTCCAAGTGTCGAATAAGTTTCCAGAAGCAGGATTTTCTTTCTGATCCTCCATTGATAAGCATATTGAATCCATTAACAGCGAACAGTGCTGAATCACCTCTCCCCCCTGGGAAAATGTAACAGCAGGGTTTGGAGAGCTTCAGAAATCCTCCTGATGTGGGAGGCTCCAGTATGTCAAAGGGAGATGGGACTTCCACTGATTCTGACAAATATTCAGTAAACTCTGAAAGTCCTTCCATTTCTGGTAATATTGAAGCTGAGTTGAGTTTAATGTTGATGAAGTCCTGAAGATTATGTCTGTCAAGGTTTGAATTCTTCCAGTCCCCTTCTTCGGGACAGAATAGGGTTAGGCTGGCTTTGTTGGCAGGATGGGTGGTACTCAGTAATTCCCCAATCTGGGATAAGGGGGAAAAGAACAGAAAGGAGATTTAGGTGAATGTCATCAATGAATCATCCTCATCCTAAATTAACAAGATGCTGACACAGAGACAATGAGATGAATGGCATATAATGAAGTAAACTTCTTTCTCTTTTTTAAATGTCAAAGGAGAAGGCTTTGACGAGTCATTTTGCCATCAACAGAAAACTTTCCCTTTGGTCCCACAATATAGTCCAGATCTAAGCAATCAAAGTACGTATGTAAATGTGTGTACATATGTGTGCATACACACATATGTGTGGCACAGACACATACATACACTTATATGTATATGCACACACCTGCATGCTCTCTGTGTGCACTTGCTGCTATAGATTGCTAATGTTTTGTTTTGTTTTTTTTACAGAGAATGCAGGGCTTCTTTCAAAATTCAGTAGGTGAGATGCTACTAAATTCCACTGTCTGGGTGATAGGGAAATACTCACTGCTCCAAAATGATTAAATTTTGGAATGAATGTAACACAATAGAATGCGTAGGACTGGGCATCACAGAATCTGAGTTTGAATCTCAACTCTTGTCAACTGTATGACCTTGGATAAGTCACTTTTCTCTGGACTTCAGTTTTATCTATAAAATAAAGGACTTGGACCAGCTGTTCCCTAAGATCCCTTCCAGCTCTCTATCTATGACCCTATAAGATTTTTTTAATTATTTTTTTTCAGTTTACCAAGATTTATTTTCTTTCTTTCTAATGCCTCCTGCCTGCTCCCAACACTCCTGTAAGAGTTTTTTAAAAACATGAGTCGTCTGCCCAGTGGAGTCGGAGACAACCGCTGAAAGTTCACAGCTCTGCAAGTACAAATACTGAGGCACAATTATGGAAACACTTGCACAATTTTACAATTAAATCTCAAAATTATTTCTTCCTTCATTTGCTCATGATTAAACGTGAAAATTATGCTCGAATATAATTCTCTCCTATTATTTTGGGTGAAGCTGAGTGAGTGGATGAGGATGAAATTTGGCCCCAGTGGCTCACATGCAGTAGCTAGTTTTTCCTCCACAATAGCTCCACAGTAGGCAGAGAAGGAGCCCACAAAATGGATTGTGGCTTAATATAAAAAGCTCATTTCTTTATAGATTCAGATTTATAGACACAGGTTTGATAGACTTTGTCTAGTAAGTTAGGAGTCAGGGGCCATCCTAAGCCCAGGATTCAGCAAAACTCAGAAAACAGCTGAGATATCACGTCAGCCTGGAGAGGAATCCTGGGTGCACAATAACAAATGATGACGTGGCAAAGAAAAAAGCTATGTCCCTTGGTTTCTAGGCTTCTCCAAACAATGCTAGTCTGAACCCTTATCTTCTCTTGAACGGAGCGGGATTTTCCCTGGCTCATACTTCTACCGCATATTGTTTTCTTAGAGCTTGTTTTATTTGATGATCATATTTGGAAAGAAACTAAATGTAGTCACATTTAGCTTCTTTCCAAATATGATCATGGGAAAGACAATATCTAATGTTTTCCTTCATTTGATTCCAAAGAAAAAGCTCTCTTGATATTGTAAACCTCTTGATTTGGAGCCTATACAATTTTCCCTAGAGGGCCACAAAGTATTTATGGCATGACTATCATGCTTTGGCCTTGGTATTTCTGTAGCTCTGACAAATGACAGAGGACGCCCACCCAGGGGTTGAGAATGCTACTTTTGCATCCAACAAAGATTCTGGGTAATGCTTCATGTATCTCCACTGATTGCATCCTATCTGCATAGTAATTCCCCTCCCCCATCCTGTCAATGTGCCACGTTAATCTGTGCTCTTCAATACTGGTTACCTAGCACCTTAGAACAAAGTTACATGTCCCTTCTTCCTCTTACAGAACTTTCAAATATAACCCCAGGGCAACTTGATCTAACTCAGAGTACTTCCTTCACTCTCTCTATCTCTGTGTCTCTCACTCTCTCACCTAGGCTAGAAGCGCAATGGCCACTCAAGGGCCTGACCCCACAGTTGATCAATAAGGAACCTTTGCCCTATTCCATTTCTAAGTTGTTTTCATGACACTGCTCCATCCTGCCTCTTATCCTACCTGTCTATCTAACCAATCCTTGGACTTCTAATCACCTCTGTCACACTCCCTAACAATGGGTATTTCCTCAAAGTTTGTCTTTGGGCTCCCTTCTCTTCAGTCTCTATACTTTCTCTCGTAACTCCGTAACTCCGTAAGCTCCTGTTTGATTACATTTTTATGCAGATGACTCACAATTATCTATCTGTCTAGCCCCAGTCTCTCCTGAGTTTTAAGCTCAGCATCAAAAGCTTCATTTGGATATTTCAAATTGGATATCCCAGAGACATCTCAAACTTGACAGGTAGAACTATAAACTACTATTATTCCCACCAAACTTCCTTCTCTTCAAAATTTGCCTATTTCTGTCAAAGCTACTTCCACTCTTCCAATCTCTTATATTCATAGAATTGTCAGGTACCACATCTTGCTTTGATTACCTCCATGATACATCTCAAAGCTGAATCCTTCCCTCTACCCACATATAAGATCCTTTTAGTTCAGGTTGTCATCATTTCTTACCTAGATTCCTGAGATCACATTCTAATTGGTTTCACTGCCTCAAGTCTCTCCCTATTCTAGGCCATCCTCCATCCTGCTGCCAAAGAGAAGCACAGAGGTGACCATGTCACTCCCTGACTTTATACACTCCAGTGGTCTCCTACTGCCTCTAACAACTAACATAAATTTTGCTGTTTAGCCTTAAAAGCCCTTCAGAACTTGGCTCCAACTTATCTTTTCAGCCTCATTGTACACTGCCCTTCCTTTCCCCTTGCTGCCTATATTTTTGGATCCAGCCAAACTAGCCTTTTTTGTCCCTCACACTACAAAGGCACTCCATCTCTGTCTCCATGCCTTCGTACCGGCCATTCCCCAGCCTTGGAACGTACTTCCTCCTCAAACTCTGATAGGAAACCCCTCCTCTTTTTGTTTGAGACAAAGCTCAAGTACTATCTTCTACATGAACATTTTTCTAATCTCCTCCCATGCTACTACCTTCCCTTCCTTTCACTCCTAACCACCTTGTATTTATTCTCTTTATGATTATTCTGTACATAAATTACTATGTTCTCACACTAGAAAGTAAGCTCCTATCAAAGAAAAAGAGAATTCATACTTACAAAATATTTATATCAGGGTATGTGTGTGTGTGTGTGTGTGTGGTGGCAAAGAATTAGAAACTGAGGGTATGTCTATCAACTGGGGAATGACTGAACTAGTTGTGGTGTACGATTAGATGGAATGCTGTTGTGCTGTAAGAAATGATGGAGGGGATGGTTTTAGAAGAATCTGGGAAGACTTATATGAACTGATGCGAAGTGAAGTGAACAGAACCAAGAAGACATTGTGCATAGCAACTGTAATATTTTAAGTATGACCAAGTGTCAATTACTCCAATCAATGTAATGATGCATGACAATTCCAAAGGACCCAAGATAAAAAAATGCTACCCACTTCCAGAGAGAGAACAGATAAAATCTGAATGCAGATGGAAGCATATTTTTTCACTATTTTATTTTTTTTTTGCTTTTTTCACCATATGACTAATGTGGAAATGTTTTGCATGACTTCACATGTATTCTCATATTGCCCACCTTCTCAGAGAATAGCGGAGATGGGGAAGGAGGTAGGGAATATAGAACTGAAAATAAAATTAAAGACATTAAAAAATTTTTAAAAAGTAATCTCCTTGAGAGTAGGAGTTATTTCATTGTTTTTATTTGTATTGCGCCAGTACCTAGCACATAGTAGGTGATTCATAAATGACTGTTGATTTATTGGTTGACTTCATGATCAGCCACTTCTTAGATTCAATAGCCACTGGCTTATAATTTCTAACTTTCTACACCTTCTGTCACCCTTGTTAATCCAGTTAATCCTCAAGTCTGGGAATTCCAACCTGCTTCCAGGCTGGTACACATTGTGTGGAGCCATAAAATTGTACTGATTTCATACCTTACAAATGAATGTCATCTAACCTCAGCAGGTCCCTCAATGCTGCTTTGCAATGATTCACTAAAATAGGGAGTCACTAAGAGCTGAACCAGTCATTTACCACTTATTGATTCATTATCTCATCCCCTACTTTTCCTTCTGTCCTCAAGGTTCCAATTCCACTTCATATATAGTCTCACAGCAGATGATCTCACCTTTTACTTTACTAAGAATATCAAGGCAATCTGACAGGAGCTCCTTCAGCTCTGTCCCTTTATCATTTAAAAACTCAGTTCTTCATAAAGTCCTTTACTTTCCTCCTGAGTCAGAAAAAGAGGCCTCTCAGAATCCTTGCCATAGTGGACACCTTCACCTGTGCCATTGATCTGGTCCCTTTTTCTGATGGCTTCAGGACCTCAATGGATGAATCATTAAATCATTCTCCCTCCTTCCCTTCCTCTCTCTCTCTCTCTCTCCCTCTCTCTCTCTCTCCTTCTTCTCTTTACAAATCTCAACCCAGGTACCCTCTTGAACAGCTGGACCATCTCTCTCCTCTTTTCTGCTTCCTCACCACCTCCTCACCCTACCCCCACCAGTCCCTTGAAATCTGGATTCTATTCCCACAACCCTGCCCATGTTCTCTCATGGTTCACTAATGAACCCAATGTCAAATCCAATGGTCTTTTCCCAGGCCTCACTTTCCTTGGCCTGACATTTCAGTTAGTCAATGTGCATTTATGAAGGGCCTGCTAAGTGCCAGTCACTCTATGTTAAGCCCTGCGGATACAAAGAAAAGCAAAAAACAATCCATGCTCTCAAGAAGTTTACTGTCTAATTGGAAAGACAACACACAAACCATTATATTTAAATAAGATGTTTAAAGGATAAATTAGAGGTGATCAACAGAGGGAAGGCATCATTAGTATTATGAGAGATCAGGAAAGGCTTCCTATAGGAGATGAGACTTTAGCTGGGACTTGAAGGAATCCAGGGAGGGCAGGAGATAGAGTTCCTAGAATGTGGACAGTCAGTGAAAATGACAATCCCATAAGAGTGTCTTGTGGGAGGAACAGCGAGGAGGCCAGTGCCACTGGATCATAGAGTATATGGCAAGGAATAAGGTGTGAGTAGACTGGTGAGACAGGAAGGGACTAAATTATAAAGATCTTTGAATACGAGACAGAGGATTTCATATTTGATCTGGGAGGTGATGTAGACACACTAGCCATGCTTCTCCACATTAGACACACTCTTCCCTTCTCTATTTCTACGTTGTCTTCCTTGGCAAATCATCTACTTCCATAGGTTCTTCTTTGTGATAAGACAGAAAGTTAACTATAATTTGCTTTAAATTAAAAACAAAGATGGGAAAAGGAAAGAAAGTGGTAATACTTGGGTTGCTGCTGCTGCTGCTGAGTCATTTGGGTCATGTCTGACTCTCCACAACCCCATTTGGGGTTTTCTTGGCAAGGGCATTGGAATGGTTTGCCATTTTCTTCTCCAGCTCATTTTACAGATGAAAAAATTGAGGCAAAGAGAGCTCAGTAGCTTGCCCAGGGTCATACACAAATATGGTCTAAGACCATATTTGAACTCAGGAAGATGAGTCCTCTTTATTTTAAACCCAATGCTCTATCCTCTGTGCCATCTAGCTGCCCCTGGTAATACAAAATTAATCAAATAATGATGAGATGTCACAACTCCAAGAAGCTGATAACTACTGAATCATCGCTCTGCTCCTTATTGACCTATTTCTCCTAGTCTGTGATAATGAGGTGGTCCTTCTCTTTACCAAAGCCAACCCCTATCCACGTGAAAACCTTCAACAACTAAAGCAGTAAGCTCCCTCCACAACCGATTCCAAAGACAACAACCATTAAAGACATTTCTTCATTATTTCTAACCTCCATCCTTTCATTTTGAGTCTGGCTTCCTCTTTTGTTTTCTCTGGCTGTTGTTCCAGTTTCCTGTGAAGTACCTCACTATCCGCAAATTCTAACTTCATGAATTAATACATTTAGAACCCTGAGATTTAAAGCTTGAAAGGTCTTTAGCTATTGGCTAGCCCAAACTACTCAGTTCCATTAAAGGAAACTCAGGGAGGGAGTATGTGACTAGTCTAAGGTCATAAAGTAGTTCCAACCCAAACCAACCATTTTCTATGTTCTTAAACAAAAAAAATTATTTTTACAAGCCCCCAGTGACTAAACATGACAGTTATTTCATTTAGAATCTCAGCTAAGACAACCTCTTCCTATTCCTGAGGTATTCTGTATATGTAATCTCACTATGAACAAAACAAATTCTGATGTCATGGCATGAGAGCTAGTCCTTAAAGGACTGCTAAAAGACTGTCCATGTACTTGAGAGATTTTTCCTGTAAATGAGTGGGAATATCCAGACTTGGGCCATGGGCGCTGAGCTGACCAGGAAAATGTCCATGACATTGAACCTTACAGCAGATTTTCTAGGCCACTGCTTCCCTTATTTCCCTTCCTCACCAAAAAGTATGGAAAGTGCTCAATATCTCTCAGATAGACTCAGAAATTTTCAAAGGCATGGCTTTTTTTACTAAGTAATAAAATATATCTTGCTCTCATAGTATCAAAGGCGTTTACTGCAGGGGTTATGGGGGCATTTGCAATGAGAATTGAAGTCCTATTAATTTGAAAGAAGATCTAAAACAATCAATAGTTCTCAGGTGAAGTGCCAGAGGTTGAGGAAATGTAGGGATTCCATTGCAGAATCATAACAATAATCTTAATAATAGCTTATGTTTATACTCAAGCACAGCTGTTCGGAAAGGCCTAAGGACCTAAGTCTGCCACATACTGGGTGGGTGAACCTGGGCCAGTCACTTAACCTCTCACTATCCCGAGCAAATCTCTCAGTTGCAAAGGAGCTGCTGACCTGCTTGAGTGGAGGGTGTTCTTCACTATAAAACCACAGGTCTGGTTTTAAAAATAAAAAAATCTCTCTATGTAAATTGAGCTTCATGATTCCAAAGCATTTTCATACTCTCATTTATCCTCCCAACAGCTCTGTCAAGTTTTATAGAAAACCAAAGCTCAGGGAGGGTGAAGGACTTGCCAAAATCATGAAGGCAATAAGCAGTAGCCTTGGGCTCAAGTTTGGGTCTTTGATGTCCAAGTTCAGGTCTTTGAATACACATGGGGAGGAAGCATGGTTTTGTGGGATGGAGCTTGGGGTCAAGTGATTTCTGCTCAAATTCCTCCTTTGAGACTTATTCTCTATGGCATGGGCAAAAGTCACTTAATGACTCAGTTTCTTTATCTATAAAATGGGAATAATAACTCTTGCCTTACTTCCCTTAAAGGATTATTGTGAGAAAAGTGCTATATAAATGTGAGTTGTTATTATCAACATAGTATTTCGAGTTCTAAAGAAGCTTAGAGATTGTTTTATCTACCCTACTCATTTATGGATGAGATGCCTAAGGTCCTGAGAGAGGAGTGCTAGAGAGGTAGTTAAGTAGAAGAGTTGGATCCAAACTCAGGTCTTCTGGCTTCCAATCCAGTGTCCTTTCCACTTGGCTTCCCTCCAAACCTTACAGGAAGGAGTGAGACAGTGGACTCTTGGCCCATCTCTCACTTCCTTAGGCTGTGTCCTCTGCCCTAAGAAGCAAACTTCATGAAATCTGGGATTTCAAGCTACAGGTTAAATGTTCCTTATGGTCCCTTCCCACCACTCCCCTTTGGTGAACTGAGAGAGAAGTCCAGCTATGTCAGCTGACTGGTGGGTTTCCAAAAGCACTCAGATGAACCAAATGAGACAGGACAGTTTGTTTACAGCTCTTGCTAGATAGGAAAAAAAAGCACACCCAGAACCTTTAAGGAGACACTGCAGTAATGCAGTTAAGTCATGGAAATTTGAGTCTTTCATGGTACCTAGAAACCCAAGAGTCTACCATCTTTGAAACACTGTATAAAATATGAAGCAGATCCCTTGTCAGCCCCTCCATGTAGTATCCCGCTATCTATCGGCTGCTGACAGGCTAGAGCTTGTAGTGACAAAGACACTGGATTTGATTTGGACTGATGCATCAGAACAGACAGGAAGGAGCCACCCACTTTAGAGAGAATTCTGTGAATACTGTGACCTTAGCCCAGACTCTCTGTTCTGATGGTTTTCCAGTCTGGAACAAATTAAAATCCTTTATCCATTTGGGCATGGTTTTGTAAAATTCACATCGTAAATGACACATCATTCAAGATGTGAATGGAGCAGAAGCATTGAGGGCCTGGCATTAAGTCAGATACTTCTGCTTGCTTATCCTTTGGACTTGTCTCTTCCGTGCAGGTCTCTGCTGGCCAGCGAATGCATCTTCCCCTTTCTACATTATCTCATCACCTTTCCCAAGTCCACACAAAGAGATTAGGCATTAAAATAGCAGGCAGCTGAGATATATCTAACAGGGATGGAGAACCTGCAGCCTAGAGGCCACATGTGACCTTCTGGGTCCTTGGGTGTGGCGTTTTGACTGAGTGCAAGTTTTACGAACAAATGCTTTTATTAAGGGGATTTATTCTGTGAAGTTTGGACTAAGTCAAAGGACTGTATTTTAGGGTGTAGGAGTGGGAGTCATGGAAGGCTGAGATTGCCTGCTAAATGGTTATGATTCAAGTGCAAGAGAAAACTGATATGCTGGAATTAAGGGCAAGACACCTTTTTACCAGCTCTGTTATTGATTTAATCTATGGCCCGTGAAATGATTATAATGCCTACCTCCTACTTATATCACCAAGACACTATGAGAATTGATTAAAAGAATGAATAAGTGCTTTGAGAATCTGTTGGAGAGAGAGACCCTATGCAAACTAGATCAAGTGTCAGCCACATCCATGCTCATTTCCAATATGAGGGCATGTTCTCACTGTCTTGCCACCACCCCCACTCCATCCCCACCCCCCAGCTACCCAAATTAACCTGATATCATCAAGCTGAACCAACACAACATATTTAATGTTTGAACATAAGGACATGCCTTTTCTGGTCAAAAACCCACCTCTTGATCAGTAAAAATCTCTATGAAGTTCTGGAAGGAGAAAGAGCCTGACTGAAGGATCAGTTCTCCTGTGTTTTCAAAACATTGTCCAGTCAGCACAAGCAGTTTGTGTCTGGCGGCATCTGTGATCATCAAGCGCACCTAAAAACAAGGAGAGATGGATGAGGCCATGGGCTGGCATGACTTGAGACTTCTTGAGAGTGAGTAGGATACCCCAAGAATTCAGGGGCTTTGTTCTCCCATGCAGGGTACTGTCTGTGAATGTCATGCTGATTCCCAATTCCAGCTAAGGGCCAATCCTTGAGGTCAGTAGAAAGTCTATTAATGCTATTTTCAGAGCTAATACTAATTGACAACCTTTCCAACTGCAGTCTTCTCACAGCTGGTCACCCATATGTGGCATGGCTGTTCTGAAGGGTCCACTAACAGCATGTGGATTCTGAATCAGGGGCTGACTTAGCAAAGTTCTCCCAAATTCCACCAAGTACAGGCCATCATAGGATATCGTGACTGATATGACCAGTCTCATCCCTCAAGCGGACAGGCTGAACAGTAATAGGTTACCTGTGGACCGTACTTGGTCAGCCCCTGCCAACAAAGGTTCTATCCCTTCCTACTGGTAGCCAAAGGAATGCCCCCCAAACTTTGATGTCTTATCACGGTCAGCACAAATCTTCAATAGGGTCAAAACAAACCCTTCCATTGGGTTTCCAGTCTGACTACACAGCAGAAATATTCATATACCTCAACAAAAGTCCTCAATGGGAGAAGTCAGCCTGTCACACAGCAGGCTCATTAAAATGCAATCTTCTCCTTGATGGGTCAAGTCAATTTACTCTCCTTTTGGGGAAGAAGCACTGCTGAGTGCACTTTGCCTTCTGGTATGTTGCTACCATCTTATCTGTTCCAAAGGCATTGCTAGAGTCTTGAAAATAAATAAATGCCTGACCTTATCTTTCCTTCCTCCATGACTACTGGCTTCTGCAGGCAGTCTGCCAACTCATGTATAAAACCTCTGGCTTTTTTCAGCCACAAAATTGCTTCCTGACTTGTAAGTCTCTGATATATGGCTGTCAACATCACTTTCCTCATCATCCCTGTTTCTTAATGGATAGTCAAGGGGGTACTGCCAGTTTGAAGGTCAGGGGCAGAAGTGGGAATTAATCTCAGCATATCTGAGCACACTAGGCCAAGCAACGGGATATATGGAGAGCCAGGAGGAGGGATTGTGAAAGTGTAATGGAGGCCTCCAGGGACCAGGGCTACTTTGAATTCTGAGTGCCATTCCACTTGCTAGAGTGTTCCATATAATAAAGGAAATGTGAACATGAGACAGATCAATTCCCTGGCCTCAGTGACGAGACTCAGCCTTAGCTGAGTTCCTATTTCAGAGCACACTTTGAATGCATTGAATTTCAGAGCATGGGGCTTCTGTTGACTTTCTCCAAAAGGAGACATACAGAGCAGTGATGCAGGGGATACCCGAGCTATCTCTGAGATGGGA
This sequence comes from Notamacropus eugenii, assembly GCF_028372415.1. Classification (NCBI taxonomy): domain Eukaryota; kingdom Metazoa; phylum Chordata; class Mammalia; order Diprotodontia; family Macropodidae; genus Notamacropus; species Notamacropus eugenii. The sequence goes on along the minus strand of NC_092875.1, from coordinate 464,551,179 downwards.
TCCACATTCACTTACCTTACTCTATGTCCCTTAAACTCCTACTTCAACTTTCCTTTGTTCCACATGGACACCCAAGTCTCTACATGGGAGAGTGGATTCTGTTTTTTGGGGGATTTCTTCCCATCCCTCCCTACCCCATCCACATCAGCACACACATCTGGCAAAGAGATGCAACTCAGAATTTACAAGACCAATTCTTCAACCTTTGGTTTGCTAAAGTGAGATAGGGTCAAGTTCTGAGAAACCAATTTAGGATAGACCGTGAGCATAAACTGAGAAGGGATATGGGAAGAGAAATTCTTCCCTGATTAATAAGCAGAAACTAGGCTTGGAGGAGGTGTGTTCCTGGAGGTTGGCAAGTTTCCGGGTCCTTTTTGCTCCCCAGCCCTACTCCTCTACCTTCCTCTAGCTTGGGTGTTTGCCCTCTGTGAGTGGGGTGGGATGGGGAGAAGACGAGGAACCTTAGCCCCAGAATCATATTGTGACTGAATTGGCTTTACCTCGGTGCTGACTGCTTCATCTGAAGGGTTGATCAGAACAACAGTCTCTAAGACGTCACTTCGGTGGTGAAGAATTTTCTGTCCTGTAAGCATAAACACACAGAAAAAAGAAAGCTTTAGCTTTTCCAGATGAAAACCAACAGAACTGTTCAATTTGAGGCAGCAGAAAATTTTCTTTCTCTAACCTGGTGTCCCTTACTCCATCTTACATGTGAAACCAAATTCAACATTATTAAACACAAGTGCACAGAAATACAATCTATACAGTATAGACACTCTCTGAATCCCGTCCATGTGGTCTTAAGAACTTCAAACTTCCCTCACATGCCCTTCACTTTCATGATTAGTAGTGAGTCTGCCTCTCTGGGCTAGGGGCAATTTTCATCTGATACAAGGGGTAGGTTCTAGGAAAACTTGACAGGGATCCTGACATTTCCTTTCTCATGGTAATTGGGATGTTTCTTCTTATCCGCCTTTCTTCTGGTGAGAACTGTGCAGAGATTAATTAGGAGCCTCATTGTGGAATGACTGTCACCCAGAAAACCCAGGCTAGCAATTAGTCCAACGAGAATGGCTGTCTGAGGCAAGCTTACAGACTGTTGGTTATTAATTAATTAATTTTGCTCAGAGAAAAGTACAGGGAAACACAGAGCAAATCTTTCCACTGAGCAAGGTGGCCATATTGCTCTTGGGAGCATGATATATGAAGAAAAAAGCAAGATGTGACACTGGTGGAAAGTCTTCTGAAGATAAAGATTAAAAATTAGTAAGGCATGAATTCTGCTTTACTCGACTGCCTTTCTCCACACCTACCCATGGTTTTCCCACTTGAGTAGGCTACATCACAACTCCTGGGCAGAAATTTCCTCCCTTATCCTCCAGCTTCAACAGTATATGGTCTCTAAATGGGCTTTTTTATACAGAATCCTTTCCTCATGAACTGAGGAACAAAGGGGAGTAGGAGGGAGGTGTGGGGAGGGGAGGAACTGGCCACAGTGTTTCTTGTCCTTTTCATGGAGAGAAGAAATGTTCAGCCTAAAAGCAGGAGGGCATAGTCACATTCCCTGGGTCACACAGACATTTCTGCTACAAAAAGAACATAAGCTATCTAGAGATTTTAAGCTGTTTCCTTCATGTCTCTGTGTCCTTAGCATCTAGCAAAGGCTTTGGCCACAAAGTGGGCACTGAGTAAATTGTTGCTGAGTCTCTGAGCAATTGATTGCCAGACAGAGTAGAACTTGTGGTTCCAAGAAGAAACATAAGACAATAAAGGGGAAAGAGTGAAAGCGAAGGATGGTACTATGGGGAAAAGCAATTGTTGCTCCTATAAAGCTAAAGCCAGGTCAGCAGAATTACAGAAACATCTGAGAGATCCAGATTGCATTTGGATCTTTGCCTCCTACCATCATCAGGGACCAGAAGGGAAGTAGAAGCAGCAAATGTTGAGGTCCTTTGTGAGGGGGCATGAAAAACAGGTTCCTGATGCCAGGTTGGCAATCAGCTTCATTTTCCCTCTCAACTCGTTTTCGGCAACACTCACTGGGTCAGGCACAGAACACAGATGGGCACAATCCAGAGCCACAACAAAAGGACAGGAGGGAGGGGTCAAAGAAAAGTTCTGATAGTGACAAAAGAAGAATCCAGAAACATCTTAGCATCTTTTTAAAGAAGTAGGGAGACCCAAAGCATAAGTGAGAGAGAGAGAGAGAGAGAGAGAGAGAGAGAGATATACTGGATGGAGAGAACAAAAAATCAAGTTGAATGTATGAATGTATTTAGAAGATGGGCAGAGGTTTCTCCAAGAAAGGAAGAAACTCCAGAGTAGAAAAATGTTGCCTTGTATGAACTAGCAAAAAAACAAAAACAAACAAACAAAACCTTAGGAAGAAAGAAGAGCTCCCAAAAAAAAAACTAACATGACTTGACCAAATCAAAGATTCTTTTGTTGCTACCTTACAGTCTGCAACAGACGCCTCGATCTGGCAGCCTTTCTCATGATCACTTTGTGCACTTAAATAAAATGAAATTGAATTCACTAATCGCAAATGATATAAAAGGAATCCAAACTCTTAATAAATAATATAGCCTGCTGTCCAGATTCATCCTGACAGAGCATTCGTAGAAACAAAGAGATGACTGGGGCTTCCCTGAAGCACCCACAGAAACAGATTCTGCTGCACCTGCCCAGTAGTTTCAGACCCAATGGGGATAAAGAGCTGTCTCCTTGGTCACATCTTTGACATGATAGTTTTCAATACACAACAAATAGCCCAATGCCCAAGCCACACATGCAGTCCTAAGTTCCTGATACATGAACCGGCAAAAGCAGACCTCTCCCAGATGTCACTGAAAAAGGCTTTCTGAGTTCTAACCCCACTCCAACAGGTGATAGAGACATTAGTCACTTACTCTCTCTTCAGTGACCTCACAGGGACACCCTCAACATGGCTACCACACTCTCCAAAATGCAGGCATCCTCATCTCTCAGCAACAATAGCCTTGCACACCATCTCTGGGTCACACCCTCCAGCAACCACTTTTGCTCCTGGTTTCCCCAGCTGTTTTTCCTTTCTCAGAAAACTGGCTACAAACCTGACACACAAAACTTGGGCTGATGCTCACCGATCCATAGGATCCTGTTTCTCCTCTGTCTTTGACTTTCAGGGAGGGAACTCAAGCAGGGTCACGTCATGCGGTAGCTGCTGTTTACTCCTGGCCACTCCAGGGGTGGCTTCAGAGCTAACCCTACTGGAATTCAACTCACCCGTTCCTTCTCATCCTGCTCGCTAGAAACGCTCAGCACCTCAACAAAGACCTTCACCTAGGATGCCAGGGTTCCTCCTCCAACAAAAGTTTGTTTTGTTTTGTTTTCCTTAAGTTGGATTTGAATGAAGATGAGGCATTAAAAGAAAAACAGAAGAAAGCCTGCAGTGGAGCTCTGGTCACAGCCAGACTGTCTGTTGGCCAAAATTCCTCCACAGGACGATGTAACCAAGGGCTGGGTCCTTGAGGCATCTGGCAACTCTGAAGCTGGCAGAGTGGCCTCTGAGAGCAACCCCCTCCTTTCTCCCCCCAACACCCACCCGATGACGCCAGCTCTGCTAGCTGCAGACAGTCTTCGGGGCAGGCTGCTGGGGCTCCCAGAAAGTGGAATATTTGGTGTTCCCAGTCTCCAAACTGGGAACATGGCCAGGTTTACTGAGGAAGAAGGCTGCCACCGCATTTGTAAAGGTCTCATTCAGTTGTTTCAGAACAGAAGTTCCCAAGAAAGAAAAGCAACGCATTTCCATCACTTCTTTTGGACCATTGTGCAAACTATTCTGAACCTCACAAGAAAACTGTTATGCAGCCCCCGTGAATGGCCTGCTTTCCCCAAAGCTCGCCAGAGGGAGTGCAGAGTGTGGGGCTTAAGAGGCTCTGATTTTCTCACGTATGGCTTTGATACAGAAAAGAGCCCTCAATTGTCAAGATTCTTCCTGGGCAGTCCATACAATATTGTTACCTTAAGGAAGAGAAATCAGAACCTCTTCATTATAAAGAAAAGACGGGATCGGGGGGAAGAGATACTTGAGAGCAAACTCTACCATCATTACTGATTAAATAATTGTTTACGCTATGCCAAAGATCATGAAAAACTCAAATTGATTGACCTGTCCATAGCTTTGTAGATAAATTTTAGGGCATTGCCGGAGGTTCAGGAAAGTTAAGTGATTTCACAACGATCTTACAGAAGGTAGATTTGAACACAGATTTTCCTGCCAATTCAGGCACTTCATTCACTAGCCCAAGTTGCTCCTAAAATAAGATTGTGGTTTTCCACATAGCCTTAAAACAACAGTATCCTTTCCTTTTCTTAAAAATCTTAAAGATTCAGGAGATCTATGTCTTCTAGGAGTTAGGATACTTGGGGCAGGGAATGGAGGACAGATGGGAACCTTAGCTGTAAATTATTTTAAAATATTTTAAAATTGATTTTTAAAAATTCCTTGAATATTTACTGTGTATTTCCTCCAGACAACTCAAAAATCTTACAAGAATGTTCACACATAAAACTACGTTTTTTTCTTTAACCAGAAGCAGAGATAGAAGGAAATGGGGTACAATAAGGGACAGAAAAAGGAGTATGGAAGGACACAGGATTAGAGGAAAGGGAGGGGAAAAAGGCATTATAAGAAGAGCTAGCCCCTTATATGTTGGTAGTACCCATACAAAACTGGGAAAGTCAACAGCACCCAAGATTTCTTATCATCTTACAATGACTATCCTAGAGTGTGGATCCCAGTTTCCATCTTTAATCTCCATTGAATAATGCTTATCAAGTCTGTGATCATAGTTCCCACTGGCTTTAGAACAGATGAATTAAAAATTCTTAAACAGGGGTCAACAAACTTTAGGTTCTTATTTTTTTCTGTCACTTTGATTCCTATATTTTATTTCCTTTTGTAATCCTTTGTATTTATTTTATTTTATGCATTTAAAAAACATCATTCTAAGAAAGGGGTAACTCGGTGTTGCTGAGCGTCTGAAGTCAGGAAGATTCATCTTCCTGTGTTCAAATCTGGCCTCAGACACTAACTGGGCAAATCATTTAACCCTGTTTGCCTCCATTTCCTCATCTGTAAGATGCCAAAAGAACCCCAAAGGGGGTCATAAAGAGTTGGATATAACTGAAAAACAACTGAGCAACAATTCTAAGAATTCTCTAGATTGCCCAAGGGGTCTGTTGACATAGAAAAAATAAAGAAGCAGAGACCATGATGCTGTGTGCGTAGCTGATCTGAGAATGAGAGATATTTACATTCATTCTTTATGGATCTTACAGGGTGAGATTAACTGATGTTCACATTTGAGAGACTGAACATGTTCTAGATTCTCTGACCCATTCATGAGAAATGCTTGGAGCTGCCATATTTCACTTTGAATCCTGTTGGGGAAGGGAAGGGCATGGTTGCTAAGTTGAAATATCTGAAAGGCTGTCATGTGGCAACCAACTACATTTATACAGCTCCAAAGCAAAGAGCTAGGACCAATAGGTAGAAGGTAAAGAGAAGCAACTTTTCCAAGGGTTAAGAAGCAAAAACAACAACTAATAGCATTTCAAAATGGAAACAGGTGATCTTGGACGGATAGAGAGTATAGGTTGAGCCACCATCCTTTAAAAACTCCTCAAATGGGTGGGAAGGTGGATTTCTGAGTTCCCTTTCAGTTCTGAGACTCAACAGGATTCTATGATGCATTGACATGCTCAGAAGGAGAAGGAGGTGGAATTAGACAAGCTCCCCAGGTTTTATTCACCTCTGAAATTCTGGGCCATGTTTTCATCTGTATCCCTACACCTGTGTTTGTGTCTATCTTGTACATCTTGAGAACATAAGCTCCTTAAGGGTGAATACTTAGCACCTCATGCCTGGATTATAGAAGTAGTTTCTCTGTGTCTGGTCTCTCCCTCCTTCCCACATACCAGTGCAAAAGCAATCTTTCTCAAGTGTCTTTAAAAAAAAAATCATACCATGCCTTTACTCAATGCTTTTTTAACTTTTTAAACCCAACCTCCCTTACCTGGCCTTCAAGGTCCCTCTACCAATTTGACTTCACCTTTACCCATTTCACCAACCCAGTTTCTTCATATCATACTCCCTTGTCACTGATTCTAAGAAAATGTTTAACTCTTGCACATGATTTGTTCATTTCTGCCTCCCTGACATTAAAAAAAAGCATTAATGAAATGTTTACTTCAGGTAGAGTACTCTGCAAAGTTGATATCGGACTTGGTCCTCGCCCTCATAGAGCTTAGTCATGAAGAGTCAGATGTGATAAAAACGACAAAAGACACCAAAAAGAGAAGATCAAGCACAGTGCTGTGCTGAGGCCAAGGGAGGAAAGTCATCATGGGGAGCCAGGCTTTTGCTTATTCATTGATTCAATGTGGAAATATTTTCTTCTGTGCCAATATCCAGGTTTGCCCCTTTTTGCAAAACTTCCTTGGGCCAGGAAATTCCTTAATGAACTTAGTTCTTTCACATCATACCCACATTGTGCTTTTGAAGTCCTGCATATTTGAAATGTCCTTATACTTCTGAGTGTGTAGCTTAGGGATCCCTACTAGGACGAAAGCTCATTGAGAAGAGAAGCCAAGGTTTCTTTTTATTTTAAGGCATTCTTCATAAGATCATTGATTCACAGAGCATGGGGACCGCAGAGATCATCTCAGTAGCTAAGGTATACCAGTAAATAGAGTACTGGACCTGGATTCAGGAAGACCCGAGTTTCAAAGCTGGCTTCAGAAAGTTGCTAGATTTGTAATCTTGAGCATGTCACTTAAACTCTGTCTTCCTCAATTTCCTTATGTATGTTGTTGTTCAGTCGTTTCAGTTGTGTCCAACTCTTCGTGACCCCATTTGGGGTTTTCTTGGCAAAGATATTGGAGCGGTTTGCCTTTCCTTTCTCCAGCTCATTTTACAAATGAGAAAACTGAAGCAAACAGGGTTAGGTGACTTGCCAAGGGTCACACAGCTAGTCTGAGGCCAGATATGAACTCAGGTCCTCCTGACTTCAGGGCCCACACTCCATCCACTGTGCTACCTAGTTGTTCTCTCTATGAAATGGAAATAATAATAGCACCTACCACAGTATCATAAGGATAAAATGAGATAATACTTATAAAGTGCTTTGCAAACCTTTAAGTGCTATATAAAACCATGCTATTATAACTATGTACTTCAAGGGTTCTTAGCTTCTTGCATCATGGACCCCTTGAGCTATCTGGTGAAATCTATGGACTCTTCCTCAGAATAAGGTTTTTAAGTGCATAAAATAAAATACAAAGGATTACAAAGAAATGAATCCTATCAAAATGCCATAATCAAAATATTTTTAAAAAGCAAGTTCACAAACCTCAAGTTAAGAATGCCTGATCTGATCCAAACCTCTTATTTAGTAGATGAGAAAATTTAGTTATAGGAAAGTTTAGTGACAAGGTCACTCAGGTCTATTTATTCTAAATGCACCACTGAAGAATGGACACTAAGGGCGTATTCAGCAAACAGTTGACTGAGGGCTTTGGTTTGCAAAACCTCCTACCTGCCTATCCAACTGGAGAGTCTGAAGGGAGAAGAAGGCTCACAGTGGCTACCAACTTTGAGAGGCAGCAATTTAAAGATAAATGAATCTACATTCCCTTTTTTTTAACAAAGCAGATTTTATACCAATAAATACAGAATTAAAAAAATTATTCCAAGGGGATTTCTTATGTTTTTACTTATCTATCTATCTATCTATCTATCTATCTATCTTTCTAACTATCTTTGGTATAACAATACCAGAGTCATCTCCAGTCATTCTGATTTACATCGAGCCACTGGATCTAAATGGCTCCAGAGGAGAAGATGAGGCTGGTGACCTTGCACAGCCCTGCCTCACTTAAATCCAATTCACTTGCATGTCATGGCCTCATCTCCCTGATGTCATGGTCCCCTTCTAGAACAAAAGATACACAACAATTTTTTTTTTTTGGTAAAACAAAACAAAAAGCAACAGCAAATGAAATTAGAGGTACATGAACTAACAGTCCCATCAGGTTACCTACCCATCAATTCGAATACCAACTTTCCATTTAACCAGCATCCAGGTATCTTTTCTGCTTACATAAACAAAACATTGAGAGTCATGGAAATTTAAGGCTACAAAGGGTCCTGAGAGATCACCTCACCTGATCCTCTCATTTTATAGGTGAGGAAACTTAGCCCCAGAGAGATTAAGTCACTTGCCTAAGTTCACACGACTAGTTAATGGCACAGTCGGCAGAGCTATAACCTAGGCTGTCTGGAGTTCAGGCAGTCATTCTGTTCCCATTACATCTTCCATCCCAGCTGCCTCTTCAGGCATGATGTTGTTTGTCTGGGGAGAGAAGGAGTTGGTGGCCGAGGGGAGGGGAGGAGAAGGAGGGAAAGAGAGGAGGGGTGTGTGCATGTGTGTGTGTCAGATGGCTGAGTCAGCAGAGCTCTCTAATGAATCTTCTGTTTTTCTGGAGAACAGAAAGTGAACTGTTAGCAGCCAGAGTCCCCCACAAAAATCCTCTCTCTCCTTTTTAAATTAACTTTGAGGCACTGGGGATGCTACAGTTCTCAGTCTATCTGGGGTTTTCTTCCTGGGCCCCCTTCTTGAGGGTATCAGTGAGGAAATGATACCCCCCTTTAAGCAAAGCACATGATGATTTTCTCCTTTTTGGGGGGAGCCTTCCTCACCTCAAAATTCCACCTCAAACGAAATATTTGTGGAGTGCTTAGTATGGTACCTGGCATTTAGTGGGTACTATATATATACCACCTTTTTCCCTTCACAATTTCCTTTTTAAAAGGGTGTGGGGTGATAGTAGAAAAAGACCGTGAAAACTCCTGCTCAATTGACCCCAAGAGTCATGTCTGAGAAGCAGACAGTAGCAACATGCCAGTGTTCAGCACATTTAATTCCATGTTGTCCACATTTGGAACAGGGGGTGAGGTCATTCAGAATGGGAGCCCATGCTGCTAAGGACGAACAAAAGGCTCCATTTTGTTCTGCATGGTACGTATTTACCCACTGCCTATTGATTAATACACGAGATCAGAGCAGACCCTGGGAACAAAAACTCAACCAAGCTCCTGGCCTACACAAATAAACCTTTCTGCTGGAGAACAGAGCCAGCATCTAGGCTGCCAAAGCTCCAAAGCCCTGTTTCACTGGATCTGTGGAGGCTCAATGAAAATACACAAAGGTGTTGGAAGACAGCGTTGAGGCTCTCATAACGAGGCCAGGAGGTGGCCAAAACATCAGCTAGAGTACAGAAAATCACTAAATACAGGACCGGGAAATAGCTCCCTGAGCTTGCCTCCCGGGGTGTCCTAACTGTCCAAGGACATGGGAGGTAGCAGTGAGGGGGGACCCTCTGATGACTAGTTCTTTGATTTCCCAGAGAGTCCGACACATCAGACCAAACTGGCCTCTTTATATGCATCTGCGCTTATTTTACTGGAGAGCTTAGCTTCAGGCTCAGAAAACTCCATTTCATAAAGTCAAAGAATCTCCCAAATGGAGAATCTTGGAGTTGAAGGGACACCAGAGGGCTTCTGTCAGTCCAAAAGAAATATAAGAATACTGGATCCGTGGTGGGCAGGGTATTATAGTGGAAAGCACACTGTCCTTGCTGTCTGAAGCCTTGAGTCTGAGATCTAGCCTCACTCCTTGCTTTCTGTATGACCCTGAATGTCACTTTATAATATTTGGACCTCAGTTACCTTATCTGTAAAAGAAGAGGAGTTATATTTGCAGAGAATGAGTCAAAATCCGCTACCATGAATTCAACACTTTAAAAATGTTGGTGATGATAGGGGTGTGTGTGTGTGTGTGTGTGTGTGTGTGTGTGTGTGTGTGTGTGTGTGTGTGTGTGTGTGTGTGTGTATTAGATTTTGGTTGGATTAAATAAATGAACCTGGACATTTCTTGTTTTACAGAGATTTTAGGTGTAATAGAATCTGATCTGCATCTACTTTTTCTTCAGGTTTTCTGGAAGTTTTACAGACTTTACTTCCATTTTCTTACATTCTAAGTCATAAACAGAGCTGGAAGAAATCCTAGAGACAATCCCTATATTTTACAGAAAGGAAAACTGAGACCTAGGGAGATAAGATGACTTGCTAGTGTCACACAGAATATGGAATTAATATTTAAATTCAAGTCTTCATATTTCAAATCCAACGTTCTTTCTGCTATACTACCTCTCCTCTGTTAGATGTGGACAAGACCTTAGGGATTGTCTAGTACAGTGGTAGGGAACCTGTGGCCTTAAGGCCACATGTGGCCTCTAGGTTCTCAACTTCTGTGAGGTTTAGATTCAACCAAAGGGCTACACTTGAGAACCTAGAGTGCCACATGTGGTCTCAAGGCCATAGGTTCCCTTCTCCTGGTCTAGTCCAAGTCCCTCATTTAACAGAAAAGAAAACTGAGAAGGTCTAGAAACAGGTTCATGATCTTTTGTGTACCCTGAACCCCTCTGGCAGTATGGATAAGCCTACACATGGAACCCTTCTCAGAATAATGTTTTAAATGCACAAAATAAAATACAAAGGAACACAAACAAAACCAAGTATGCTGAAATGTAGCTGTAAAAATATATTTTAGGGCCCTTAAAGAAGGATCTATTGACTTAGAAAACTACATATTGACATTATCTATGTTCTACTGTATTTTTATTTCTTTTGTTAAAGATTTCCAAACTGTATACATTTTACTGATTCTCAGTTACCCTTGGGAGTGCTGTGAGTCACAGAGCAGCCTGTGTTTGACACCTCTGATGCAGAAGAGGGATTATGTTTATCTGTCAGTCCCAGAAGACAGAATCAGGAGCAATAATCAGTGGTTGCTAAGAGGCAAATTTCAATTCAGCAAAAGAAAAACCTTCCCAAGCACAGGAGCTGTCCATTGGAAATGGGCTGCCATGCAGGCTGGTGGGGTCCTCACCACTACAGGCTTCCAAGTGGCAGCTGCATGATCACTTCTGCGAGTATTCTTTGGAGGGCTCCTCCTGCTCAGATTCATTGGTCTCACGACATTGAAGTTCCATTTTAGCTTCCATATCCCGTGATCAGGCACCTTGACAAAGCGTCCCCTCACCTTACTAAACCTTGTTCTTAACTGAGAGAAATGAATATTTCTCTCTTCTATTAACAATCAGTTACTGAATTAGGACCAGGACTTTTTCAGAAGCCTTTAGATTGTTCAGTCTCTGAAGGACATTGTTGACAGATGAGATTTTTCAAATCCTCAGCGTACCTGCCTTTCCTTCCCGGATGGGAAACTAGAGAAACTTACAAAGAATTTATTCTAATCTGGATGAAATCTGGCCCATAGTGTTCTAGTCAGACAGGTAAAGTCATGTCCCCCAGCCCCTCACTAGAATAGGTTCCCCTCTCATTATAATAATCATTCTCCCTCTTTACTTGTTAATCAATCAGAGTCACTTGTTACCTTCCAGAACACCTACTCTTCCAACAGCATATAAGCAATGAGTAGGTTTTATGAGGGGTCATTGGCATTATTAATTATTAGCATGATTAACAAAATGATTAATTACTGAGAAACTACCTTCCTTGATCTTTTTATATACCATATACAGGTTACTATGGTCTTGGTTTAAAAAAACAATTTTTTTCATAGCTGTATTTCAAAGTAATTGGTTCCCTTTGTCATCATATATAGGCTGGGTTTTTTGTACTTTATTTTTTTTGGAGGGGGGGTGGATTTGAATGACATTAATTATTCTGAGAAGGGGTTCTTGGGTGTCACTAGACTGTCAAAGGGGGCTAAGACACACAAAAGATGAAGAAATCTTGTGTAAAAAGAATTCATGAGTAGATAGACTGCGCAGGAGGAGGCCTGGACTCTCCAAAGCTGCCCTAATTCCCTGTTATTAGTTTGCATTTGCATTTCACATTCCATTAGTGTCAGCACTTCACTTTGCTATCCATGAGATCTTGTGGTGTGATAAAACACAAGGGGAAAAGGTGTGGAATTCCTTTGAATAATAAAGGTTCACATCTACATAGTATTTTAACATTTGCAAAATGCTTTACATATTTCATTTCATTTGAGCCTCACAACAAATCTATGGGGGTTGTTGGTATATCATCCCTATTTTATAGATGAGGAAACTGAGGCATAGAGAGGTTAAATGGCTCCCCAGGGTCACACAGCCACTAAGTATTCAACATAACATTAGGACAAAACTCTTCCTGCCTTACACAATCAGAGATCTACAGCTGGAGGGAACTGATAGGGCCATCCTATTCAACCTCTTCAAAGATGGAGAACTGAGGGCTGTGGTAGGAGCTCTAAGTGTTTGTTAAATGGAAACAAATAAAAAGTGAGTTAAATTATTATGAGGGTCACTCCCGCTAAGCTTGTTGAGATATTTGAAGTTAATAGTTACAGAATATTTTGTTAGATTGAAAATTATGGATAATACAGTTTTAGAATGTCCTGATTCTCACTAAGACTGGCAGGTATTTTTTTTAATAGTTGGTTTTATATCTTTCAGCATGGTCTCATATATACCTACTGTAAGAATCTCCTGGAAAACCCAGCCTTCCTTAATGGAGAACAAGCTACAGCTGGGTGTAGACACCTATGTCCCTTTGCTTGCCCTCTCTTCAAGTCCAACACTATTACATGGCCCCTTCATTTCTGTAGGCATCTTACAAGCCTCCTTCATCATTCTTCCTTCCTTTATCACCCCTTTATCTTCTTTCAGCTTCCCTCTTTCCTTTTTCTCTCTTCTAATGCCAAGAAAAGGCAAAGGAACAGAAAGACCAGATTCCTAAAGGAAAGGAATACATTTCACCTTTATTTTCAATTCCTCTGCCTTATGTCCTGACTGACTATAACGAAAAAAAAACACCAGCAGAGATGGTGCCAGTTAGGTTCAATTCCCCCCCAGACTGAAACACAGACACTTTAGTAAGGAGCATCAACATTCCTTTTGGTAGCAGCTGAAGAGGCTAAGGTGGAGAAAGAGGTTGTTTATTCAAAGATATGGTACCTGAAAAGGCCAGCCTAAAAAGGCCAAGGTCTGCCATGGCATCCTGGGTCATCTCCAGGTATCCAGATGAATATCTGGTCACTGGACCTAGATGGCTCAGGAGGAGAAAGTGAGTCTGGTGACTTGCACAGCCCTCCCTCACTCAAAACAAAGTCAACGCAAGTAATGTTATCATTTCTCTGATGTCATGGTGTTTGAAAACAAATGATGAACACAGATCTCAGATAAAGTCATCACCCCTAGAAAGGGTGCCAACTTTAGGGGAGTGCCAATTCTAGATGAGATAAAAGTGTCAGTCTACTAGTAGGACAGCAAATAGGAGGCACCTAGGTGGGGTAGTGGATACAGCACCAGTCCTGGAGTCAGGAGAACCTGAGTTCAAATCTGGTCTCTGACCCTGACTGTGTGACCCTAGCAAGTCACTTCACCCTGTTTGCCTCAGTTTCCTCATCTGTAAAATGAGCTGGAAAAGGAAATGGCAAACCATTTCAGTATCTCTGGCAGGAAAACCCCAAAATAAATCACAAAGAGTCAGACAGGTCTGAAACAACTCAACAACAACGAGCAGGAAGGACCAGTGTCTTGAAGTGAACCTTCAATGTTCTGAGCAAATCAGCTGTGGAAAAGGACAAGTCTGACAGGCAGCAAAATGCTGAATTTAGAGTCAGAAGTCCTGGGTTTGAATTCTGCCTCTATTTACTACCTGTGACCCTGGGCAAATCACTTCATTCTCTAGATCTGACTTCTCTGTCCATAAAATAAAGGGATTGGCTTAGAAGCCTCTGAGGTCCCTTCTAATTCTCAATCTATTTCCCTGTTTTCCTTTTTATCCTAGACCAAGAGATGACCAGGGAGGCCTCCTTTAACCTATATTGACAGAGTAGCCTTTAAGAAAACCACCCCTTCTTGCAGACTTTGGGAAAAAGTACAGGATTTCTTATATTGACTAAGTCACATAATTTTTAAGCTAGAAAAAGACCTCAAAGTTTGTCTGTCCAACTCATCCACTTTGCTAATGGAAAAACTAGCCTAGAAAGGTAAGTAGGTGGCTAAAGTCACAGGGCAAACAAAGTTCTAATGGAGCCAGGATTCAAAACCCCCGTCTGTTGACTCCAAATTGGTGCCTATATAAGTCACACAAACTGAATATTTAATAGTCTCCCTTTGGCCCAAAACTTAGATCCCTTTTCCCCCTAGCAAATCTTTCCTTTTCCTTCCCTTCCTCCTTCCTAGTAGGTCTTTAAATCCCCAGAAAGTATTTAAATAACATAGAAACTGACATTTCAAACTGAGTTGAGGCTCCATAAAATTTAAATGTCCTTCTCCCAAGGCTAAACAGGCATCCTGAATAATGCAGTACTATACACAGTTTGAGTCCTTCCCCAGACCCTTCACATTAGCTGTCAATTCCGATTTAACACTGTTCTCTGGATCTCGACCTTCTCCACTGGCAGGAGCTCCCACACCTGCCCATCCAGCCTCATCTACCCAGAAGCTATTTTTCAGGCACCTGTGGTTGACTGTTAGATGGTTTTATTCATGTGACTGCCACATATAATAAAAATCCAGTTCACAGGCATTTCCTATAGGTTTTTCCTCAAGAATCATAGAATTATAGTATTTTCAAACTCTGTGACTCAAGAGAGCATATAACACTAGGAAGTTCTTAACTGGAATCCATGAACTTGGTTTTCACCAGACTGTCAAAAGGGACACACACATACACACACACACACAAACACACACACACACGTTAAAGAATCCCTGGACTAACCCAATTTCTTTCTTTTTTTGGTGAGGTTTCTGCCAGGACAAGCTTTTACTGGTGGGTTATGAAAAATCTCAGGATTTGAGACAGAGATATGTTTAGCTATAACTTCATGGCCATTTTGATACGAGGATCCAAAATTTTGATCTTAACTTGGATGGTGTAATGGAAAATGTACTTGAGAGAGTTAAAAAATCCATAAAGTCCATGTCCACTATAAGCGATGTGACCTTGAAAGGGATATTGTGGAGTTAACAAGTCAAGCAACCTCTTTGTACTTCAGCTTCCTTATCTCAATCAGTAAACATTTATTGAGCATATATGACATGCCAGGCACTATTTTAAGGACTGGGGATACGAAAAGAGGCAAACAAGAGTTCCTGACCTCAAACAGCTTACAAACTAATCGGGGGAGACAACATGCAAGCAAATATATACAAAGCAAGCTTTATACAGGACAAATAGGAGGTAATTAACAGAGATCACTGGAATTGAGTGGTTGAGGAAGCCTTCCTGTAGAAGGGGAGATTTTCATTGGGATTTAAAGGAAGCCAGGGAGGTCAGTAGTTGGAGTGGAAGATGGAGAACATTCCAGGCATGGAAGAGAGCCAGATATGCCTGGAGAGGGGAGATGGAGGTTCTTGTTGGTAAAACAAATGGGAAGCCAGTGTCACTGTACTGAAGAGTACACATTGGGGAGTAAGGTTTAAGAAAACCGAAAAGGTAGGGCTAGGTCAGGGATGGGAGGCCACAGGTGGCCCTCTAGGTCCTCAAGTGTGGCCCCTTTTTTCAGTCAAAAGGCTCAAAAAGCAGCACTTGAGGACCTAGAGGGCCTCAAAGCCACAGACTTCCCATCCTTAGGCTAGGTTATAAAAAGCTCTGAATGCCAAACAGAGCATTTTGGTTTGGACCTGTAGGCAACAGGATGCCTCTGGATTTTACTGAGTGAGGCTAGTGATGGGGTTGGACTTGCACTTTAGGAAAATCACTTTAGCTGCTTAATGGAGGATGGACTGGAGTGGAGAGACTTGAGGCAAGCAGACCCACCCATATTTGTAAAATGGGAGTAAAAATATTTGAACTACCTGTACCATAGGGTTGCTATGAGGAACAAACGAGGTGATGGCTCTCTTCCATTAGAATATAAGCTCCTTATAAACATACACTGTCTTACTCTTCACTTTGCATCCCCAGCCTTAGCACAGTGCTTCGTACACAGTAGGCAATTAAATTTTTTTATTCACCCATAGCCATGAAAGCACTATGTAACCCTAAAGTCTGTACAAATGTGGTTTTTTAAAAAAAACTGTTAACTTATTTATTTTTTATTTTATTTCATTTTTAATTTATGCAATAAAAGAAGCATTTCTATAACAACATAATTAAAAAAGAAACTGCAAATCTATTATGTACAACTTGCTATTATATCTTTTAAATATATAATAAAGTTATCATGTAAATGTCTTTTTTTCCTTCCCCCCATTGCTAGCATTAGCCACAAATATGTATATATGTGTAAAATCATTCTATACACACTTCTTAAAATTCTCCTAAAGACTATGTCATTAATGACAAGTACTAATGACTACAGGCTCCTTGTGCTACTGGAAGGACAGTGAAAGGAGTGGATGTGCAAACTTTCCAAAGCACCGAATGCATTCAATCAATGCCTTTGCATGAACGACTGTACATCAGCCCAAAGCGCTCGGACCTGAGATTCCATGAAATCCTGCTCTAGCCCGACTCCCACTCCTGCCCCCAAGTCACAGGGCAGAATAAGCCTCTCTGAAATCTGACAGCTAAAAAGGGAACTAAATCTGCTTAATGTAGCCTATAGGGCACGTTCTCTACTGGTTATGCTCAGGAACCGTTTAGACAGAATAAGTACACTAAGTCAATTTATCTCCACCAGAAGGCATATCCTGGGAGAGAGGGGGTGGAGCAGAGACAGCTGACTTTTCTACTTTTAGATCCAGATCAAGGGTGGGGAACTGTGTGATTTCCAGGTTACATGTGGCCTTCTAGGTCCTCAAGTGTGGAATCCAAACTTCACAGAACAAATCTCCTTAATTAAAGGATAATAATAGGCTGCAGGCCCAGCCCTGGTCTAGATAGAAATCAAGGTAAAAATGAACATAAAATGTAAAAAACAAATAAAAACAAAAGGGCAGTAACACAGATCTTGATTTTGGAGGTAGGATCATAAGGGGGAAGTGAAAAGAAGCCAGGAGAAAATCACCTTAGTGGCTGAATGGAGGACGGATTGGAGTGGGGAGAGACGTGAGTCAAGCAGACCCATTCAAATATTTGAATAATATTTGCTAGTCACTCAACCCACATCTTTGAGGGGTTTCTAAAAAGAGCCAAGTGAATGTACATATATCAGCAACTTGGATCTTTCTAAGCACCACTCCTTTCCTCTCATTCTCCTGAGGCTGACACCTGGTACCATACCAAAAGGCAGGGCCCAAGATCACAGTCCAGACTTGCTTCTGGGAGGGTCAACTCTACATATGACTTTTAATAACTAATCTGTTCTAATGAAGGAAAGTTAAGACCTTAGAAATTATTTACATTTGATGTTAGAATACCATAAAAACCCATAGTGGGATGCACTTGCATATTGGAGATTCAAATACAATCCCTCAAGACCTGTCTCTCCTAGCTCAGCTAAGATAATCAGCAGCCAGGAGCCATCTGGGCATGTGAAAAGACTGTGGATACTTCACAAAGTCATGGATCCATGCATATAACCCAATTAACACACAGCAGGGTGGCCCATTTAAGGCAGACCCTACTTAAAATCAGGGGAGGTGGTTGTTTCCAAAGAGCCCTCACTCTGTGCTGGTCTATTTATCACCATCCATCCTTAATATCTGAAAATCCTGCCAGACATTTCCCAGGGGTGTCAAGGTGACCAAAATGTCTGATGCAAAGCTCTCACAACTTTTCTCACTCAGTATTGATTTCCTGAATCATTTGCCAGGTTTATTTGACATTTAATTTGTTGTCAAATGCCTGCCATTTGTCAAGTCAAGGCAAACTGCTGACCTTTCACCCTCATCTGTTACCCTCACCCAACAAGGCACCACAATACTTTCCTTCAACACCAGCTGCCTTTAAAAAAAATCACATGTCATTTATGAATGGATTTTTAGAATAAGCACTAATGAAGGAAAACACGAGTAGCAAGCATATGGCATAGGAAACAGTAACTCATCATCACTGGGTCAGGGACCTTGCACTAGGAGCTGAATTATTCATCACAAATCCAAATTTCATAGCACCTCACCATCCTAACATTTTTTAGAATTTGGTACAAATCTGATCCATTCCAGACCTCATCCTTCAGTTTTACTCACTCATTCTTTCCTTTAAAAGATCTTAACGAATACCTACTGTGTACAATGTACTGTGTAATTCAAGTTCACCCAAAGAGAGGATCCCATTGCAAGAGTTAGAGTTAGGGTTAGAGTTAGGGTTTTTAAGCAAGGCCATCCAGGACAATGCTGGAACAAGTCTATATAGTAGTGATTTTCAAAAACTAATACAGGAGAAGAGTGGTCTTAAATGGATCATTTATTAGTTTGCCTGCCTTGAATGCTTACAGTTCTAATTTATCAGACCACAGACTTTATTATCTTACTTTCTAGGATGCCAAATGAGCGAATACAGTATGTCGTCATAAAATGAGAATTCTAGAAGAGTCAGAAGACACTCAGGTCAGGAGATTCACAGGCGCCAAGCTCTTTGACTCCTTCCTAAGCCCATGTTATAAACTACCACGTGCAGTGCAATTTCAGACTAGAGCATTTACTGTAAATGTAGATCGAAAATGATATTGTGTCTGGTTGGAACATTGGCTCAACTGGGATTGCACTTTTAGCACTCTACAATGATAAGAAATTTAAAATATTTCTAGTGGTTGAGAGACAGAAGGACATTTGAATTTATGGTAGATAGGTGGCAACCCACTCCCCGAAGCAAAGCTTTTAACTCTGCCGATTTCTGAAGGCCACAGGATGTTAGAGTAATTGGAGCTCATGATTCAGTTGGTGCTTAGACTGCCTGGTATCTTGGGCTCATCCCAATTCAACTTGACCTACTCCCAAATCAAGTTAATCTCAGTTCTCATGTCTCCCAGTGGCTGAGAACAAATCAGGGCATATCAAGTGTAGAAACTGAGGGTCCCTTTTTCCTTTCTGATTCACTGCCCTCACACAAGTAGCTTTGCCCCTTTCCTCTTTCTCTCCTCACCAAAGTAAAATTTCCTTTAAAATCAGGACTCTCCAAAGTTCTTTATCCAAGAGCTCTTCTAGCACAACTGAATTTGGGGAACACCTTTTCAATTTTTAAATCCATTTTCCTTGGTTGCCAAGGCCCACAACCAAGCCTTACCTTCATGACCCAATCTATTCTACTATTCTTCAGAAAAATAATTACCAGAAAAACACTATATTTACTCAGCAATTTCCCCTAGGATTTCCCTGTCTTTCCCTTGAAATTTTATAGAGAAACATTCAATTTTTTTCTTCCCAGATGATTTGCCTAAAGTGGGGTATTTTTGGTTGTCAGCAAGAAGAGGAAATCCTGAAAGTATACTAAAGAAAAGAAAGGGTTCATAGAGGTGTTCACAACAGTCATTTGCTCTGTCAGTCTTTGGACTGGGTCAGAGGAGAAATTGATCTCTTTAGAGGGGTCTCCGTTTACTAGAACAGAGGAAATTGGCCTGAAGAATTCTACATCTTAAAACCCTTTGACATTGTCCTCCATTCTCCCATTCCTCCTCTGCTGTACTCTCAGAGGCAGAGATGACCCTCCCTGCCAAGGACAATACCTTTAGCTGGAACCTTGATTCCCCCCCTCCTCTGACTTGCCCATGCAAGCCCATTTTCCATCTCTAATTTTCAATTCTCCCCCTCTACTGATTCCTTCTCTGTTCCCTGAAAACATATTCAAGTCTCCTCCATCCTTAAAAACAACTCACTTGACCCTCAGCTATTGGCCTATACCTCTCCTCCTTTCACAGCTAAACTCCTAGGAAAAACCCAACAACCTCCCTCAGTCCATCAGCTTCACGTCTCCTCTTATTAACGTTTCAGTCACTTGCAATCAGGCTTCCAGCATCATCCCTCAATGGACACTGAGCTCTCTAAAGTCATTAAGGCTTCTTAACTACCAAGTTCAAATGAAGCCTTTCAGCAGTTCACATCCTTCTGGAGTCCTCTGCATCAGTCGTTACCATGGACCATCCTCTCCTCCCAGATACTTTCTCTTCCCTGGGATTTCATGGCATTCCAGCTCTCTCTTGGTTTTCCTTTTCCTACCAATCTGACTGGTTTTCCTCTGACTCCTTTGCTGGTTTGGCTCCCTTTAGCATGTGAGCTTCTTGAGGGCAGAAACAATTTTTTGTCTCTCACACACATTCACATATATGTAGATCTGTGTGTACATACGCATGTATATGTATATGTATGTGTATATGTGCATGTATATGTGTGTATACCCAATGATTAGCCCAGTGACTGGCACAAAGAAGGTACTTAAATAATGTTTAATGACTGACCAACTTCATCTTCTTCACCCCATCCCATTTCTTGAATTTACAAATTTATATACATATACACATACACAAATATACACATATACATACTGACACGTATACGTGTGTATATGTGCATATATATATATAAATAACTCGATGATCTGTGTGCTTACTTTTGTGATGCTTGAGCACTTACCACAGTGGAACGCAGTAGGCCCTAAATAACTGGAACACGTGTCCATCAATGGAAATGTTCAAGCAGAGGCTGGATGAACTGCCTGTTAGGAATACTCTCTAGGGGATGCCGACATTTGGCGAGAGCTTAGTTTAGACAAGACCCAGACTAACCTCTTAGGTTTGAAAGTTTTAAGAAAATATCTCCAAAAAGAGTGACTTAGAGACATACGAGCATAGTGACAACTACAGGCAGCTCATGTAATTCACTGCCAAAGAGAACTTTCCCCTTTAATTATTCATTTATATAAGTTTCAGTGTTATTACTTATAGTATTATGTATATACATAAATGCACACATGCCTTTACATACACATATGTATATATATACCGTTTAGTTGTTTGACAACATGTGTATTGGCCAGTCAACAAGAATTTATTAAATGCCTATTACATACAAGGTATAGATGCTGAGGATAAAAGCAAAAAGCCATGAAGTTACGGTTAGAGGACGTTGTAAATACCTATTTTGGTTACTCTAGTTTAAAGAAAATTATATTAATTCCCAATTTTTAAAAAAAGAGTATTACTTGTACCCTTGCAGTTAAGAACTGGAGAAAAGGAGCGGCAGAGGAGGAGGAGAGAGGGGGCAAGAAAGGCGAGAGAGGGAGAGAGGGAGAGACAGAGAGACAGAGACAGAGAGAGAGAGAGAGAGAGACAGAGACAGAGAGACACAGAGAGACGAGAGAGAGAGAGAGAGAGAGAGAGAGAGAGAGAGAGAGAGAGAGAGAGAGAGAGTGAGTTGGTTGACTGCTCAGTCAAGGATTTGACAAGTGAATGCACCTAAGGGGGGAGCTGCTATGGGTCCCAGAATCACAGATTCCAAGCTGAAAGGCACCTCGGAAGCCAGACAGTCTAATATCCTCAGGAAACTGAAGACACTGTCATCTGGAGAAGGTCAGTGACTTGCTCAGTATCACTCAAGAGGAGGATGTGAAGCGGAGCCTGCTGGCTCTAAAAACAGATCTCCCTCTACTACACCACACTGGGTGCACGATCAGGTTCTCCCCTTTGCAGGTTCAATCTCTCAGCTTTATTAGCTCCTGAAAGGGCGGTTAAGACCTAATGAACAAATGCATCCTGACCAAATTTGTAAGGTGTAAGTTTTTCTTTGTCACCCCTTATAGAACCATAGTTATTGGTTGATTGCTTTTGAAAAAGGCCAACTGCATGCACACACACATATGACACACGTTATGTGTATTCGTGTACATATTTGACTTTTTGTACAATATTGTGTACATATTTGACTTTTTAGAAGGGTATCAATTTATTAATTTACATTGAGAAATGTAACTAAAAAACCAGCTAGAATATTTGTGTCGCCACATTTTCTTCCCAATAGCAAACAGATCAGAGGAAATCAGACAACCTTGGGGAATAATTTCCATCAAACTCTGACAGCCTGAGATACTCTTCTCCAGTTGAGGGATACATCTGACAAGTCAATGTGAATCTTACATCTGCCTGACAAGGCACCTCCTCCTCCCTGAAGGGACTGGATATAGTAAATTCTAACTCCTGGAATCTTCTTTTTCTAGACTCTCATGCAGACTTCCTTTTCATTGGATGATATATCAGTTATGTTTTAATTGATCTTGTCCCCACTTATCAGATACTATCACATTTTCATTATCTTGATCAGGAGTGGGAAACTTGTAGTCTCAAGGCCACATGTGGCCCCCTAGGTCCTCAAGTGTGGCCCTTTGACTGAATTCAAACTTCATAGAACAAATCCTCTTAATAAAAGGATTTGTTCTGTAAAACTTGAACTCAGTCAAAAGGCCATACCAAAGGACCTAGAAGGCCATATGTGGCCTTGAAGCCTCAGGTTCCCCACCCCTCGTCTTGATAAATCCATAGTTAAATGTTTTCCCTTAACTAGGTTGGTAACTTTCATTAGAACTGGAAAAGACCTTAATGGCACATAATGAATGATCCATGTCTCACAAGCAACATTTTTTTAAATCATGTTCCCAAATTCTCTCTACCCTGCTCTAGAGAAGGCTACCACCATTGCACACAAATATGTGTGAGTATGCATGTGGGTGTATGTATATACACACATATGTATATATGTGTATATGTGTGTATGTATGTAAAACTATACTATATACACTTCTATTTATTAGTTCTTTCTCTGGAGATGGATAGCATCTCCCTTCCTAGGCCCTTTGTCGTTGATGTGAGTATTTATAACACTCAAAATGACTTAATCGTTCAAAGTTGTTCTTAGAACAATATTGCTGATACATCGTACAACATTGTCTTGGTTCTTCTCATTTCATTTTTCATTATTTCATTCAAGTCTTTCTATATTGTTTTAAAGTCAACAGCTCATCATTTCTTACAGTAGCATTCCATCATCTTAGGATGAGTTGAGAGAGGCTGAGGGTCCAGGGGTATGACTGACTTCAACACCATGTAGACCAGGGCATATTGTACGTAGCTCTGAGTACCATATTTTAGAGAGATCACTGATTAGAGCGAGTTCAGATTGTGGTAACTATCAGGGACCTGTGAAATGAATTATTAGATGATCTCTATGGTCTCTTATAGTTCAAAAACAGCTCTGGTTACAACTTTAAATGTGAAAGCATCTAATGCAGAATGACTGAAACATTATCTTCAGTGTGTGCTATTTATGCATGTGATAAATTTCACGCAATGAAAACTGCAATTTCCACTCTCAACCCACATTTTTAGAAGATCTGTTATTATTTGTATTTTGGCTTGTGGATGTGTGCTGAACTTCAGTAGAGCAAGCTGAGTACTTATATGAATCCTCTGTGAAAGGAGTACCTCTTGGCTGTTATTTTTGGCAATCACTGAAAAATTGAGGGTGACACCATTTATATAACATGGCATGAAGAAGCCAACATAAATATAGCTATCCCTCAGCTGCCACATCCAAAACAAATTTAGATTTGTAAGAGCCTAATGTTTTAAGATCATGTCTATTTGATTTGCCCTGCTTGGTACCCAGTACAACTTTTTTCCATATGTTAATGCTCAAAAGAAATATCATAGAGGGCTGGTGATGGTCTAATATCCAAGAATGTTCCATGTGTTGAGAATGTGCCAACAAAGTACAGATTATTACCCAGTATTCCTTACTTGGTAAAGATAGAGTATTTCCAAAGGCTATGCCTGCTGCTGTAGCAAAGTTCCAAAAGCACCAGACTTGGATAGAGGATCTGGGTTCAAATCTAGCCTTGCTGCTTACTACCAACATGTGTGTGTTCATCCTTCATTGCCAAAGAAGATCATGCCATCAGAGGAATGATGACATGACTTGCACTTGATTTTGTTTTGAGTGAGGGAGGGCTGTGCAGGTCACCAGCCTCACTTCTCCTCCACAGCCATCTGAATTCAGTGGCCAGCTATTCATCAGGATGACTAGAGATGACCCAAGAAGAGGCAATTGGGGTTCAGTGACTTGCCCAAGGTCACACACAGCTAGTGAGCATCAAGTGTCTGAGGTGAGATTTGAACTCAGGTCCTTCTGACTCCTGCATTGGCGCTCTATCCACTGCACCACCTAGCTACCCCTTACTACCAACATCACCTTAGGCAAATAACTAACTTAATCACATTGGCCTCAATTTCCTCACCTATAAAATGAGGGTATTTAGATGGATGGCCTTTAAGATCCTTTTCAGTGCTATGATCCTATGATCATGTATGATTCATATGATACAGTCAAGTGTATCCTATCTCAGCTACTTTCTTTTCCAAAGAAATGAAATTCAGTAAGAGAGCAAGAAAGGACAGCAAATGCAGACATCACAAAGCCTAATTTAGGAGAACAATCCAAGAGGTTTTAGTCAGGAAGGACAAGATTCATTTCCAGCTCCTGCGTATAAGATGACTTCCTATTCTGCATGACTGAATCTGCATAAAAATCTATTTCCAACCCACTATAAAACTAGAATTTCTATATATATATTTATCTCAGATGTAATACTAACCCTAACCCTCTCTCACTCAAAACAAAGTCAAGTGCAAGTCATGTCATTATTTCTCTGATGGCATGGTCTTCTTAGGCAATGAAGGACATACACAAGATAACTTTGTGTCAGTGTGAAGATAGTTTAATTCATTTAAACTGACATCCAGGTAAGTCCAATAGACAAAGGACCGTTGTCCATAATTCTATTGAGAATTCCTCTCCCCAAGTTCCTGGAAACAAATGATCAAAATTAGGATGATCTGACTCTATTCTGGAAAAATAGCCTTCCCAGCTATTCTAGAGAAGAGAATGACCTCCTATAAGGATGTTCTGAAGATACTGGGAAGGTGAGACAGGAACTCATACAACACATTTTCACGTCAGCATCTGATATACCAAAAGCAAGAGGTTGAAATTAAGCAGTGTTTCTGATTTCATACAGAACTATTTCAGCCCTTGAGATTTTAAGGCCAAAAAATAGTTTTAGATATTCATGTGCATTTCCTTCAAATTTGCGTTTCAAAAAATTCCTTTAACTTTCAATTTAAATGCCACTGTCAAACCCATACATTTGTTCCATTACAGAAAATGTAATTCTTTTCACTGGATAATTTTCCATTGGATTTTAAACACTCAATGCACCATAATTAGGTCCATTAGGAAAGTTATTCCTTTTAACATGCTAATTTATATTTATAGTTCGAATGCCTATTGCCCTAGGGTGCATTAAATGGAACATACGCATTTCCATGCTTTGGCACATGAAGGAAGAATTATTTTTAATGAGTCTTTTCATTTAATGGGTCATTATTTTAAGTGGACTACATTGTACACTGCTCTGAACACTGCTTAGTTTATATCTAAATTGTCCAGTTGAGAAAAAACTCCTTCATCCAGAGATGAAGCAAGAAGACCCACAAAATGCCCAGCAGAGCTTCTGAGGAGCAGTGGTAATGATCAGTCTTGGCTCGCACCTAAACTTGCTACGTTTTTAGTCCCTAAGTTAAAAGTCTAATGCGGTGTGTTATCATGTGTAGGAAACTGACCCAGAAGCATGGGGCTTCTGGGAGAAGACCTCCCTTTGCCATGATTGGCTTTTTAACACTCCTTTGGCACCCCTTGGCTCCTAGGAAAATCACTTCTTCTCTCAATGCCCTAGGGCAGGGCTAACAAAACCACTCTAGCCTGCTACCCCATCTGCCTGACCCTTTAAGAATAGTTTTTACATTTTAAAATAAAAGTTTTATTGTACTTAAAAATGTAAAAACTATTCTTAGCTCATAGGTCATACCAAAACTGGCAGCAGCTAGATGTGGCCCTCTAGCCTTGTTCTAGGGTGACTCATTAAAGCTAAAAGTTATAGTCAAGGTAGTAGCCTACATTGGTAGAGTTCACTTAGAACAATGAAATCACAGGTCTAGTCTCTATCTCTAGAATTTAAAAAAAAAAATTGTTCAGTTGTGTCTAGTCTTCCTGATCCCTATTTGGGGTGTTCTTGGCAAAGATACTGGAATGGTTTGCCATTTCCCTTCTCCAGCTTATTATACAGATGAGGAAACTGAGGCAAACAGGGTTAAATGACTTGCCCAGGGTCACATAGCTGATAAGTGTCTGAGGGCAGATTTGAAGTTAGGAAGATGAGTCTTCTTGACTCTAGGTCCAGCGCACTAGCCACTGTGCCACTTTGCTGACCAAAATAATTAGTTGGCTAATTAGCCTTCCTATGGAATCCATTGAACAGAGGCTGAAATGCACACAGGAAACCAGGGCCTTCATTTACCTCTCTTGCTTTCCATAAGCTCCAGACCGTAAACTTTGAAATGCTAATTTTGCACAATTGTAAACCATTTTGCAAAGCTGGATTTGCCACGTCATCTTGTTATGCCCCACCTTTTTTTGCAGGAGAGGAATCTGGTTTCGTTTGTGCTACTTCTTATCTCAGACCTTTCCAACAATATGTTTTACTAGAACAGAGAAAATATGGTAACTTCCAGACAAACTTATCTGTAGTGGTGTAGTAACCAACAAACACACATTGATCTTTTAAATGAACTCCATAAAGCTTTGGCTAGCCTGTGCGTCTTGCTCTGCATCTGACCTCTCATTTGCCAAATGTAGGCACTCTCAGCTTTTCTAGCCAGTCTGTCTGCAAACCTCACAAGTTATTCCTATTTTAAGTCTTTAATGAGCTTTGGCTTCTAGGCTGGCCCTGGCACCCAGCCAGCCTCTCATTCTGAAGCCACTGCTGCCTCAGGCTTGTCTTTCCCTTCATAGCCCCAGAAAGAAACATGAGGATGCTGTGTGGAGGGCAGCCGTAGTCGGATCTCCTCACCAGTAGGATTCACTGTCACACATTACAGCCAAAGCTTGGCTGGTTACAGAATGACGCGGCTATTGGCTGAGGGCTGCCCAAGCCAGGTAGAGAAATGCCTGCAGATTGGTGCAGAAGAGAAAGCACTCCAAAGACCTGGAGTTAGAAAGACCTAGATTCTAATATGGCCTGTGATATTTATTAGTTCTGTGACCCTGAGCAAGTCACTTAACCTGTTTGCCTCAATTTCCTCATCCGTAAAATGGGGCTAATAATGATATCCACTTTCTAGGGTTGTCATGAGAACCAAGCATTTTTTTCTATTTTTGTATTTATTTTTAAAATACATTTATTTATTTACTTATTTTTAACATTCTTTTAAAAAATTTTGAGTTCTCAATTCTCTCCTTACCTCCTGTCCTTCCATGGCCTATCCCCTCACATTGATAAAGCAAAGCAATGTGCTTGCTATCAGTTATGTATATGATATCATGTAAAATATATTTCCATATTAGCCATGTTGCAAAGAAAAGGCAAGAAAAATAAAGACAGTGAAAAAACTATGCTTCACTCTGTACTCAGTCTTCATTGGTGCTCTCTCTGGAGGTGGACAGTATTTTTCAACACTAAGTCCTTTGGAATTGCCTTGGATCATTGTATTGATCAGAGGAGCTGTCTTTCACAGCTGGTCTTTCTTACAATATTACTGTTACTGTGTATAGTATTTTCCTGGTTCTGCTCACTTCACTTTGCATCAGTTCATAGAAGTCTTCCTAGATTTTTCTAGAACCATCCTGCTTGTCGTTTCTTATAGTACAGCAGCATTCCCTCACAATCGTATGCTACAACTTGTTCAGCCACTGTCTTGCTTTCATTATCTTCCCAGATCTTTCCATGTATTCCTTTGGACTTCAGAACTACACTCCCATATTGGGAAACTTCATTCCTCCTCATCCCACTACATTCCCTTTTCAAGTCCCTTTGTATGTTGTCCTTCTCCATTAGAGAATAAGCTCTTTGAGGTCAGGGATTTTTTTCTTGTGTTTCTACTTCTTGTGCTTAGCACAGTGCCTTGCACAGAAAGCATTTAATAAATCCTTCCTTCCTTCCTTCTTTCCTTCCTTTCGAATCCAGTTCTCCTAATGGTGGTCCAGTGCTCTTTCTGCTGAATCTTGTCCAGTCTCATCCCTTCCCCATTAAACTACTTTGCCTTCTCTAATAACAATGAGCCAAAACACACATGCTGATGCCAAGACCTCTCTTCCACTAACTGAGAAACAGCATTCGCTGACAGCCCCCTATCTTTTAAGCACAGGGTAATTTCTTTCAGACTTTGGGCTGAAAGTAAGCTAAGTAAGTAAAGAAAGTAAGCCTAAACTAGACCATACTAATAGATGTATAAGATGACAAAATTCAGTTGTTTTCAAAGGTTATAAAATGAACAGATACATAACATATTCTGGTTTTAGTCTTTCGATGCTCCAAAGATGTTCTAGATGCAAACAGCTGACCAGGATATAAGATACACACACAACATGTTACCTAGCAGATGGACCCAGTCAGAAAGGGAACCACTTCAGGGAGAATTGGACCCAAGCATTACCTTAAAAGTGAGGGCTTCCTAACAGTGGGAATCTAAAATTACTCCAAACAACAAAGGACAAAAAGTCTTTACAAGAGAAAAGCCTAAAAGCAAGCAATAATCAATGAACTGATGGAGGGTTTTCCCCACCCCAGGTGCTTCTAAATAAAGCAGAGTTTCTGTGGTCAGAACATCAGGAGCTTAAGATGTTTCTCCCTCTCTTTCAAAATAAAAAGCACATATCTATATCCAAAGAAAGTCGTCCTTACTTTGCTATCCTGTGTTTAAGTGCCATATTCACTCCTCAGTTAGCCTGTCAGGACTTGAAATGGTTCATGCCAACAGTGCTGGCCTTTAGCAGAGAGGTTCCACCACAGCATTACCCAGAAAGCAATTTTTTGCCCAAGTGAGGATCGACTCTTTTGGGGACCATAACAGGGGACACAATTGGCTTGCCAAGTTCAGGGACTCACGGGGAGAGAAGCCTGAGGCTGCATCAAAAGTTCCAACCCCCAATCTGATGAAAGTTGGGCAGAATTCCAGGCAACAGCTACTTCTGTGAACCATGAGATCCATTGTAGAGTGCACAGGATCACAGAGGAGAGCTAGGTGGCTCAGTGGCTAGAGCATCTGGCCTACAGTCAGGACCTGAGTTCAAATCCAGCCTCAGACACTCACTAACTGTGTGACCCTGGACAAGTCACTTAACCCTGTTTGCCTCAGTTTTGTCATCCATCAAATAAGCTGGAGAAGGAAATGTCAAACCCCTCCGGTATCTTTGCCAAGAAAACCCCAAATGGACTCAGGAAGAGTTAGACATGACTACTGAGCAGGAAAACAAAAAGATAATTTCTGAGGTCATAAGGATTTAGAGCTAGAAAGTATCTTCTGTATCATCTAGTTCAAAGGTCCTTTTGAAGACTATATTTCATCATAATTAGTTTTCCTTGTAATCTGTGTTTTATTTTGCACATTTAGAAACATTATTCAGAGAAGGGGGTCTGCAGGTTTCATCAGACTGCAAGGCAAGCTATGACATAGGAAAGTTTTAAGTACCCCTGATCTAATCCAATAGCTTCTTCTATAGAGGAGGAAACTGATGCCCAGAGAGGTTAAACTCAATGATCTTATGGTTGTTGACCCTGAGTTGGAAGGGACCTCAAAGGTCATTAAGTTGAACCTCCTCATTTTCACATGAAGCTGAGGCACACAACATACTAAGTACCAGAAGCTGAATTTGAACGCAGGGCCTCATCCTTAAAACCTAGTATTCTTTCCTCTATACTATGTAGTAGAATGAGATTCAGAGCCAGCCTTCGAACTCCATCTTCAATGCTCTTTCCACTACTCAACATGCATGATCTTCCCTCAAAAATTCCTACAGCCAGTGATTCTGTAATGGGGAATCCACTTAATCTACTTCAAAATTAAGGACCTCAGGAAATGTTCCATAATAATCCTATAATTCAATTGGGTTGTAATTCTTGGGAAAAATATTTAGAAATGGTGACTCAATGGTCTCTCCTTTCCTTGATGCACAATGGGCATACATATGCACACAAAAAGTCAGAAGGAAGATTTGGTGAACAGTCTTGCTTGACTCCTGAAACCTCTCCAGGATGGTGCAGGAACCCTAAAAAGTTCATCTAATTATGCAGCTTAGGCAACTGAAGGCTTAAAAATGTGTTTGCTTGTGAAGTAAGCCACTACCTGATTCTCTGTCCCTGTAAAAAAAAAAAAAAGAAGCTGTCTAAAAGAAACAATAACTACTCAGATTCAAGCTTATTTCACACTAACGACGGGCATGGAGGACAGAACAGATTTTGGCCCATAAGGAATAAGCTGTGTTTTTTTAATCACAGTTTTTATATTTCCAATTGAACACGGCATTTCTACCTTCTTCCTAGAAGGCATTTCTTTAGGCTTACTCAGAATATTGAAAGTATGGTTTTAAAATTAGAGCTACTAACCTTTCTTAGTACATGTATCATGGTGGATTGATGTGGAGCAATGGAAATCTGGCTCTGACATTAACTACTGGGTAGCTAGGGAGTACAGTGGATAGAGCACTGGAAAGACTCATCTTCCTGAATTCAAATCCAGCCTCAGATTAGCTAGCTGTGTGATCCTGGGCAAGTCATTTAACTTTGTTTGCCTCCACTCCTCATCTATAAAATGAGCTGAAGAAGGAAAGGGCCAACCACTTCAGTATCTTTGCCAAGAAAACCCCTAAAGGGGGTCATGAAGAGTCTGCCACAACTGAACAACAACCCAAACTTCAAGATGAATCTCCTGCTCCTAGGGGAGAGTCCTTGGTATTTGGGAGTTACATTCAGTTCTACATTTTAAGTAGTCAAAGAAGTCTCTAAAGGTACCTGACTGAAAAAGGAGACAGACAGAAAGAAATAGTCACAGAGAGAGGCAGGTGGCAAGGGATGGGAGAAGGAAAGAGAGATCAGGACTCCCAAATCTTGACAGGTTTTGAAAACCAGCTCTCTAAATTGTTCCCTCATGTACATTTCAGGAATAACATGAACACAGCTGTATGGTTTTAGCCAGTCTCTAATAAATTAACACATTTCAGAGACAAGTGTGGGTTTTAGAAATCAAAATCCACAAATATTTATTGAACACATAAAGAACCCCATGTTACAGAAGTGGGTGAATAGCCACACTTCTATAACACTTCCCAGTTCTCAAAGCATTTTTATCACAGGTCTCTGACCCCTCAGGCAGTGAGAGAATTTATTATTCCACTTTTACAGATAAGGAAACTGAGTCTCAGAGAAGATAAGTGACTTATGGTCATGGACAGACCCAGCTAAAAAGGTCAAGGTTGGATTTTGCCCTGTGTTTCCTCTGGGTCCAACCCAGATTTGAGTCAAGTCTGGGTTCTGGCATTCCCTTGGTGGGTTTAGGCAAGTCTTTCAACTTCAGTCTCCTTATCTATAAAATCATGAGGTTATCTGAGCATCAGATGAGCTAATGCCCATGAAAGAGCTTTGCATATTATAAGTACTTAGACATAAGATATTTTTATGATTTCAAGTCAATGTTCCTCATTGGAACCAGTGACTTCGTTCTCCCAGAGCCCCTGGAGGAAAGGGAAGGGCAGGAAGCGGCAGCAAAGAAGCAGCAATGTGAAGAGTGAATCTGAATTAAATCTGTTTACAGACATGGGAGTGGTCTTGGCTCTTGGGCAATTTCAAATATATAAAATAAAATACGTAGGATTACAAAGGAAATCATTTATACTGAATTGGAGTTATCAAAACATATTTTTAAAAGTTTGCTGACCTCAAATTTCAATCAATTTAATTAAATTAATAATATACATAATTAATCAACTATCTATAAGATAATATATCTATTATTTATATAATAAATCCATGCTATTTATACAATAATTAATAAATGAATAAAATTCAATTGAATTAATTCTAGAAGTATTTTTTTTTAAGTTTAGAGACCATGACTTGGAAAAACTTGCATGTGGGCTGAGTCCAAGAGGAGTATGGGTGCCCAGAAATGGCCTAAAGTCCTTCTGTAACCAGCTAAGAGGGCTGCAGAAAGAGTGGATGTTAAGGACTCGCTTGTGACCTCGGGCCTACAACCCAGCCACATCACTGCAATTAACTGAGAAGCAAACTCAACAAACAACTTAAAATCAAAAACTGAGGGAATTGTAGGGGTTGGAGAACGTGGAGCAGAAAGGAGCATTAGAGAGCACAGGATCATAGATGTCGGATTAGAAGGGACGCCAGACGCTCTTTAGTCCAACTGAGGTCTAAAGGAAGCCTTGTCCAAGTGATTTATCCAAGGTCATATGACTAATTAATGTCAATAGATCAATAACTAGCAATTCTAGGGCCCAGAGCAAATGCTGTGAAAGTTACCCTCAATTCAACTTTTGAACTTTTGGAGAAATCCAGTTTGGGAATAAGGGCAGGAGGAAAAGACATCTGGATACAAGGTCTTATGGAGAAAGACCCCTGGGGGATATGAGGAAGCTGATGTGGCCAGAGACCAGGTCAGGGAGGAGCCTATTTGATGAATGGAAGCTAGGGAGAGGAAGCAGGCCTTCCAGTTGCTTCCAATTTTAATAATTTAAATGGAAAATATTCCTAAGGATAATGGGAACTATGAAGAAAAATAGGAATTCTTGCTAAACTCAATTATTTCTAAATAGGAAAGGAATACAAGTGCTATCAATGACCTCTAAATTCTGGCACCCATGGTCAAAGCCCTAGTTCTCTTGCCTTAGTTCTATCTCTGGCACAGCCAGCTACAGAACTTAGGTCTTCTAATACCTAATATAATGTTCTTCTTGCTACTCTGAATTATAAACACTGTGAAGTTGGAAAGGACCTGAGAGGTCATTTTGTCTAATGTTCGCATTTTACAAATGAGGTCCAGGAAGGATCCAAGTTCATCTGTTGAGATGATCTGCACAGGTCAAAGAGTTTCCATATTGGGACATCCATGAAATCAGAGGTTGGACACAAAAAGAAACATCTGCAAAGTGTTCTGTTAGACAATGGGAGAAAGAAAGAAAGAGAAAAAGAGAGAAAGAGAGAAAGGAAGGAAAGAAGGAAGGGACAATATCCCACATGACACTTAGTCTAACACCTTGCATGTAAAGGAAGTATTCAAATTTTGTTGACTTGAACAAATGAATGAGTGAAAACCAGGACAACCAACATTCACTGCATACCTGACATGGCTCCCAATGATGGTGGAAAGGAAGAGGTGTTGCTTTAAAAAAAAATCCCACAAAAGAGAGGGAAGTATGAACCCAGCCTCCTGAATGACCCATCGCAAGAGAGGCAGAGTTGTCTTAAGACCATTTGACCATGCACCAGGAGACTAGAAGCTGCATAGCGCTAACTCCTAGCTTTGTACAGTTCCTTAAGAGATGTTACAAGGAGCGGTGTAGTGCCTCTGACTTATGGGACCCACTCAGTAGCCTAGTGCCCATCACCTCAGTCCTATCAGATTCCATCTATACACCCAGGTGCAAGCACTCAAGCCCAGTGGATAACTACTTATTTCCACTAGGATTCCAGCCTGTTCTTGAGCCTTTCCAGAAGAGGTCCATTATTTCTTGGACCTTCCTCGCTCAAGGGAGGTATCCCACCCGTCTAACTGGCTTTTTCCTCCCTACATTATTTGATTTCAATTAAATTCTGGAGGAATAAGAGGCTTCTTATGACCCATTTGAATGTCACCATATCTTATTGGTTCCTTACAATCTTGCCCCAGGTTAGAGGTCCCCAGGGCTTTACATTTGTAATTATTGGTGCCCATATTTTGGGAGGAGATGATTGTGACTTCTCTCCTGGGTTTCATTATTCGACCACAGAACTTGCAAAAACACAAGGTCACATAGACATTCATCCCCAGGTATAAATACTTCAGGCTTTCTCTGCTTCAGTAATTATGAACCTGGCTTACCTCAACACGGTGCCATCTCTCAGCCTGTTCCCATCCTGTACTCAGTTCCAAGACAATAAACATAGTGGCTTACATAACTTTATTTAGAGCTTTGTTTAAAAAGAATGCAGACTGAAAAATAGCACTTGTGGGCTCCAACAAGGCTAAATCCTAGTATTTCTCCTGATGAACATGTACCTTTTCATCAATGACATTCCCTTTCATGGTCATTCTTGAGAGCCAGCCCTGTAGCTACACCAGCTATTTCCACAACAGACTTTGAAAATAATCCTTTGTTCAGCCCCAAACCCACAAAGTGACAAGGCATCTTCCCTCCTCCAGCTCCCCACTTCTCATTGATGCATTAAGTGAAACTGTAAATAGAGGGAGGGGAGAAGGAAGCAGAGGGAGAGAAGGAAACAGATTTAAGTCTCCTCTTTGTTAAGTAATCCCATGTTGACTGGGTTCAGAACTGTTGATTTTTTTTTTAAAAAAAGTCCTCCCCCAAGGCCTCTTGATTCCAGGGAGATAGTAGACATTTATCTGGATGGTGTCATGTCTGACTATTTAAGTTCTCCCAACAGCAAACCACATGAATATAATTATCTTTCTGTTCACAGAGGTTACTTAATGTAAATATACTTCAGGTTCCAGTCCTTTAAGACAATAAACAACTCAGCCTTGGTTCTCACACTCTACAGTCCTTACATATCTCTCCTTTTCCAAGTCCTTTTTTTTTTACTTCTGAGAATTCTACTAGGGTATGATGGGAAATTGATGTAAAACTGCTTGGTCCCAAGAGGGTCCCTGAAACCTGGGCTGTGCCTCCACAAATGTTCTTTGCTTGATTTCTCCCACTCAAAGAGCCTTGTGTAACTCTCTCCAAAATCCATCAATGCCACCTTTTAATAGGCATTAAGAGGGGCCAGAAGGCACTTCCGCCCTCAGGGCATACATGAGCCAAATCATAGCTAACAATACTGTTCGCCTCCAAATAAGACAACACTGTCAATTTAACACAGCTCACAGTGCTTTACATAAACAACCCAATTAGAAGGGCAGTAAAACATTAATCCCACGTATCCTAATTTCTAACACCATAACACACAGGGTAAGTGACAATGAGCAGGTCCTCTCCTTCTGGTGTGTTTTCATTGTACCAGCTAACCTTTTGGGAATGTTTTCAGATATGCAGCCTCTGAAAAAGAAACAGATGGGTGATCTAGCAGATAGAGAGTTGGACCTGCTCCCTGGGAAAACCTTGGTTCAAAGTCCCCCTTTCATGCTTACAAACTGTTATCCTAGGAAAATCATTTCAATTCTCTGCACCTATTTCCTCATCCCAAAAACAGGGATGATAACTCCCCAAACTGCAAGCTTTTAAGTATCACGTAAAATGTTAGTCGTTATTATGCAGAAAATTTCCCAAGACCTAGAGACTTAATTGTAAATGGAAATTCTAATGAATACATCTTAGAAAGTTAAAATGTAAATTTGTTTACAGTGTTTATTTACTTTTAAAATCAGTTTTATTGACACATATATGCATGTATGTATTTAAATCACCACAGTTTCTTGCAATATTTCTCCTCCTTCCTCTCCCAGAGAATCATCCTATATATCAAAAAGTTGGGTTTTTTTCTTTTTTTAGAGATGATGTTTATTTTCTTAAGGCAGCTAGATGGCTTAGTAGAGTGCTGCATTTCAAGTCAGGAAGGCCTGAATTTGGATCCTTCTCACAGTGGGCAAACCAAACCTAAGCTCAGTTTCCTCTTTTGTAAAAATGAGAAGAAGGAGAACACTTACCCCATAGGATTGTGGGGGGCTAAAATGAGATCACATATTATGGTGAGTTAGCTATCATTAGGAATACGTACTTTTAAAAATGATGCCAATCTTACTTTAGAACAAGTTGTGGGTTTCCTTAATTATCCAAATGCCAAACTGTCATCCCTTTGCTGATAAATATCTTAGTGTCCTTTCCAATAGGCTGTCATAAAAATGAAGAATCCAAAAGACTTCTCCTAATTTAAAAACTGCCCCATCAGCATCGGAATCTCCAAGAAGCTTTCCATAGCTGATTCCACACTCAGCCACATGGCCTGTTTCCAGGACAGACACCTCCAACTGTACAATAAAGGAAGCTTGCTAAGATCATCCTCAATGCTCTTTCTGGTCTCCATTTTATCTGAAGAATTAAAAGCTGGTCCATCCTACACTTCTTTAAATGTTTGTGTATTAACAGGTTAGTTCCATTTAGTGTTCTTTGGATCATCAGATATAGACCCGGAGGGGCCTTAGAAGCCGTCTACCCCATGCTCTTTATTTAATTATTAGAATTTTATTTAATTTTTTTCAACAAACAAAAATCTACTTTTTTTCCCTCTCATGTTCCTTCCCTCTTCTACCCTCAGTTGAAAAAGAAATACAACTGGGGGTAGTCAAACAAAACAAATTCCCTCATTGGCCATATCCAAAAAATATGTCTCAGTTTGCATCAAGTCCATCATCTTCCTGTTTCATGATGAGTTTTCTGGAACAGTGCTTGGTCACTGCCCAACTCCCTCACTTTACAGATGAAGAGCTGAGTCTTTTCAATCATTCAGTCATTACAATTCTCTGCACCTGTTTCCTCATCCCTAATATGGGATGCTGTTCTGTACCAACCAAAGCTTTAAAGTATTATGCAAAATCTTAGGCTCAGGTGACTTGCCCACGGCCCAACATTAAGCAGTAGAGCTGAGATTACTTCTTCTTAGCTGAAATTAAAAAGTCTTCTGGGGTAAGGGACCAATGAAACCCTGGAGGAGAGTTGAGAAAATGCACCCACTTTCATGGCACAATGGGAGCATTATGGGTGTATTTGAATGCAGGGGATAGTGCCAAACATGGTTGATGGACTGGTTAATTTTGCAGAATTGATTTTTATCTGATTCTTTAAAAAACCTTTGTTCCAATACGTTCCAATAGGCTCATTGGTTATGGTAGGGAGGGATGATTACATTTGGAAATGAATATAATGTGAAAATAAAAGGGATTAATCAAATAATGTGATTTTCCTTTTTAAAGAAGGGCTGTCTAAAGACTCTTGGTGTAATTGAATACGTGGTCACCTCTTTGGATTTCCATGAGCAGACACCTTACATGGCGAGTGCAAGAGAATATCAAATAATAAAAATGGGAATAAATTTGGCTTACTTCACATGAAGTCCTCTTACCATCTTCCCTTTTCTTTTGGATGCACTGAAATATCATGTCTACCCCTACTGAACTGCTTAAATAAATTTTGTACTTCCATGTAAAAGAAACTAACTTCACCTGAAATTAATGGTGTGATTATCATTAGTGATTTGCCACAGACCTCAGAAAAACAGGAAAGTGTTCAAGGCCTAGATGATCCTTTCTTTCCAGTCTACTATAGCTTGTACCCGTTATAACTCGTATTTTTTACAGTAGGATTTCACATGAGCAAAGAGTGATTACTGGAAGATCTGGGATTTCGTGTTTATTGCAAGTGTCCATTAGGAGAGAGTCATGAATCCGATTAGGCACCTACAGGTCGTGTCTCCCAGCTTTCAGCTTCTAAGATCGATATTTCCTTTTAGTTTTTGCTGAACACTGTCTCCCAACATTTTCCCCATTTCCCATAATCAAAGAACCACTCTCCAAGTGTCCCCTGTGATTGTCTAAAAGCTCCCACAGCTGGCTGATTATTCCTTGGGAATCCCATTTCCATCTTGTTGCCTTGGCTTCCACAGCCTTCAAGGCATAGCTGCAGCTGGTGACCTGTGTGCTGCTGCCATCTGCACTTCAAAGGAGTTAATAAAAGTGATGAACTAAATAATAAATTGAAGATTTGTCTTGTCTACAACAACAACAACAAAGGCCTTTGATTAACCTTAAATACCAGAAAAAAGCAACTCAAAATATAGCTAATAACCCTTTGTAGAAGAGCGTGGGATGTGGGGGGAGGAAGCTTGTAGGGGGAAGGTCTCTGATACTTTACTGACATTAACTGGTTAATTCTGAGCGGGCCCACCTCCTAGCTGATTTCCAGGGCATTGATCTATAGTCCCAAATCAGTCAAAGTGTTAAGTCTTCAAAAAGTCTTTTCTTTTTTTTGTTAAATATTGCAGCTCAAATGAAGATGGAGATTGCCTTTCCATTCACACTTTCCTCACGCCCTTGGATTACAATGACAAAAGATGCAAGTTTCCTCCAGACTGAGGCTCCCCTCTCTCACTATTATCGCAAAGAATATGCACCACGTGAACAGCTCTTTATTCTTTCAATGATTTCTTAGGCCAGCGCCTCCAAATAGAAAAAGCTGAATAAAAATTTTGGTTAATTGGGGGACTCAGCATAGAAAGCGCATAATTTAGCTGTCAGGTATCCAGTCTATATTAATCTTTTGAAACTGCCATTTGGAAAATGTCTATTGATAAAATGAGCGCTGTGAAGCTTGCCATGAATCAGTGCTGCTACCACCAACAAACGCTTTAACACCAGCAAACATTTAACAAAAGCCATTTTCCTATCGAATCAAGTCAAAAGCAGCTTTTCCAATAGCACCCATCACACTCATATTCCATCACCCACAAGCTTCACTCTGGCTAATTTCCTCCAAATCTGCTCCAACTCGTGCTTCCTATGGAACATCCCCACACACGTATCTACAACTGCAAACAACTGAAATGTTGCTGAAAATGCTGACTCCACACTCCATCAACTCTCCTGAAATGCAGCCATCATCTTTACGATTAGACAAGATATTTCATCTCCTTACACCCCCTAAAGAACTCTACCACATTTCCTGCTTTCCGTTCTCAAGTAATTTACAGTAGCTATTAAAATGTGGCTTTGCTATTTGATCATCAGGTGATTTCTTTTAAAAAAGAAAATTAGATTCTGACTTTTACCTGCCTTATCTTTTGCCTGCCTGGCTCGCAAGCATGGGCTTCATTTGCTCCCATAATGCTCTCGTTTCTCTGTTCAATTCCATGCAAAGTTCTCTGCTTCTGATTCTAATGTTTATTCTAAGAAAGTGCCTGAAAAATTACATATGAAAGCAATTGATTCAATATGATTAGTAGGCAGGCTGTGTTGCAGGTCCACATCTGCAGCTTCATCGGAAACCTGCTGTCTCATTGCCTGAAATATTGATCATGAATGTAAATGGCATAGAGAGAAATCAATATTTTGGAAGCAGAGAAATAGGAAAGGAACAGAGAGAAGTAGGGATGACAGCGAGAAAAGGATGCAGGCTCCAAATTAAGAACCTTCAAAAGCTGTTGCATTATTTTGTCACACTATTAGAAGTGAAGTTCCATCTGAAACCTGGGGAGATTCTTCAGTGGTGAAAATAATTTAAGAAATAGCCTTTCAAAAAGGGAAAATTGAAATTGATAAGTGCAAAAAGACTCACAGACTTTTAAACATAAGCATATAATTGCAAAGTCAAGCTATGTTTATTCATATGGTTATTTAGATCTGGATGAGAAGACCAGTAAGTTATTCCATGACTATAGAATTCTAGAACCTTAGAGATGGAGGAAGTTCAGAGGCTATCTAACCCAACCTTGCTGGCCAAAAATTCCTTCTTTAGCATCTCAGACAAGTGGGCACCAGCCTTTTCAGTGATGAGGAAACCATGGCCTCCCAACGAAGCCACTTTTGGACAGCTCTCATTGTTAGCACTAAACTTTTTGAGTCTTAGGGGCTAGGTGTTGCTGGGGGTAGAGTTTTGGTCTTGGGTCAGAACCTTGCCTCAGACGTTTCCCAGCTATGTGACCCACAGCAAGTCACTTACGCACCGTCAGACTCAATTTCCTGTAAAATGGGATAATAACATCACCTACTCGCAGAGTAGTTGTAAGGTTAAAGTTAGATAATGTACATAAAGTGCTTTGCAAATCTTTAAGTGCCACATAAATGGGGATTATTATTTCCTTATATCAAGCCTCAATCTGTCTTTTCCACCCATTGCCCTTGTTTTTTATTTATAGATGTATTGCCTTCAGACACTCTGTATTTTGGAACATCACATTTACAGTAAGGTTTTTATTTCATCTCTATAGCCAGTGGCATTAATGGGAACCTTCCAAGGACTAGAGAACATTAGACTCTAAGAATACACCGTTTCTTTCCTCACAAAGAAGCAATCCCAATAATCATTTCAACATATTCTACTTCTACTGAGGCAACCTCAATGACTCTCCTTTGTCACGACATTCCTTAGTTTAACATTCAAGACCTTCCACCATGTGATCCCATGCCATTCATTCAACTTCACTTCAGCCTCTGACACCAACCTTCCACTAAAGCAGAGTTGTTCTTCTCACCGCCTCCCCAACACTATGGTCATTTACACCTTTGATGTGTCAGTCCTCTGGCCTGAGATGCCTGCTATCTTCTCTCCTTCTGACCAAATCCAACCGATCTGTCAAAGTAAGACCTCAAGTCCTACCTAATTCATAAGACCATCTCTGAATATTCTAGTTGTCTCCAATCTCATCCTCCTCTGAACTACTCATAGTCTGCATCCTGGGCCAACGCCAATCATTTTGACTTCTGTCCTGCCGCTGGACTTCAATGACTCAGGAAGAAAGAGTGAGGCTCATGACTTTGTACAACTCTACCTCATTCAAATCCAATTCACACCTGAGTCAAGATGTTACTTCATGATGTCACTGGTCCTTTTCGAAAGTGCAAGGTGAGATCAGTGACAGGTAGCAATGAGTGAATGGGCAGGCAGTGAGAAGGCCTGAAGAATCGAGGGGAGCCAAGAAGCAGAGATGAGGAGCTAAGGGGTAGGCATAGGGGAGAACCAGAAGAAATTCCCAGAGCCAAGAGTACATCAAGGGAACCTGTGTCCCTGGATCACAGAATACATGACGAGCTCTACCCACAAAGGGTTTAACAATCTAGCTGATGAAATAAGGCTTAAGCAAATGAAATGATTAGAAAATAATATAAGATAGTCTGCAATGGGTAGAAAATTGGTAGATCAGACAGTAAGTCATGAAGATATTCAGTATGGGCTCCTAGTAGGACCTCAGCCCAAGGACAAGCATGCCAACAGTCATACTAAGTACTTAGCTTTAGCACTAGCTTCCCTTTAGTAGGGTGTGCTCTCCTTCCACATCATAGGCTCTTTCATCTAGCCTTTGTGATTGATAGTTGGATATGGCTTAGGCCTTAAGAGAACATTAGTATCAAGGAATGCTATTAGGAGAGGCCAATAAGGAAGTAGAAATCTTTGTTTTCCACAGATATTATTTACCTAAAATGAATATATTATCATACACCATCATACATCACTAGTTTGAGTATATGATATAGTTTCTCTGATGTAATATAAGCAGAATTTTTTATTCCTGTTTCTGCATTAAGTTATTTTGAAAAGATCCTTAAATTCACCTCCAAAGACCTGTCTCACAAATCTGAAACATCAGCATTTTCCTGTGACTAATTACTGATGGGTCTGGATTTACAAGGACAAAAGTTCACCAAGGTATCAGTTACTAAAACTATTTTATTAATGAATGATGGTTCAAATGTTCAGAGATGAGAAGGGAAGTTCAGGGTTTGTTTTTTTCATTAAGCACACTGAGGGGCAAGAGTAAGGAAAGGGAACGAGGAGGAAGAATCAGTAGGTCTTGGTGTGCCCTAAACTTCCTTCAGCCCATTAGGCAACAGGGACCTGAAACTAGAGAAAATGGGAATGCATCCCCAAGGGCAGACTTGGCACACACTCTGGATTGCTTCCAAACTCGTCTTGTTCAGTCACGGGGACCCAAAGAGATGCCTGACTTGTAAGAGAAGTTCTGAA
Organism: Notamacropus eugenii; assembly: GCF_028372415.1. Classification (NCBI taxonomy): domain Eukaryota; kingdom Metazoa; phylum Chordata; class Mammalia; order Diprotodontia; family Macropodidae; genus Notamacropus; species Notamacropus eugenii. The sequence goes on along the minus strand of NC_092875.1, from coordinate 464,509,452 downwards.
CATAGCACTAGTTGGTATGGAACACGTTTATTTCCCAAATGACTGATCTGCCAGTCTAAAATGTCTGTAAGAGGCAGCTAGGTGGCCCCCATAGTACCTAGAGCACCAGGCCTGAAAGCACTTATCTTCCTGAGTTCAAATCTGCTCAGATACTTATTAGCTGGTGTCTCTGGGTAAGTCCTTCAACTTCTGCTTGCCTCAGTTTCCTCAACAGCAAAACAGAATAATAATAGCACCTTCCTCCCAGGATTGTTGTGTGGATCAAATGAGATAACAGTTGTAAAGCACTTGGCACCAGGCCTGGCACAGAGGAGGTGCTACATAAGTATAAGCTATGATTGTTATTCAGTTAATGACTAAACCGACATGTGCTGGGCAGAGACACCCCATCCGGCTTTGTGACTTTTTACAGCTATATCTATTTGTTGTTAGCAGATAGAAGCAGGAATAAAAAACTCTGATCACTTGCTGAGACCTTAGTTCCTGAACCCTGAAGAGCCAGGACGCCTGAGGGGAAGCCCCCCCATTTCACCATTTGTGAAGCCTAATAGCAGTAGCGGTATTGACTTGGGTCTATCACATTTCTTTCTCTCTGATCACACACACACAGCACACATTAGCTCATTTCCAAAGAATTCTGGGGTAGCTCTATCAGATTCCCTCTACTTTAGAAGAACAAACAACTTCAGAAACATGAAAGATTGGAGTGAGCTGAGAATCGGTGATGGGCAAAAGAGAAAACGAGCTTCCTGAGGGCAAGGATGTCGATACATAATTTTTAAAATACCATAGGATGCTATGAAGTTGTGGATGCTGGCCAGTCAAAATTCCTACTGTGTCCATTTTACTAAGGGACCCTTTCTCACCTTATCCTTCCTCTAGGTGCAAACAGGTTTCTGAGGGACATCCTTGGGGAACTGCTTCTCAATTATAGTTTCAAGTTCCAGGTCCAACAGTCAGAGGCTGTGATTTTAAGGCCCTGTTGTCACCTTACGGAAAAGAGACTTAATCATGGGGCAGTCACAAAGGAAGAAATGGGCTCATTGTGAGGGAGCCTTTGTCCAGCACGCTCACTGCAGGCTTCCACAGCTGGGGCCTACAGACACTTTTCCTTTCCTCATTTGCTATTCAGAGCAGAATAACAGCCTTCAGACAAAGGCAGAACAGTTCCCTTTCTCCGGCCTCTTTGCCCAAGAACAGAAAGAAAAAGAACTCAAGGAAGAAGGAAGAAGGGAACACAGAATTGAATTGGACATGTTCAAGGGTGTGTAACCTAAAAACTTTTCATCTTATTCATCATCCCTCTTCCCCCTTTCAAAAAAAAAAAAAAAATCCAGTAGTTCATGATCTTCTAGCATTCAAGTCTAATACCTCTCACCCTTAATTTTTCCAGGAAATAAATTTCTGTATTTGCCAAATACCAAAGAAATGGCTTTCCCCAAATGGAGTCAAGTGTGACCATCTAAATACCCTTGTGCGGATGAATTACAGTACCTTGAATTCATAAAAGAGCTATTTTCCCCACATAAAAGTCTTCATGAAATAGGATTCTGATTATATTCAAAGTTCAAACTTCAGCACCTACTAATCTGATCATACAATATTTAACAGTATTTACCTCCCATGTGATATTAGCCAGGTTACTTAACCCATTCATGCCTCAGCCTTCTCATTTATAAAAATCAAGTCTGAGGCTTAAGTGGTTTTCTTTGTCATAATTTGGAATGGGGGAGACTAAGTTGTTGGGGTGGGGCATTTATTCCAGACATGACTGTGATGAAAAGATAAGAGACATCAATAATTTATTTACTTTTTAAGGAGAGGGTCTGACCAGATGAGCATTCATATCCCCTCCAACTCTAAATTCTACAATCATCACATGACCTGGGACAGAGGTGGCGAACCTGAAGCCTGGAGGCCACATGTGGTCCTCTAGGTCCTCAAGTATAGCCCTTTGACTGAATCCAAACTTCACAGAATAAATTTTCTTAAGGGAAAAGGATTTGTTCTGCGAAATTTGGACTCAAGTCAAAAGGCCACACCCAAGGACTCAGAAGACTGCATGTGGCCTTGAGGCTGCATATTCCCCACTCCAGTTCTAGGGTGTGAGACCTAGTTTAATAGCTGTGTGGCCCTGGGCAAGTTGCTTCACTTTTCTGAGCCAAAGTTTCCTCACCTGTAAAAGGCAGGTCCACTTCAGCTAACATTTATTAATCATTTATCATGGGCAAAGCCATGACCTTGGGCCTGTTTAATAGGATGCAATTAGATAATGTAAAATATTTTGCAACCAAAGATGCCACATAAATGTGAGCTATTGTTATTAATTAGGGGTACATGCTCCATACTGTACAGAAAGTGCTTTAGCACCCCCAAGCACCATATATCAAAATGTAAGGCATCAGTGTTATTGTCCTTCAGGACATTCTCAAAACTGCACCAAGATGGTAGATTTCTGGAGAGCTACGTGTTCACTAGCGATGAGGAGATAGATTTGCATGAGCTCTATCCATGCTCTCTCAGCCAGTTCCTATACAGAAAACAACTGTCTATGTTTGTAAGAGCCCTGCCTAGGATTATGGGACAGACAGAGCCACCTGAGAGAGGAAGAAAGAAAACTGTGCAGAGTCCTTCTATATATTTGGTTTGGGGGTTTTGTCTTCTGGTTTGGTTTGGTTTGTGACATTTATGTCTTCTCTCCTTTATCCTTCCCTCTCCACTCCAAGAACCAGCTTTTATGTCTAGCTAAGCAAATTCTTATCTAGTCTGATCAGAATTCATAAAAACCAGACACCACACATCCCCACAATGCAATTTTCTGGCTAAATTTTGCTTTCTCCTATTTACTCTCGGGCTCTGAGATAAGCTTCTCTCCAGGGCCTTCATTCAGACAAAACTGCTTTCTTTGTGGTCCCTCTGTCCAATCCACAAGGCTGCCTCCTTAGAAAAGCTCACTCCAGCCTTGCCCACCCGAAAGGACTTTGCAATCAACGACGGCCACTTCAGTACTTTCTTCTTTCAAGGCCCTCCATTCTCTAGGGCTGTGCTGGCTCAGCAGTAAAATTCTCTCTTTGCTGAACAAACAGGCAGCCTAGGGATTTCTCCTCCCCCTGACTTTCTTGTAAATGTTTTTATTTTATAAAATCAACATCCTTTATAAGAAGCATTATAGAAAATCATGGGATTTTCAAATGCTCTCCTTTTCCGTAGAACCTCAGTGAATTAATTTTTTTCTTCATAGATCAGCCTGTGGTCTGTATAGAATAACTCAAAATGATAGGGACATAATTAGGAACAGAGAGGGATAACAGATTTTGTAATAACACACCAGCAAATGCGGACCCAATTCCAGCGTCCGAGACCTCTTTGCTGTTTCTTCCTCACACACAAAGCTTCATTTCTCATCTCGGTGTCTTTTCACTGACTGGCCCCCTTACCTGGAATGTACTCCTATTTCCCTTCTACATCTTTGCATTTTTATCCTTGTTTATTTCACAACTCTGCCCAAGAGATACCTTCTATATGAAGTCATTTCTAAGTGAGGAGGTGGTGGTGCTGGTGGTGCAGTGGATAGAGCATTGGACCTGGAGTCAGGAAGACCTGAGTTTAAATCTGGCCTCAAATCCTTATTAGCTGTATAATCCTGGGCAAATCACTGAATATGTCTGCCTCTGTTTCCTCAACTATAAAAAAGGGGATAATAATAGCACCCACTCCCCAGGGTTGTTATGAGGATCAGATGAGTGCCTGGTACATAGTAAGCACTTAATAAATGCTAGTTTCCTTTCTTCCTAAATTATCCCCCACTCCCTACAACAGCTACTGTCCTCAAATTTACTTTGCATTTATTTTGTATATATGTATATATTATGTGCATGTTGTCTACATCACAGGATGGAAGTTCCTTGAAGGCAGAAACTATCTCATCATGATCTTTCTATCCCCAACTATCAAATAGTACCTAGCATATAAAAGATGCTTAATAAATCCAACTCACAAATACTTGAGTTCCCTATTTAAAATAATCTCTGGAAGAGAAACTGAGGCTGGCCACAGACATCACTCACTGATGTCTTTGGTCTTCCTCAAAAATGAAGGGTCAACCACATCATCAAGGACAACCTCCTCAACCACTAATGGAGCATCTTCTAAATGGATCATGATGAACTGGCCAAGAGACACCAAATCTGCTGTGATGGGAGGGAGTTTCCCCAAATGAATTTCTTTAGACTATGGAAATCGCAGGTCTGGAGGAAAAGAAATAAATCTCCATCTATCCCACAGAACTATATAGAAATTACTCTGATTTTTTCATAGATCCTAAGAGAACCAGTCCTGGTTTTATCAGTAATTTAAAAATGCTCAGGTATCCAAAGGGAGATGAGATTGAGCAACGACCATTAATATTTTGGTTAAGCTATTAATAACATTTGTGTAGCACTTTAAGGTTTGTAAAACACTTTACATACGTTATCTCATTTGACTCTGCAATGTCAATACAACAATCTCCCCATTTTCCAGAGGGAGAATCTGAGGCCAACAGAGGGTAAAGGTGTGTTAGTAAACCTCTAAGATAAGAATCCAACATTGTTCTTCCTTGTTCCAGGTCCCACACTCAATTCACTTCACCAACATTTTTCAGATTTAATGGTTTCAAGACCCCTTTACACTTTTAAAAATTCCTGAGGATCCCAAAGTACTTTTGTTTATGTGGGTTAGGTTTATTGATATACTCTATATTAAAAATCTAAATGGATAAAATTTTTAAATGTGAGTTTAAAATAACTATAAGAAATCTATTACATGTTAACCTACAGATTTATGTGAAAAATAATTATATTTTCCCAGGAAAAAATGAGTGAGAGGAATAGCACTGTTTTACATATTTTTTGCGAATCTCATTAAAGTCTAGCTTAATAGAAAATAGCTGGATTTTCCCATCTGCTTTTGCATTCAGTCTATTGTGATGTATTGTTTTGGCTAAAGTACATGAAGACAATCTGGCTTTACAGATACGCAGCTGGAAAGGGGAGAATGCTTTAAAAGACAAATGACCTTTTAGCATTATTATGAAAACAGTTTTGATCTTGTAGAACCTTCAGGTATCAAAGGCCAACATTTTGAGAACCACTTTACCATATCAAGAAGTAGTAAATCCAGGGGAAAAGTCATTGAATTTAGGAGTCTGGACACCTGTATCACTGGACAGTTCCATCACTGTTCAGTTAAGTTACTTGATACAATCTAATTTCACCATCTATTGTAAAATGGTGATTGCAAGGCCTATTCTCTCTTTCATCTCATAGAAATGTAATGGGAGTAATGAGGTCAACGTGCAGTTTTTTCAAGGCCAAAGTTATTCTCTGTGAGTAAGTCAGGCCCACCAGAAGGCTCATGAATTTCACTTAGACAGCTGAAACATTAAAGCGAGTGGTACCTGAGAAGGCACTTCCACGAGTGCCAAACAACACTGGACAGTAACCTGCAGGGGAGAGCAGCGTGGAAGGAAGTACGCCAGGTACATTCTTCAGAACAACAAAAATATTAACGACAACAACAATAACCCATCTATATAACACTTAAAAATTTACAGAGAGCCTTCTTCTTCACAATCCTTTCGGCTAGGTCATGTAAGAATTGGTCTCTATTTTATAGGAGAAGAAACTGAGGCACAGAAAATTAAGTGACTTGCCTAGTGTCACACAACTATAAGTTTCACAGCCAGTCTATAAAATCATTGTACAAAATTCTAATTTAGCTATTAATATGTAACAAGATGAAAAAAGTGGCCAGAACCAAGAATAATCATTTTAGGGTTTCAATCATAATAACTCACATTTATACAGTGTTTAAGGTTTGTAAAGCACTTTACAAATATCATTTTATTTTCTTCTCACAACAACCCTGGGAGGTAAGTACTATTATTATCCCCATTTTACAGATGGAAGAACAAAGTGAAGTGACTTGCCCAAGGTTATACAGTATCTGAAACCGGATTTGAACTCACATCTTTCTGATCCCAAATCCTGCACTCTATTGATGGTGCCACTTAGCTGCTTCATATTATGTTTCAACAGTGTCCTTAGACAGACACACTCTAAGTAAATAGTTAATGAGAAGAATATTTCATTTCATTTTCATAGCTATATGAGCCCAGTTTCAAAACACAGGCACAGAAGTTGAGTATGCAAAACATGTGTTAGGGGACAGATGGCTAAGGGTGCAAAGCCAGCGGTTAGCCGCACAGAGGGATAGCTTTTGTTTTTACAGGCACACTTAGCTCCTGCGCTGGAAGTCAGGATAGAGTGTCCCTTATGCTGGCCTCTTTAGTCGAGCTGCTGTCACGTCATGAGCTATATAAAACAAATCCTAAAAATAACTTAATCCTATCAAGATTTTCCTCATTATCTTCCTGTGGGGTGCTCAGTTTACAGAGGTACTATATCTGGGGTATTACATCAATATTCAGAAAAAATAACCCAACATTCCAAGAGCCTGGAATGGACTTCAAGATTGTTACTTGAAAGTTATAACCCAGTTCCCTCCTTCTGGCACTGAAGCAGGTTGTGGTGAGCCCGCTGGAGTGACAGGGAGGAGAAAAAACTCTTTCCCAAGGGCCCCTCCTGGATTTGCTATTCAAACCAACTGGGCATGATGCCACTGTCTTGGGGATGTAAAACAGACATCTGTAAGTTCCAGAGCTGAGGCCCCTAAGCAAACAGGAGAAATTTTCATGGAATTTGCATTCATGTGAAGGAGAGATTAAATTTGGCATAAATTTGGAGCTGGAAGGGAATGTACAGAAGCTAACCCTCTTATTTTACAGATGAGGAAACTGAGGTCCAGAGAGTTAAGTGACCTACCCAGGGTCACACAACTATTAAGGATCTGAGGAGGTTTTGAAATCAAGTTTTCTTAACTGTCTCTACTATAACATGTTTCCTCATTCTTTCTGGCTTTACAGGGCAGGACCAGGACCAGTGAGTAGGTAAAAGTTGTAAGGGGATTGATATTTTACAATTAGAGCTGTCCAAAAGTGGGACAGAGCTGACTCAAGAAATGGTGGGTTCCATCTCTTTGGAGGTGAGGGGGTCACTTTTCCAATTTGTGAGGTATAGTGAGGATTTCTTGCATGCTTGGCCTAGGCCAACTGACCTCTGAGATCCCTCCCAACTCTCAGATTCTACAATCTATGATGGTCAAACTGGTAAGGGGACATTTTCTATTATCTGGTGTTATGATCTACAAGATCATTTTTTTAAACCCATTTTCAAGAAGCTGATGTTGTAGGTGTTTTAGAATGCCTGGGATTCCCCGCTTTCCCTTAGCCAAACTTAGTTTTTGAGACATGGGGGGAGAGGGATGGAAGGGGGGGCAAGAATGTAACCATAGTAGAGAAAGACCTGTGAGTGTGCGTATCTAGAAACAAATTAGTGAATCTGTTTATGGTGTGGTGAAAAGAGAACAGAATTTGGACCTAGATTTGAATTTTAGAACTGCCGTGTGATCTTGTACAAACTATTTCACTCTTCTGGGCCTTCCCCAATTCCTCTAGGGTCTTCCCTCTGTTAATTACTTCCAATTTTTCCTGTATATAGTTTGCTTTGTATATATGTTTGCATGTTGTCTCCCACGTTAGATTGTAAGCTCCTTGAGAGCAGGGGCTGTCTTTTCCCTCTCTTTGTGTCCTCAGAGCTTAGCACAGTGACTGGTACATATAAGCACTTAATAAATGTTTATTGAATTACTGAATCCATCTATACAATGGAGAGAGGAAGGGGCAAGAATAGATTTTAATTTAGATGATTTCTAAGGGTCCCTTTTGGTCAACATCTTACAATCCAGTTTGGCTGTAACGTAAGAGTAGATGGATGGAGGAGAGTAATATGAGAGAAGGGTGGAAAGGCAGGGCAGGGAAAGGTCAACTCACGATGAACGATCAATAAAAAACTCCAGCTCCAAATCAAAGAGGACTTAAGCTAGTCAGGAAAGAACTGGTGAGTAAAGACATCATAGCCTCTTTTATTTATCTATCTGTCCATTCATCTACCTATTTATCTATCCATCTACCCACTCATCCACCTATCTTTTGTCTATCTGCCTCACCCATCCATCCATCTAGTCATACATTTATCCATGCACCTATCCATCTACATATCTATCTACCCAATCTCTCTATCATTAATCCATCTCCCCATCCATCCATCTACCCATCTATCTACCTATTTACCCATCTACCTATCACATATCTATCTATCCACACACACACACACACACACACACACACACACACACACAACTATGACCATATGTATAAATAAGAGTATACAAAGTTTCCATAGTTTCCATAAGTTCAAATAGTTTAGAGTTTGAGTCCTGGGAATCAGCAAGACCTGAGTTCAAATCCTGCTTCAGACACTTAACAGACGTGTGACCCTGGGCAAGTCACTCAACCTGTATGCCTCAGTTTCCCTATCTGTAAAATGGGAATAAATAATAATACTACCTACTTTGCAGGGTTGTTGTGAGGAGAAAATTGGATAATCCAGGTAAGGTGTTTTATAAACCTTAAAGTGCTGTATAAATGCTAGCTACTATTATTACTCATAAGCATTTGGAACTCTCAGCCTAACCTATTTTGTATATGTTCTTTTCCATTCTAACATTAATATTAAAATGCTACTTTGCTCATGTTAGAAGGCCTTTTCAACCTGCAAATCAGTTCATAGAGACAGTAAGCTAGATCCTCTTCTACTTCACTTCTTAGTCAGTTGGGTTTCCCAGACAACCACTGCCCAGCTTTCAGCCCACTCCATCTTGTAGCTACCAATTTCCCCTCTTGACATCTTGCGGAGTCTTACCCTCCCCACAGCTATCAGGGACACACCACTAATCTTCTGTCTGAAGGGAGAGAGGGGACTGGCAGTCTTCTGGAGGACACATGAATTCCAGATCTATTAATCACTCAGTAGGGCATTTTCATTACCTAGTATTTTGTGTACTTCTCTGCCCATCCTGCTCAAGTCTCTGTTTAAATACCCATATAGTGGCTAATATCTGTTCTTGTGCTTTCAGCTTCTGTTTTTTGCCTTTCTTTGGAAATAATCCATCTACTCATTTACATTAATTTTAATTTCACATCTAGGACATAAGAGATTTTTCAGAAGTATTTTTTCCCCAATACTTATAGCGTTAAAAAAAAAAAAAAAAGGAGAGGCGTGGGAGGGGCAGGATGGAGGCAGAGATTGCTTAATTTGTCCATGGAGCTAGCAATGCTTTTTCTAAGTTGCTTTGCTATAAGGTCTGGAGTAAAAGTTTTAGAAACTTAGATAAGGGAGGACATTAAACATATGGGGCATGCTATAGGCTTGGATTTGACAATAATGAACCATGCTGGCTCATCTCAAACCTACATGTACAGCCCTGAAATACAGAAGACTAAAGGTAGCACGGTGCATGAGAATGTGAGTGAGAGGACCTGGGCTCTAACCTGATCTCATGCTTAGATGTCACTTTAGGCAAGTTACTTTACTTTGCTGGGTCTCCGTTTCGTCATCTATGAAAATGAATGGCTTAGACTAGATGGTCTCTGAGGTCCCTTCCAACATGAAAAATCTTGAGTAAAGAAATAAATGTTTTACCTTTTTGATATATAATCTTCTGTATAGCCATCACGCACAAAAATCAAGATGAGTCTTTTTCTCAAGCAGAAAGGAAAACGTACATGACTGCCTTGAAAAACTAGATAGCTCTGAGAATGAAAAACCCTTTCCCAAGGGTTTAGGCCTCAGTGGTCCCTAGAAAGGGGGCCTCCATGAAATTATCTTTAGACTCTAATGGAGGAAGAAATCTACTCCAAATGAGATGAACTGAATGAATCTGAGTTCTAGCCTGAGGCTTTATTCGCTTTACTGTGCTGGGTGGCATGCTGGGCTAAAATAAATTGATTTAAATGATATAATAGGAAAAATTGGGTACCGTCATTCTGACAAAACTGTGGAGGTCACAGGTGAATCTAAAACAATTCAACTGAAAAGATTCTATTTTATCCAAAAAGGAATCATCCCCCTGAGGCATGAGGGAGAGAGTTTAAGTTCACATATGGGAACTTTCCCTAAAGGTTTTCATTGAGTTTTTATTTGGGCAGTAGAATTGTAGGCTTATTTGTAAGCTGTAAGCAGCTGAAGGTTTTTTTTTTTTTTAAATCAGGATTTCCTTCCACTTGTGACACCCAGTGAATTGAAGATTTCCTTTCCTCTTGGGCCAAATTTAGAAATTAGCCATTGAAGCCCTCCTAGAACCATGTAGCAGATCTGCCCTACTTCCTACATAATGAGTAAATTTCTAAAAATAATGATGCAGAATATTAGCCATCTCTGTGATATAACAGGTCATTAACATAATTAGTTACACATTTAATACAACTCAATTTTCTAACACCGTAACTTGTATTACTTCTTGGAGTAGGCTCTTAGACTGTAACGAGAGAATTGTCAGGTAAGACTAGATTTCATTCTTAGTTGGGCCACAATTCCATCCCAAATCTGGCAGATTATGCAAACACTGAATAATTACACTGATTCTCTGCCTTCCACTTCATCAGAATGACAAAATGTGAGCACTGGCACTCCACTGCACATCGATAATGAAAAACATCAAGCTTTTAAGACCACCATCCATCAGAGGAAAAAAGGAACTCATTGAGAGGAATGACAGGTGCACAGCAGATTGAATGGGATTTTTTTGTATGGATATCACTGCCAAAGATCAAAATCATTCTATGCTAAATGTCATTCCCCTCCTTTGTGTTCCTGTGGGTGCAGTATTTTTTTTCAGGAAAGAAATGGAAAGAAAGGCATTAGATGGACCAGCTTTCCAGGGGGGCTTTTCTGTAGTCTAATATGATAGTAGTGCCTTTCTCCACTGTTTTTCCATTTTTTTAAAGCAATTTTTTCTTTTTTGTTTAAAAGCTAAAATGCCCTGCCTCGTGGCAGTCCAACCTCACAAGGTCAATTCTCCCAAAATGTTAGCAAGCTGAGCTGAGGAGGAGGTTTGTTCCAGACAGCAAACCACACCAGCTGTACAGAATTTCCCCTTCACCAAAACAGAGTGTAATTCATGGGCAGCATGGAGACAGGCAGTGATATGGGTCACCCTTCTAAAATGGTTCATAAGCAATCATATCTCCTGAAACTCCAGATGGCCTGCAGTAAAGGGGTGTTTATGTTCAAGTCCTTACATTTCAGCAACTCTTGGGGAAAATCATATACTACTCCTAAGAAAGGATTTATTCTAGTTCACTCCCCCTCCAAGGCTGTGTTTTCACATTATTGCATAGCGGAAAAAACTCATTGAATTTAGAGGCAGAAGACCTAAGATCTATCTGCTCCTAACGCCTGTATTTACAACATCTTGGACATAGCATATTACTCTCTCTTGGACTTTGTAAAAAGAAGGACGAGGGCCAGATGACATTTTGTTCATCTATAAATCTTTTGGTCTTATGACCACATTTATAGTTCTAGTCAAGAATACATTTCAAAAATATGTTGGGCTTTTTTTTCCCCCTTTTCCTTGCAAAGCATTTTAAGATTCTGATTATGAAAGTCCAACCTAAATTAGCACCTCACAGATCCAGAGGTGACCTATCTGGCAATCTCAGAGCTCCAGGACATAGCCAAAGATCTGGGAGCAAACAAAATGAGGAGAAGTAGAGAAGCTAAAAATCCAAAGCTCATGCCTATTATTCAGCTTCTGTATATGTATTTTTAACATTTATTTTTTAAAATTTTGAGTTCCAAATTCTCTAACTTATTTTTAATTATTTATTTTTAACATTCATTTTTTAAAAAGATTTTGAGTTGGAAATTCTCTAATTTATTATTTATTTTTTAGCATTCATTTTTAAAATTTCTGAGTTCTAAATTCTCACGCACTTTATTCATAACAGTGCATTTTCATAACCCCTCAAAGTCCTTTGAATGACTTACTCTTCATTTAACCAGAATTCTAACCACCTTGGTTACATGACTTAACAGATCACAGGAAAACAGGAAACTTGGGAGTCATCTGCATAGAGATAATAATTGAACCCAGGAGGATTTTTGAGATCATCAAAAGAGAAGGTGTGGATTGAGAAGAGGGCCAGAGAAAGAGCCTTGGGAGATACCCATAATTATTGGGCATGATGAACTAGAAGAGTGGAAGGGACAGCCAGAGAGGTAGGAGGAAACCCAAGTGGAACCATATCATGGTCCAATGCAAGGGTTCATGACCCTAGTTCTATGAACTAAGCCCTGCTGTCTTCCTGTAAATTCACCTAAAAATATTAAACAGGGAGTAAGAGTATACTGGGCATACCCAAGACTACCCTTGCCCTGAAAATATTTGTTATTTAGGGTCTTCTTTTTTAAATTTGTAATTTTTAAAGTAAAGTTTAGTGGCATGAGTAGAGAATGGTCTCAGAGCCAGGGAACAGCCGGGTTCAGACCCAGCTTCTGATATCTATCTATATATCTATCTGATATCTATCTATCTATCTATCTATCTATCTATCTATCTATCTATCTATCTATCTATCTATCTGATATCTATCTATCTATCTATCTATCTATCTATCTATCTATCTATCTATCTATCTATCTACACTAACCTTGTGACTCTGGGTGAGTCACTTAATGTCCTTGATCTCGGTGACCCCGTTAGAGTCTAAGTCAGAGAGAAGATGCTCACTTGTATTGGTAGACAGAGTTTCTTCATCCAAGAGTTCCCTATACCAATGAAATCACAAGCCTAGTCCCTGACCCCTTTCCTTAGTTAAGCTTTTACTTCTTTAGTTTATCTGGTAATGAAAAATAATATCCTCTATGGCTAAGTATTTAATAAGTGTTCACCTTATAGGGAAAAAAATTTATCTAATTTCAGCCTCCAATGAAGTCATGTAATGTACATCTCCAAGAGGAGTTATTTGTTTCCCAGCACTTCTATAACAAGTATTGATTTAACATGGGTAAAAGCACAGAAGGGAGACAACAATTTCTCCTTGCCTAATTAAACAATGCAGATGCGGGTGTGAAATCCAAGTCTGTGAGGCCCTAGAGACATGCTGGAGTGGCAGGAACCTTTCCGTGACTACCACTTGAAACTATGCGTTGGCACTGAGATTGAATACTAATAAACACCAGCTCATCATGGGAATGGGGGGAATTCAAATCACTTTACTCCCATTTGGCTTCCCTGGTGTTCTAATTAACCCTCTGCCACCTTGGAGGTAGCCAACCTGGAGCCTTAGCCTTCAGGGGTGTGGGGGTGGGGATCAGTAGGTGGATACTGCTGAAGCAGCCAATGCCATCCCTCTTTCCTTAGGATCTGAAGGTCAAATGAGGCATGTAGCCAAGACAGAAGGGTAATCCAAAGGCCATTTATCTTATCTCCCCATGTCTCTTCAGCTCTCTAACCTGTCAGTGTTTTGGGTTTTAGGGCTGAGAACCACATTCCCGAAATAATATAAAACACACCCATTTGCCTGAACGCGTGGCAGGATTTTATGGCTTCTCCTCTCCATCTGAAGCACAGCCTGGGAGAGACAGGCAGGATCTCACCAGCTGGGGATGCTTTTTCCTTCAAATGTTTTTCCACTTGTAGCACAAGGTCCTGACCTGGAGGAAATAGTCGGTTTGCTGCTATCCCAGTTACAACCCAGAATTAAGGTGGAAATGATTTGAGGTCGTCTTTGTTTTTCTTTCAACCAAGCATCTGGGTCAAATGATATCCCAGTCCTAGGTTTTTCACATGTCCCCCTTTACAAACCAAATGCAAAACAGATTCTCAAAACCAGCCACCAGGCTCTCCATATATGGAGCTTAAAGACAGAGTCAGATTCAGCCTGGGTCTTTATTTTTTCTTTTTTTTTGAGCAGAGTCATTTTAGGTCAAGCTTTAGCTTCTCTGAGTCATGAGATATATGGTGACTGGGAAGGGGGTCATGCCCCAAAGACCCTTCCCTTTCTAGGGGACAGGCCCAGAGCCAAATCTGGCCAGCAATGAGTGGGAATGGTCTCTCTAAACACTGACCCAAGTGAAATGAGCTAAACGGTTTCAAGTAGATCTCCAACCGACAAGTCTTTCCAAGACAGAGCATGCATTCTGCTAGGATTTCTGGCAGGAGATCTGTGCAGAGAGACCAACGGAGAATAATATTGAGCTGGCATTTATACAGAACCGTATCTCCATTATCTTATGTGATCTTGCAAAAGCCCTATAAGGTAAAAAACATACCATTATCCTTATTTCATAGATAAGGAGACTGAGGCACAGAGAGGTCTGCTCAGTTGGTCGGTACATAATACTAATAACTAACTTCAATATCATGTTTAGTCAGTGGTAGAGATGGGATTTAAGTCAGGTCTCCTGACTCCATAGCTACCACTCTTTCATGCATGACCCTTCAGCCCCAATAAGCAAACCCTCTGTGGAATTGTTGGACTTTTCTTCTCCTGATAGAATCTTTGGATCAAGCTAAATCTTTCTGGTTCCTAGGCTAACTCTCCAGTCACTCACTACATCGTGGGATCTCTAGTTAACAACATCAGTAATAATTTTTTTAAATTGTCATTGATGTTTAAAGCACTTTGCATATATTATTTCAGTTAATCCTGACCACAGTTTGTGAGATGAATAGTACTTCAGGTGTCCTTGTCCATTTTAGACGTAAAAAAGCAGATCTAAGTTGACCAGACTTTGACGTGTTTATCTTACTTTCCCTCCTTTCTTATTATGATCTTAATGTGCAAATAATTTCTCGGTGGGTAAAATCTTACCAATGGAGAAAATGGACGGAGAAATGATGTTCAGTAAATGAAGGACTTTGGGTATATTCAGGACCTTCTCCAGAACCCTCCAATCACATGAACTGGAGAAGGAGCTAGTGAACTTCTAGCTAGGAGTCCCATATTTGGGATTAAACAATGTACATCAAAGTCACTGGCAGGTCCATGATATAGAGAAAGGGTGGGAAGGAAAGAAAAAAGGGAAAAAGTGAGGAACTAAGATCATAGAGGGGAGAAAAGACAAGTGTGAAGAGGAGGAATGGAAGACTGCCACCACAGACCATAGTAATATCAATGCTACCTTCTGGTCCTCTCCAATAGTGGAACAATACACAAAATAGATTTGGGGCTAGAAGGGACTTCAAAGACCATCTAGTCTAGAGGTTCTTAACTTTGAGGTCCGTGGAGAGATTTCAGAGGATCTGGGAATTTTATCACAAAAGTATTTCAAAAAGTGTAGCTTAGTTAATTAGTTTCTTTTGTAATCCTATGCATTTTATTGTATGCATTTAAAGAATTACTGTGAAAAAGACTCCAGAGGCTTCCCCAGGGTGCCCAAGGGATTGATGACATGCAAGAAAACAGTGAAGACACCTGACCTAGTTTGACATTCCTTCATTTTACATAGGAAGGAAACTGAGGCTGAAGGAGATGAAATTATTTATTCAAGGTCATACATGGCAGTAATTATCAGAAGTGGGATGTAAACTCAGTCCCTTAAGTCTAAAGTCAGGGCTCTCTTGATCATCAGCCTGAGCTGAAGTCAGAGAAGCCACTGGGAAATAGGGAGATCTGGGTTCAAGTCTTTTTCTGAAACAATTGCTGGGGGATCCTGGGCAAGTTATGACCTCTCAGTGTCAACTCTGTACTTGAAGATAGGTTTCCTATACTGACACAATTATAGCTCTGATCTGGAAAAACACATCATCAGCATCTACAGAAACCTATATACTATGTCAGTTGGTTTGGCTATCAGTCTTGGGGAAAGGAGAAGAGAACTGCTCCAAGTGAAAATTCTATGGTTCTTTTTATTCTCCTTAGTTGAAATCCTACAAAAGTGTTCATGATTGAGCCTTGCAGAGGCGTTGTTCAAAAAGAATTGAAGTTTACAGCAATTGGAAGCCTGGTAAAATGAAAAACGGTAATAGGTTGGGATTATTTTTTAAACTGAGTTTAAATTACAGCTTTGTGTGATCTTGTGCAAGTCCCTTAGACTGATTGTGCCTTGGATTCCTATCTGTGGGAGGCCACTCTCTAAATCAGGGGACTTAACTTAATCAGATCTTTAATTTAATTTAATCAGATATTTTGTGTGTCCTTTGGCTGCTTGGAGAAGCCCATGGACCTCTTCCCAGAATTACATTTCTAAATGCATAAGGTTACAAAAGAAATAAATAATTTTTAAATATGATATATGCTGTCCCAAAACATTTAGAGCAGTTAGAAGCATATAGTTCAAGCTTTAACAGTTTAAAACTGCAGAAAGACTTTGGGGATACGTTGTACGGTCATCAAAATGTTTAAAAAATAAGTTAATGGACCCAAGGTTAAGAACCAGAGCTCTAAATTACTTTAAACACAATGAGAGTTTCAAATTCTGCTTTTTCCATGACCAGAAATCTATCACAGAGTAGAAGAATGCCATTTCTTTTCCAAGGAGCAAAAATCAATAACCAATATCCGGTAATCATAAGATGTTAAGAGTTAGATGAGGAAACTGAGGCACCTAAAGGAACCAAAAAAGTTTTGCTCAGAGCTGCATACTTTTTTAAAGGCAAGGCTAGCTGAGTCTAAAACATGAGACTCCTGACTCTCCACTCCATGGCTCATCCCCATTGCATCACACCATATTATAACAAAGATTTTAGTTGGTTTTACTAGGTATTCCAAGACATTAAGAGAAGTACAGTACAGTCAATATTCCTAGATACTAGTTTTTGTCCTTATGACTTTCAGTGTCTACTCCAACTTGCTTAGTTTAAATCAACAAATTGCTTATGTGCCGTAGCATTATTCTCCAAAATACGATCCACAGTCCTTGGGAGAAGTTAGTGTTTAGATAATCTTTCAAATTTCTGATTCCTATAATCTGAATTTTCCTCAAACTCAAACGCTACTAATCTTCATTCCCAAGAGATTACAGATGTTATGCTGAATCACCTATCCAATGCTGGGATCCGTTTTTAATGAGCCAGCTTTAAAAAGTGATAAAACAGCTGGTGACGTTGGTGTTTACTAGTTCACCAACATAGCAATTACCAATGCCCCCTGCTGGTGAAGAGCCAGAATGGAATATAATCCCTCAGAAAGTAAATCCATATGGTATGGTTCCAAGATGGAAGAAGAGTTGGTAATTTTTTCCCATCATAACTGGTTATTTCAAAGTGCCTGAGGGAAAGGAATAGTACTGAATTGAAGATTCTGAAGTGATTTATGCGCACAGCTCCCGATGACTAACACTCTCCATTCTCATTTTCCTGGAAAAAGTTATGAATATATTAAAAGGATCAAAAAAGCTTTGGTGCTTTTTAGTCATTTACAGAGAGGAAAAAAAAGTCCAGGTCTATATTCTTTTAAAGCTAATATGAACATTTCTGGTCCCCATTTTGTCACAGGTGTGATTTAAGAAATACTAATAAATAAAACCTAAATTTGTAAAATAGTAAAAATATATAAAAATGTAATATGTAAAAGAGTAAGAATACGTAAAAAATGTAAAAGTAAATGGTGAGCTCTGTGTGTTGTGGAGGTGGAGAGGGACAAGGGCAGTAAGGGAAGTTCATTATTCACTTTCTAAAGGAGTTCTCTCAACTCTTTAAGTGTTGAGCTCTCCTAGGACACTTTAGATAGTGTACTTTATACCACTTTTTAAAGCAAAAGGAAAGGCACTGATCTACCGGAGAGAATTCAGAAGGGATGACCACGATAGGAAGGGGCCAGAGACTACAGTACCATGGGAACCAGCTGAAGGAACTAGGTAAAAAGAAGAAAAGACTTGAAAAAGGGACAGAGGTGGCACTACGCTAGCGCTGGGTCTAATTTCAAGTTTGAGCATTTCTCTCTCTCCATTTTGCAGGTGCTCCCCTGCCTGGTATTTACCCACTCCCCCTTTCCTGAGTACTTTAGCTGGTCCTCTCCCCTACTAGATTACAAGCTCATTGGGGGAAGGGACTTTTAAAAAACTCATTTTTTCCCCTAGCACTCAGCATCGTGCCTGGCACTTGTAGGCACTTAATAAAGGTTTATTGAATGGATCAGAAGACCACAATCGCTGCAAATCAGGGTTCGTTGTTTGGTGGATTGTTGAGATTTAAGAAAATGTTAATAATGAAAATTAAACTTGGAAGTGTGCGTGCACACAGCTTGCTTTTTTTTCTCCAGAGACACTGGGTGTTCAGCATTTCTCAGAGCTCTCCTGTACTGCTCTGTACAGATGGATTGAGCTCAACAGGAGTACAACAGAAGGCAGGAAATGATGAACGCACCAGCCTGGGGGCCTGGAAGCTAACAGCGATAATAACAATGGCTAAGATTATTATAACATATAATAACGACAATAAAAGTGATCATTTATTGAAAGCTTTAAGACAGGCCTGCACAACCTGCAGCCCATCAAAGGATTTCCGGAGGCCTGCGGAAAATGGAGAGGAAACATTCTCTCCACCTTCTGCGGCCAGCCAGAAATCCTGTGGCATGCCTGCAGGCTGCTTATAGCTCCCAGGTGGCAGGCTGTACAGGCCTGCTTTAAGGTTTGCTTTATATCCATTATCTCATTCGAACCTTACGAGACTCCCGGATACAAATGATCATAGAAGAAAAATAGATCAGCTTCATTATATATTTGAAAAGCTTTTACACAAGAAACGTCAATGCAATTAGAAAAAAATAAGCAACTGGAAAAAAATATTGTTACAGGAAATCTCTCTGATAACATATCCAAGATATAGAGGGAACTGATACAAATATATAAGAACAAGAACCATTCTCCAATAGAAATGTGGTCAAAAGATGTGAATTGTCAGATTTCAGAAGAAGAAATATAAGCTATCAACAACCATATGGAAGAATATGCCAAATTACTAATAAGAGAAATGCGAATGGATCAATTCTAAAGCTACACCTCACAGCTGGTAAGATCAGCAAAGCTTGAAAAAAGGCAAAAATGGCAAATAATCAAGGGGCACACTAATGATGTGTTAGTGGAGTTGTGAACGAGCCCAACTGTTCTAGAAAACAATTTGGAATAATATTTTTTAAAGGTCACTTTATCCCCATTGGAATAAAGGGTCAAGGCGTTCAACATAAAAGTATTCAGAGAAACTCAAAGGCAGAGGGAAAGGTGTATATATATATGTGTGTATGTATATAAACACATGCATAAATGTATGTATGCACACATGTAAATGTGTCTATGTATACATAGTACATGTAATGTGTGTATTGTACATATACATATATATCAGAAAGCATGCCCTGAGGCCTCATTTATAGTAGCAAAAATAAAACAGAAAAACAGAAGAAAAGTTCATATCCATTGATTGGGAATGGCTGAACTAATTGTGGTATATGAACATAATATGATGCACAGTAAGAAATGGCAAACATTAAGAATTCAGAGAAACTTAGGAAAATTTGCATGAACTGATACAGAGAGAAGTATGCAGGACCTGGAGAAAAATTTGCACTTTGAATTCATGATACAGAGGAAAACAAGACTGAAAAGATTAAGAACTCTCATCAGTGATCAACAGTGAAGCATGTCACCTGTCTCTCAGAGAGGGAATATCATAGGTACGTCGTAGGTACAGATTGAGGAACTGAGTTTTTAGACAAAGTCAACGTGCTGATTTGTTATTCTTAACCTTACAAGGTTACAAGGGGAGGTTACAAGGCGGAATGCCTTTGGTGGGAAGATGGAGGAGTGTTTAGGAAGTGACAATGAAAGAGAAAAAGAGAGAGAGGAGACTTGGAAGAAGGAAAAATGAGAATCATTTTCATGTATTTGAGGGGCCTGCCAGGTGGAAAAGGGAGGAAACTTTTTTAACTTAGCCCTGGACAGCAGAACTGGAAACATCATTAGAAGTTACAGAGGGTTCAATTTTGATTCAAGGTGAGGAAAAATTTCCTAACAAGACCTGTCCCCAAATAAAGTGGGATGACACAAGCAGTAATGGGCTCCCATCACTAGAGTTGACACTTCATTACCTTTTGTTAGAGATATTGCCGGGAAAAGGGGTAACGTTCCTGTGTAAGGTAATTGGGATTTCAGGGACCTTTCTAAAGTGCCCCCTCAGCTTTTTACCTCTAAGAATGAGAACCCCAGAATGAAAAAAGTAAACTCATGTATACCATTTATTTAGGTATTTTCTGTGGAAATAGAGAAAAACTAAAGGTAAGCTGAAAAGCATATGGAGGTCTCCTGCTTTGAATCTTGGAAGAAGGCAGGCAGCTGACTTACAGGATACGGTGGAGAAGTCAAAAAACAAAACAAAACTATCTTCCATCATCCCCAAGTCTGGAATTCTTCCCAGTATGGAGATGATTGTGTTGGAGAAGTTGAAAATAAGGGCACACATGGAATAAGAGAGTCGTTCCATGTTTTCTTGCTCTGCTCTATTTATAAATCATTTGGTTCTTATGTATTGGCTCCAAGATCCATTCCATCTAAAGAGTCAATGGTATTCCCTTGAGAAGAGAAGGGCAAGCCAGTTTGATTTTTCCCAATAAGGCCAATCACATGAATTCCACAGAAGTCTGCACAAAAGCCCCTGTAGCAAAGATACTCCTGCTTTTCCTCCATACTTTCCAGAAGAAGCTATAAGACCTGCCTACTTTGGGGAGAAGTGTCTTCTGCCACATGCCCCAATAGCACTAGTGGACTTTGGGGATCATATTTAGGAAAAACAGCAGATTTCTTAGGAATACTTTGAATCACAGATGTGTCTATTAATTCATGGGAAAAGGTCTGCAGATCATTGAGCCACAGAATGTCTGTTGGGGTTTTACATAGGGGTCTTAAAAAAAAAAAAATTAATATGTCCCAGGAAGCAAGACCACAGTTCTTGTGAACAAAATGAAACTCAATCAAATTCTTCTATTTAACAAAACATGAAAACATCAGTAGGATCTCTCTCCTCAAGCTAATCCCCTTTTTGACATGCAGTGACATTATCCTACTGTAGCTAGGGACAAATCCATAATGCTTATCATAATTACAGGGTTTAATAAGCAGGGCAGGCGAGTAGATGTGGGTGAAGAGAAACTCTCCTCACTGAAGTCCCTTCAAGAAATGCAAATAGTGAAGCCATTAGCTCACTTGTGCCATGAACGAGTCCTGTGACTCGTTCACAACCCTCTAAAAGCAGCTAGCACAGGACTAGGATGGCCACCTTTAAGGGCCACTGAAAAATTTACAGACTCTGGTTAGAATTTCTGCAGCCAAATGAATTTTTATAGGTACATATTAAATAAAGTTCACTTTGTTTTTAGTTTTGACCTAATTAATTACTATGTCATACACACTTTGTGTAATCCTCATGTGCACAAACTTTCATATCCCTACAAAGCCAATGCTTTGCTATGGAGCCACCAGGCTTTATTCGGTGACAACAGAAACACAAGCAAGTCTTAAAAGTAAAGACCACAGCAGTATTATAATGTACTAAACAGAACAGACTTATGTACAGTTGAAGAAATCTTTTCAAACCTGATTAAAGAACTGCAGCCTTTATCCCAGAGTGAATTTTGAGTATTGGAGATCTGCAAGTAATAACTGGTGATAAGAACTATAATAAAAAAAACTATAGGACCAAAAAAGCATGGTAATCCTATAGATTGTATAGCATGACACACATTACAGTTTATCTACACGTTCCGTAAAAGCAAATCAACTATTCTTACTGTATTAGAATTCATTTCTTTGGATGGCAAAATGGAAACGATTTGAGGATGTAAAATCATTTTTTCTTTTTTCCCCAAAAGTAATTCTGTCTGAAACCTATAGAAAATATATGACATTTAATTTACAAGTCTGTTGTGAAAAATTTATGCATATTAGCAAGTATAAAAAAGGATGCCTATGACCCAGAGACCAGTAAGCCCAAGAAGAGAGAAAAATGATCCTACAAACAAGAAATGCAGTTCATAAACACCAGATTGACAAACATTTATTCAGCACCTACTATGTGCCAGGCACCGTGTTAAGACTGAGGATACAAAAGAAAGACAAAAAATATTCTCTGTTCTCAAGGACCTCACAGGGTACATTAGGTATCAAAAATGACGAGAAGTAGCAATCCTGTTTCCCTTAGTTCCTCATCTATAAAATGAGCTGGTGAAGAAAATGGCAAGCCATTCCAGGATCTTTGCCAAGAAAACCCCAAATGGGGTCATGAAGAGTCAGACATGACTGAAACAACAATTCACATTAATATAATGCCTCGGGTTACTTTCTTCTCAAAACCCTCTGAGGTACATAGTTTGAATGACTATTTGTAGGCAGCGTGGCATAATGTCTAGAATCCTGGGGAACTGGTATACTGAGGTTTGCATCCCACCACATACATGCTTATTAGCTGAGTAAGCATGGGAAAATCACTTTATCTCTCTGAGTCTTGATTTCCTCATCTACAAAAAAGGAATAATAATGCTTGAAGTCAAAAGCAGCATGGCCTAACTGAGAGACAGTGGATCTTCGACTTAGATGATCTAGGTCCAAGTTTCATGTCTGCCACTTGCAAACTGGCTAAGCATCTCTGGGCAGACCATTTAGCTTCCTGGTTTATCAAACAACACTCCAGACTATAAATTCAAAATCAGTTGCAGATCCACATTGGTTCAAGGAATCTCCTCATCAGGAGGTCCCTAAACTAATGAAATCAAAGGACTGGATGCTCCCAACATGTTACCTCACAAGGCTGTGAGGAAAGTGCTTTGTAAGCCTTAAAACAATACATAAATACTATCTCTGTTTTGCAAATGAGGAAAAGTAAGGCAGAGAGGTTGAAGTGAGTTGTCTACAGTCAGTCAGGTAACAAGTTGATTACTAGGGAATTCCATAAATGGACACGATTATAACTGAACTAGTCTTATGGACTTCAATTTTGGAGATTTACTAAAAAGTGATTTTGTTCAAGATTTAGGGATATGTAAAAGATAAAGAAAAGATTTCTTTATAAGCAAATTTGTATTCTCAGTCTATGTCATCTTTAAAATAATTCTATATGGTGCTAAAATACCAGATAAGTAAATTGTACCCCCAAAACCAAAACAACAGAAGACCTAGGCATGTCAATCAGACAGAAAGCAACAAACGGCAATGCCTGTCCAACCATATTATGTAAACTGAGGGTTTGGGGAAAGAGGGAAAAATTCAAGGAAAAGAAACTACCAATTGGAGACAACTGAACCTTAAAGGTCTGGGGCAACACCACATAAAAATCCTCAGATCCATGACAACGAGGGAGGAAAAAGATCGTGAATGCCAGTGCAGGGAGCACCATGGGATATGGATGATGCAAGAACTTCAACCCTAGGATGATTTTACTGCAATGCAAATCTTACAAATGCTGCTCTCGAGGGAATTTTGATGAGTCAATTCTGCATTTATCATTGAAATTCTAAAGAACTTTTGCAGTCAATTACTCGTATTTTTGAGAGACACTAGTTCTTTGTCAGCGGAGTACACGCATACCAAACTTTAACACAAAACTATTTATTTAGTAGCATGAATACTACTGGAATTTTTATTACCTTTCATCTCTAAATTCATCAGGTTGAAAAGTATTTTATTATAAATCACTGATCTTATGAAATTTAAGTGGGTTGGGCAAAGAAGGCTTATGTGAGTAAACTATAAAATAGTTAATACTATGTTTTTGAAAATGACTTTTTAAAATCTTGAATTATATTTTAACTATCATACTACTACTTGAGAGGTGAGTTCATTTTACTTCAGAACGGAGGAGAGGAGCTAGCCTAAGCCCTTGACTTTACTGATGAGAAGAACTGAGGGTTAGAGAGTTTGAACCGATTGCATTGGGTCCCAAAGCTCTGGTTAGCAGCAGAACTGTTACAAGATAGAACTCAGGACTCAGACTTCCAAGTCCAGGGTTCTTTTCTCCACAGCATTGCTGGCTCTCAATGGCCAAGGGTTTCTCACTCTTTTAAGTTTCTTGGCTACCAGCCTATCCACTAATAATTAATGATCTGTGAACACGGAACAGTGTCAGTGAGCGCCCCATTTAAAGGATCCCCGGGGGTAAAATAGAATCCTTTTAGGATGTAAATAATCACTACCTAACTTCTATTTTCTTATTTCAGATTATCATTAAAAACCCACACGTCTATTCAGGAGTTAAATATAGCTATTCAAAGTGATGACTCCTATTTCTGGGGAGTCAAGTCACTATGATTAATAGACAGACATCTGAAGTCTCTCTTTTTCCTGCTTGGCGACGATAAAGCAAATGCTGAAGAGTTGCTGGTAAAAACCTCACTTTGGAAGTTCAAAACCAGCCCTATCCTGGACTCAAAATTTGGGCCTTCACTTTCTGGACACAAAAGACATCTTTAAAAAAAAGCATATGTTAGGGAGAGGGATGGGCTTTTATTGTTTTAACCAAAAGAATCATAGCTTTTAGAGCTTCAGTCTTCTTAAGGAAGTCTATATGTAGTACCTGTTATGTGCCATCCTCTATGCTAAACACTTTACATCTTCACTCGTTATCCCCAGAGTTGGCAGGGACCAGAGAGATCATCTAGTCCAATGTCTTCCTTTTACAGATGAGGAAACTGAGGGCAAGGCAAGAGTTAATTATTAAGCTTTTTGTGAATCTGTTTAAAATTGGATGGTTAGAGGAGTCCAAGAATAAAAATTTCTGTCGAATGAGGGAGTTATATTTATAAGCTACCCCTGGAGTACATCAACTTGCCAAATTACTTCATTTGTACTTATATTATAAAATGTTGCTCCAAAATACTCTCCGGGCTACGTATAATACAACAAAGATAAAACTGAACAGCGTGATGCTTTTGTTTTTAAAGACATTCATTTTATGATTTGTTTTTAAATAACTACAATCACAGTCATATGTCAAAAGGGGAAATGGAGAGGGGGAAGAAGGAAAGAAGGAAAAAATAGAAACAAAGCTCATGAAAGCACATGGGAAGAGACACACAGGGGAAACCACTTGGGAAAGAAATGAAGGACAGGGGGTGAAGACATAAGAAAAAGGCCACATTTGTGGCCATCTGCCTCTAGTTTGAATTTCTAAAGTTTTTTCTTTTTAAGGGGAATAACAATGTAGTTTCAGACGTTTTGAAAATAATACGAAAGCAGTACCTTATTTAATACATTCAGTATTATCAGAATTCAGCCATGTGAGTGAAAATGAGCATGATCCTAAAACTTAAAGAAATTCATGCCAGCTATAAGGAGATCAAGAAACCATCCTTTAAAGGCTTAAAAAGTTTGATTCTCTTTCTTATTACCTTTTAGTTAAATCTTCATGGGACTGGAGGCAGGGGTGGGCAAAAAAAAAGAGAAAAAGAATTAAGCTGCACTTTCCTCAGGAAGACATATGTGTTCTCTTATTCTGCGCTCCAGCTCAGTATGGTGCCTCGCACATAGCTGGCACATAATACATTTTTCTGGAATTGCTGTTGATTGGAGAAGAAGAAAACAGGAAGGGAAGATGGGATGACTTAGGGGAGAGTGGGCAGAACTAGTCAATGTGGATGGAAATAGTGAAAACTTCATAGAATATAGAATTGGAAGGGCTCTTAAAAGTCATTTAATTCAACTACTTCATTTTTACAAATAAGCAAATTAAGGCCCAGAGTGGTAAAAGAACTCATCCAAAATCACACTAACCATAAAAGGCAGAGAGAGATGAGATTTGAACCCTAGACTTTGTTGTAGTTGGGTCATTTCAGTTGTATCTGACTCTTCATGACCCCATTTGGGGGTTTCCTAGCAAAGATACTGGAGTTGTTTGCCATTTCCTTCTCCAACTCATTTTACAGATAAGGAAACTGAGGCAAGAAAGGTTAAGTGACTTGCTCAGGGTCACATAGTTAATAAATGTCTGAGGCCAGATTTTAACTCGGGAAGATGAGTCTTCTGGACTCTAGGCCCAGAGATCTGTACACTGTGCCACCTAGCTACCCAATGCATCTAATTCCAAATGTGGGTGCTCAAGGACATTTTTGCAACCCAAATCAACCAACAAAAACCCAGATTTTCCCTCTTTTCCTTTTCTACTTTTTTTAGCTGTCTTCTTTTCTGTCTATCCCTCTTAGTTTTGACTTTAATACAATATCCATTATTTTGTTGCATTATGTATAGTTTTAAGTTCCATATTCTATAGGGACTCAAATTCTTTCAAGGTAGCTGGTGCTGCCATTGTGCACAGAGTGCCAGGTCTAGAGTCAGGAGGACCTGAGTTCAAATCTTTCCTTGGACACTTACTAGCTGTGTGGCCCTGGGCAAGACACTTAGCCTCTCTCTGCTTCAATTTCCTCAACTATAAGACAGAGCTAGTAAAAACATCTACCCCAAAGGGTTGTTGTGCGGATCAAATGAAATTATATTTGTAAAAAGTGCTTAGCATATTGCACGCACAGAGTAAGAATTACACAAATACTTATTCCCTTCTCCTCTCACTCTTTATCACAGTGTCTAGTAAGGTGAATCCTACTAACCAGCAACTCTACACCTAAATGTTACTCATAATGTCATCCTGAAGTTCTGTGAGATCTGAACCTGCCTCCTGATCTGTCAAACATTAAACTGCACCCATTATAGTTTTAGTTTTGTGTACTTCAGAGTACTCTAACTTTGAAAAATGACCCCTCATCCCTGGGCAAGATAATACTCTACTAACCAGAGTTAGTATTGACTGGAATACTCAATTTCCCAACTTGTAGAGTTTATTGTATATTGATATGCTAATATCCATATGTAACTATGTGTCCTCTTCTACTCTAGGTCTCCGGGACAGCAAGTGTGTGACAAATTAGAGACTGGCATCTTTGCCAACAAAACCTCTTGGACCATGGGGTCAAGATGAGTTGGACATGACTGAATCAATTCAACAACAACAACAACAACAACAAAAAAAAAAAAAAACAAATTAGAGAGAGGATAAAGTTATAGTTACCTGAATGGTTCTGGCAGCCAACAAGGAAACATCAAAAGACTCATTTTTTGAAATATCACTTTTTTTCTGAATAGTATTACTATGGCTTTCTCTGATAATTACTGTCTCTGTACAAGTTGTGGGTTGTCAGGACTGATTTGATTTAAGCACTGCTTCCCAAGTGCCTTTGTATTTACATGTACTAACTTGTTAAATTATGCAGTGTTAATTAATTGTTCATGTGGCAAGATATGCATTGCAAACAGTTCTGATTTAAATGTAACCCATTCTCAAATATCTGCACTATGGAAAAATTCAGCCTACTGGTAATGGCCAAATCTCACCAGTTTCAATCTTCAGTCCCTTCAGAAGGACAAAAGTTAAAAACCTGAGTCAACACCTGACATGGAGACTCGGGGAAAAATTTCACTGTGTTCATTTTAAAAGTTTCAGTAAAAAATTCAGATGTTTTCAAATATTCAGCATTATATCAACAAACCATCCATAATTTAACCTTGGTTTTCTTTCTTTTTTAATCCATATGTTTGCCATTGTATATAAGAGGTCATGGAATTTGAAGGAGTTTATCTGGTCCAATTCTTCATTTTACAGATGAAGAAAGTGAATCCCAGGGGGAATTCAAAATCTAATTCAAACATCATCTGTTCCAGCACCCTTTGTTTACTGGGGAAGAAAGTGAGGCCTCAAGAGGTCATTTTAATGCAACTTTTCCATTAACATGCCTACTCCTACAAGCCTCCCTGAACCAGCACTTGTACATTAAGATGACATTCAAGCATCCTCACAAGGAAGGCTGTCAGTATAAGGAAGTTTTGGGATCTAATTCAACCAGATCTCACCCTTATGCAAAGATGACTGAAATATGGCTTCTTTGAGACAGCTTTGTGAAAGACTGGAGTCTGGGAATTGGGAGATTATGGCAAGAGTCCAGCCCTGGGGCGACGAGTCACTGAACTAGGGTAGTGGCTACATCATCGGAGAGAAGGAGATAATACGAGAGATGTGCTAAAGGGAGATTTGCTATGAGTTCGAAAAATGATTAAGACTTGATAAAATCCAGAGCAAGAAGGCTGGGAAGGAAGCTTTGGTATAGTGGCATGTCCATGGACTTTGGAATTAGGCCCTCAGTTAAAGTCCTCGCTCCACTATTACGGTCTATGTGATTTTTAGGCAAGTCTCTTGACCTCTCACAACATCTGTCCTCTTGACTATAGGGGAACAGGCTAGAACTTCAGGTTTTCACAATTACTCCCTGAGGTCTACAAAGGCTTGCTGAAATCCCTGTTATCTAGAATTCAGAAAGTGGGAAAATCTTGAGTAGCAATCTGTTTATTCAACCCAGGAGTGTTGCTCTCAGCGGGGTTCATTTCAGAGGGTGTGAATCCTGAACATATGGATTCTTTCTGACATCTAATGAAAGGGCTTAACTCGAAATGTAGACCCAACACCAGTTTGCCAACTTAACCTTCTTCAGATTCAAAAGTACTCAGTCATGAAGAGAATTCCACTGATCAGCATTTGTTGCATTTTTGCTTAGATCTCTTCTTTTCTTTTAAACAGCTTGAATGAAAGCAGATAGTATGCCAACAGACCTAGATACACCCTCCTCTGAGTTTCTATAGCACCAAGTATCCATCTCATTCATTTGGTATTTATCATACAATGCCTCATCTTTTCAGTTATCTTTTTGTATTTGTACGTATGGCTTCCCTGAAGAAATCATGAGCTCTTGTTGGCAAAAGAGGTTTCATTAGCTTCTGTGGATGTCCCAACTACCTACCTTGCCATTGTAGAATTCAATATATAAATGCTGATTTATCATTTGCAGATCGGCTGCTCTGATGAATACAATTCAATTTCAATTCAATTTAATTCAACAAAATCTGTTAAACTCCTACTGTGCAAAGCACTATGTTATACACTAAGAATATTAAGATAAAACAATCATTACCCTCAAAAAGTAAACAGTCTACTAGGAGGAGGAAGAGGAACACAGCCCATATACAAATAAGTAAATACAAAATATATCCTAAGTAATATAAAGTAATTTCAAGGGGAAAGATCAGTAACAACCAGAGATTTGCAAAAGCCTAATGTAAGAGGTTAAGACTTAAGATGTACTTTGAATATAAGGATTTTAAGAGACAGAAGTAAGTAAGGAATGCTTTCCAGATATAGAGAACAGACCATACAAAAGCATGGAGGTAGAAGATGGCTACAAGGAACCAAGAGATGAGTGGACTGGAATGAAAAGTATATGGATCCATGAAGGGAAGTAATATAGAATAAGGCTAAGGAGGGAGGTGGGACCAGATTGTGAAGAGCTTTAGATCCAGGCTGAGGAGTCTGTACTCTGTCTTAGGGAGGCACTAGAGACTTTTGAGGAAGAGAATGATAGGGCCAGATCTTTATTATAAAAAAATCAATTTCACAGCTTTGTGCAAGATTAGAATCTGAGAATCAGGAGACTTGACAATAGTCCTGAACTAGGGTAGTGGTTATATCACTGGAGAGTAGACAAATATTAGAGACATACTGAAGGGAGATTTGCTATAAGTCCAAAGAATGGATAAGACTTGACAATTAATTAAATAAAGGAAGAGTGAGAGAGAAGTAAGAATCAAGGATGACTCTGAGGTGTGTATCTGGGTGACCTGAAGGATGGTGGTGCCCTCAACAGATGGAAATTTGGAAGAGGGACAGATGAGTCTTGTCTGGGTCAAGTTGATTTTGAGATGCCAGTGGGTAGAAATGGGGCAACTAGGTGGCTCAGTGGAGAGAGTGACCTTGAGTCAGGGAGACTCATCTGACCTCAGACACTAGCTATGTGACCCTGGGCAAGTGATTTAACACTGTTTGCCTCAGTTTCCTTATCTGTAAAATGAACTGGAGAAGGAAATGGCAAAATGCTCCAGTAACTTTGCCAAGAAAACCCCAAATGGGGACACAAAGAGTTGGACTTGACTGAAAAACAACTGAGCGGAAATGTCTAGCAGGTAATTTGGTAATGTGGGTCTGGAGTTCAGGAAAAAAAGATTGGAGCTAAATTATATCAATTTTTATAGATATGATGATCAAACCAATGGAAGTTTGTACCTTCCAAGAAAGCGTACAAGGACAGAGAATTGAGAGGACACACATACTTCAGAACATGCTGGCAGAAAGATAACTCAGCAAAAGAAGTTAAGAAGGAACTATGAGACAAATAGGAAGAAAATTAAGAAACAGCAGTGTCTAAGGAGCCAAGAAAGAAAAGAGAATGAGGAGAAGAAGAGGCTGATAGCGTCACAAGCTACAGAGAATCAAGTCAAATAAGGACTGAGAAAAGGCCAATGGATTTAGCGACCACTAGATATTGGTGACTTTGGAAAGAATGATAACTATCTCAGCGTCAGGCAAGGCACAGGTCTTTAAATTTGGAAGAGAACTTAAATAAGACCTCATCCAATGCCTTATCTAATAGATAAGGAATTTGAGGTCCAGGCAGGAAGAGTGACTTGCTAAAAGCTGGTACAGCTAGACAGTGGCAGAACTGGGGGCCTGAGCTCAAGTCTTGACACTTGTATTCCAGTGCTCTTTCCACTTTACCACACTGCCTCATGTCCTTAATTGCAAAAATGCCAAATCTGTTTATAGTAAAATTCTGCTTATTCAGAAGCTGAAGGTACCTCAGACTTCTGGTTAACCAAATGTCTTGATTTAATAGAGTTATCATATTCCACAAAAGATACTTGAGACAAAAATTGTAAAAAAAGATAATTTAACCTTTTTTATTGGCCCCTAAAAAAAAGGATCTCTCTGCCTTCCCCAAGTGAGTTTTATAAGCACCAATTGCTGTTAGGTCATGAAAGCAAATCTTATTTAAATTTGGTGATTGCTAGGACATCCTAGCAGGGTGCTTGTGGTACCTTTGAACATCCATCATGTTAAGTTACGGGCAGCTGATTTTCATAAAGTAGATTCACACCCTGTCAGTTCAAATCCTACAAGAGTCAAAATAAACTTCTATAAGGGGATCTTTAAAATGGCAGAGGACACCTGCTCAAAAATGGCTGACTCTTTTCCATGTCAGATACCAGGAATCTGACTTAATTAGAGACTTATTCTGTTTTGTAGGGTGTAGATTCAGGTTAATTTCTTTGTATGTGCTATTTTCACTGACTGATATATCAGGGATTAATGAGGCCACATCTGTCAAATGCTATGAGCTCTCTGGAGAAAGGTGCTACACACATTTGTTATTTCATTAGTAGGTAAATTGGCATTCTCTTAATCAAATGATCTACATGAGAGGGAGAAGGGGCTCCAAGAATTTGGTGCAATGTGCTCAGCAGTAGCTCGTGCGCAACCTGGGCTGATGAACCTAGATTAATTCGGGAGAAAGAGCCTGACCAGAAACAAAGACAAGTTACCCAACGTTGTCCTCAAAGAGTGACTTGGGATACCATTTTATTTTTGTACCTTTAAAGAGCTACCAGGCAGTTTTTAAGAGGAAGCTTAAAGCTGAATCTTGACAACGAGTTCGTTAAGATTTAAGGACGGAAGGACCATATAGTTCTCTACTCCAAACCTCCCATTTTACAGATGAGATAACTGAGGACCAAAGAGATTAAGTGATTTGTTCAAGGTCTCAAAAGCAAATAGTAGGTAGCAGAGCCACTTTCAGTAATTACTAAGAAGAATCACACCCAATCAAACCCTGCTTTTCCTCTGGCCTTGAGCAGGTAGTAGTCCTCAGAAAGTTTAAAAAATGAGAATTACTACTACATAAACTCATTAAAAAATTATTTTTAGGATTTCATCCCTAGTTGCACAAGCCACACAATCATCTTTTCGGTCATTACTGCAAAGCAGTGTTTAATCAAACTTGGGATCATTTATGGAAATCACATTCATTTTTTATTTAAATTTTTTGTAACCATGTTAATTCTAAAATACTTTGTCTCTAGTTCTTGTGGGACTTTGTGGAACTCCTGAGTCATTCTTCCTCACCCCTCATCTCTGAAGCATTTCCGTTTATGAAGATAACTTAAAATGAAATAACTTTGTCCTCAGGCTAGGTCAGAGTAAATAAGAGAGAATCCCCCGAGTATGAATCGCAGGCGATATTCGATTGTTGCCCTGGTAACTCTTTAATTAGTCCTGGTTTCCTATTTATGGCTGGCACCTGGAGGCAACCTCTGGGAAGGCTTTTGTCATTACAAAGGAATCAGGAGGTACAGAGCTAGAGGGACGAGGATCAAGTCTGTCCTCTGTCCTCAGGGATTTATAGATAGACCACAAAAACATCCTGCTCTGTCCCTCTCTGCTTCTCCATCTCCCCCTCTCTGTCTGTCTCTGTCTCACTCCTCTCATACAATATCAAGATTTTTTTTAAAGTTTTATGTATATGTTTCATCTTCCCAACTAAAACTGTAAATCTCCCTGAGGGCAGGGGCCACGTCTATATTTCTTTGTATCCCTCAGCTTGTCTTCACAACAATGTAAAATAAAACAACCCTGAAAAGGCTTCAGATCTCTGAGCAACACGGTGACCAGCTGTGACTTCTTGACACAGGAGTGGGGGGTGGCTTCTGGGAGTAGATATGGGCATTGTCTTGACTTATTTTGCTTAACTGTAAGTAACTGCTATAAAGGAGGGTACTACTGGAGTGGGACTGGGGTCATAGAAAAATGTCATTGATGTTAAAAAAAAAAAATCAATCAATAAAACACTGAAAAAAAAAAAACCTGTTGACTGGATAATGTGTCTGCTGTGTACTTCCATCCTTCTTCATCTTCTTCCATTGACTAAAGATATTTCGGGAGCCCAACCCCCATGATTCTCCAGGAAAACTCCTTAAACAGAGGAGCCAAGTACAGGTATAGACAGGAGTTGGGTTGGAGAATGGAATGTAAGGACAATTTAGGGACTCTTTTTGTTGATTTTTGTAGGAACTCTAAAGGGTAGCTTGAACATCAACCTGACTTCAGACACTTTCTGAGCTCAGGGATGCATCATGATTGCTGAGAAGCTAGCAGAGCTTTGGAATAGATGTGGTGGGGGTTAATGGAAGAACTACAGTCTTCTCTCAGAACGCTACTGAACTCAAACAGGCAATTTCCCCTACCCTCCTAACTGCCTCAATCCATTTGGAGTGGCTCCACAGTGCACTCTAGAAATCCCTTGAGAGCCATTACTATCCCCCGGGTAAACCATTCCTTCTTAATCCTCAAAAGAAGATGAATAGATACTTCTCAGGAGGTTCATTTACTGGTCTGAGCCATCATTCGCTTCCCATGAGCCACAAGGCACGCCTAAAAACCATGGCTCCATGTTGCCACTTTTTTTTTTTTAAACTAACACCACACAAGTTTTAAAAACAAAACCAAACAAAACCAAACCGACTCACTGGGGCACATTAATGTAACATGAGGATGTGGCCACAAAAGACCCAAGAATTTCAAAGTTGGGCCTGGAACTGCAGTTCTATTGAAATCTCCCAAGAATTATGTATTGTATCGAGTACAATACATAACTCCGAGTCTTATCATCAGAAGGATTTAGTCCCTTTCGATGTTTCAAAAGAAAGGGGAGGGGCGGGGGGAAAGGGGCCTGAGATACCCATGGTATAATCCCAACACAGTGGCTGTTCCTATCTGCTAACATTTGAATGGGAAACCATTCACAAGATCTGGATTGGGAAAGCTTTGGGGAGGAAAGGAATGGGAGAATGGCAATAATTTGCATTAAAATAGGGGGTCTGCTCCCTAAATAGGCTGAGTTTGCCTGAATGGATATTAAATGCAGCCCTGGGTACCTCAACAAAAATCAAGGGCTGCCTTTGTCATCTTTCTTAATACCCAGATACCCTGCCCTTTCCCCATCCCCCAAGTCATTGCATGATGAAATAGAAGGCACCCGTGTGTGTGTGTGTGTGTGTGTGTGTGTGTGTGTGTGTGTGTGTGTGTGTGTGTGTGTGTTTTAACATCAAAACACTCGGGAGTACCTTAGGGATAAAGTATCAGCCTCCACTCTGAAGTCCCCGGCGCTTTCAGGGTTAAGTCAGACTCTTTAATGCTACGGGAATGTAGATTTTTGTGCCTTATTATTTAAAGGCTAAGAGCCTGGCTACACAGTCATTATTCTCATCATAGGGAGGGAGACCGATGCATTCTAGTCACATACAATTAAGCTATAATTCTACAGCATGACAGACTAAAAGTGCATGTCTAGACAGAGAAAGAAGATGCTTTCAAATATAACCTTAGACATTTTCCAAGAGGATTTTATCTTGCTATGGAAAAATATTAGGCACAAAATCTAGCCTCATTAATGTCTATGGACATGAAGGATCTGCATGACTTAATTTCAAAAGGCTTGATTTCCATTCATTATCAAAAAAACTAGAGGCTAGAGATAAGAAATTTCAGGAGAAATCTCACTTAACTGAGCTTTTCTTCTAAGACAAAAGATTGGGCTTTTAAAGCAAAATTAACAAATTGAAAAATTCATCATATCAGAGATTGTGTTAATGTGGTCAGCAAAGTTGTTCAAACCAGTGGCAAAATATTTAAATACAAGTTTTTTGATTTATTTCATGGCAAAAAAGAAATCTCAGTTTCAAAGTCCCTAGTTATTTGTTTATCGAGGCAGGTAGGGGACTGTTGAAACTGTTTGAAGAAAAAGTTAAAGAATCACCTTGTGTGGAGCTATCGCTGCATTTGAAGTCCTGTGCCAGCAATCAACTGCACTAATGAGCTGTGATCTGCTTCCCAGAATCTGCTGTGTCAATAAAATAAACTCTTTCCTGACCTTTCCTATCCCACTTCAGTCCAGTCATATTAATGCTAACGTGACTTAGTGCTCTACAATTCCCAGGGTCCTCTAAAACCATTGGCAGTCTTTGGTCATATAAAACACAAACATTCCTCTAAAAATAGTCTTCAGTGTGATTTTTAAAAATAAAGCTTATATTAAAGTTACAAACACCCAAGGTTAGCATTTTTGGTAGTCGAAGTTAATCATCAAACCTGTCAAGTCCCATCTATTCTCACTGAGTAAAACAAAGAAACAATGGTTTCCATATTTGGTTGTACCACAAATCACTGTCACATAGCTTTAAAAGGAGAGGCAGGAGAAAAGAATTAGAGGGACATAGAACTGGAGGGTAATTTTAAATCCTTTTCACTTCTTTAGGACAATAATATTTGGAGTACTTTCCCTCAGTTTTGTGTTCATTACGTGTGTCCCTTGGACCAAATTCCCATTGTAATTCGTATACTCTGAAATGTTTCCTCTTGTTGTCCTTGGATGTGATTAGCTCCACAGCTCAGCAGAGGAAGGAGTTAAAGTGAGTTGGGGGAAAGAAAGCAATTTAACTAAAAAAAAAAAAAATATGGCAGTCTGTAACTTCTGTGTAGATATTAATACAATGAATCAAAGTTGGTTACCCACAATAAAAGTTGGAAGGGACCTTGGAGTTCATCTCCAACATCTTCTTTTTACAGATGTGGGAACAGAAACAGGGGTGGGAGGAGGGGTCAGAAGAGACTTGTCCAAGGTAGTAAATGCTACCGGTATTAAACGACAGAGCTAGAATTTGAACTCAGGTTGTCTGACTCCAAAGCTAACTGAGTGCCCTTTCCACAGCACTGCATTGTTTTCACATACAAATAGATATTTTATTATATAATTGTATAAATCTAAGGAAAATTCAGGCTATCACTCCATTATTAAAACCTTCAATTCCTGGACCTTATTTTTGGCCTGAGTGAATGATATGAAGCATGAGTATGTATCCAAATGTTCACATCCTGGTAACTGGCCTGGACTAAGGCCAGGCTAAGAGTAACCATGGGATTACCAACTGGTCTCCTATCTGATGACATCTTTGTCGTGAATTAATAGGTAGGTTCAAGGTCTACTAAACAGGTGCTTAGGAAATGAATGGTAATCTTAGAAAAGCCATGAGGCCAATAAGTTCCAAAGACAAAACTGCTCTAATTATTCAGTTTAGGGCTGAAACATTTAAAGAATGGACAACATGTCTTTGTGGTTTAGGCTGTCTCCATCTTGTGCAGAGGATTTTCACATTCAGCATGATCACTCTAAAACCATGACTTCATGGTGATAACAAAATTCTATAAACCAATCTTAAATAGGAATTACAAAACAAGGACAAGTCAAGTAGGAAAAAAAGATAATCTTCTCCCTGGCTGGCTTGAAATCATGACACAGACAAGGTATTTCTTTATTTTGAAGCTTCTGTACAGGAATGATTTGGAATTAGCCATCTGGGTAATCTTATTCAATGATAACTTCAAGGCTACTGCCGAGGAGTTCATAAGAACAAAGATATTAGGAAAGGCAGTAGCTATTGGCATGGGCGTATGATGGCATACTGTCAACCATTATTCCTCCCTTGAATAATCATGGGGACAAAATCTGGGTGGGTGAGGGATTATGAGCTGTGAGGAAAAAAGTGAGAAAGAATTCAACATGAGAGGCTTTGAGAGAATTAGACAGATGGAATAAGAAGGTTAGAAAAAAAGGAACGTAAGTGATAGATGACTAGAGAGTTGAGGAAGAGATAAGATTGGGGGAATTGGAAAGGATTAGATTGGTGCTGCCCACTCATCTTTTCAAGATGGCTTCTGTGTGTTAGGGATCCATTCTAGGGTCTGCTATGTTTACGTGCCCCTGTGGATGAACTCTAGTGTCTGCCTTAAGTTTTGCAGAATCATGGTGAGTGGAGAGTCACTGAATGGGTAAGGAATATGTTAAAGATCAAGAAAGAACTACATTTCTCCCAAAAATTCTTCCTAGTGAGAGCAGAAAAATAGTTAATGCCTTCCTTCTATTGAGTCTGGTATTGAGACTCTACCAAAAATGGTGTGTGATCCAGTAGAAAGGTCAGCTGGATTTGAAGCCAGAATCTCTGGGTTTGAATTCCAGTTCTGTCATTTACTACTTGTGTAACCCTGAGCAAGAAATTTTAACTTCTCTGGGCTTCAGTTTCCTCATCTGTAAAATGGGGAGACTGGACTAAATGCCCTCTAGGTGACAGAGTGAATAGCATTCTGAAGTAGGAATCAGGAAGACCTGAGTTCAACTCTTACCTCAGACACTTAGCTGTGTGACCCTAGGCAAGTCACTTAACCTGTTTTAGCCTGTTTATTCATCTGCAAAATGGGGATAATAATAGTGTTTCTCATAGGTAATTATGAGGATCCAATGAGATGATAGATAAATATCTACATATATAAATATATATACATACACATATACATATAAAATAAATTCAATTTGACTTGATTCAATTCAGCTGATTTGTAAACTTCATAGTATTATATAAATGCTATATATTATTAGTTAATCATAATATGAGAAAAAGTCCTACAAGTTCTATGTCTAAGCTACCATGACTGCCTTGGCGACAAGTTCTTTTTCATGACATATAATCAGGTGACAAGGAAGAACAGAGCCTTCCCAGGCCAGAATAATGAACCACCTTTAAAACTAGTTTTCCTCCAAAAATCAATTCTGCTACATGCCCAAAAGAAGTCTTGGGATCATTCATTTACAATAACAAGGGTTTTCCTCAAAATCATGTGCAAGGCATTGTTGTACTTAAATGAAGCAGAATGTAGACCTCAATGACCATTCTGGGAATCCCATGTTTGTTTTAACAAGTAAAAGAAAAAAAATCTAAAAAACTGCCTTTTAAGGAATTTTGAACAATAACTTCTAAAAAATGAAATTAGACAAGCATTTGTCCTCTTACCAGAATTTTCCTAAAAAGAGGTATCTTGCCAGAAAAAGACTACTTTCTTTTATATTCACAATGTGATAAAAGGAAGCCAAGATTTCAGTGTCCTAAAAGGATTACCTTTAGTAACTTTTAGTAAATTACCTGCTACGGTATGACATCATGAGCTCATAAAAATTTTCCTATTCCGATTTCTAGTAAAATCCAATAGATCCCCACACAGAGAGCACTACATAGCTTCATAGCAACTTTCACTGGTCAAGTTCAGACTGAATTTGACAGTAGAGTTTAGCATTTTTCACTCACTTCCAGCAACTATCCATCGGGATAACTGAAAGCTACACAGCCCTTATTCTGCCATCATCCTAGGGCATTCGATTCAAACCGACAGCCACAGAGAGCCTGCTAGCAGAACCACTAATGAATGAGTCATGAATATACTGACTGGGTTAGATTCTCAGTCTGTGGGATGCTGTGGGATGTCTCCCAGAGTGATATACAAGACAAGAATTTGATCTCAGTTAAAGAAATACTGAGCCCAGCTTCTCCTTGATACAATGCTAAGAGACTAGCAGAAAGATTACGAATGCACATAAGAAAAAGAAATTATGAATTGTATATTACCCAACATTCAAGTAACAGCCAAAGAACAACATGGAATGTCATTGTCTTATGGCTAGTTAACTCAACAGCATTAGGCTATTGCCCTCCCACCTTCCCACCACCTCCCTGCACCTCCCCAGGATGGATCTCCCCATAGGGATGCTTCATTCATTAGACTGTACCCCGGTTGTATAGAAAATTGCCATCCCCAGGAGAATAGGGGGAAAAAGGTATAGCCACATTCACACAAATCACTCTACTCCTTGAATAGCCATTCAGATTATATGCCTACTGAGAAGAGGTCTTTAGCACTATCTACAACAAGTTTCCATATTTTTTACGATCAATCTTTTGCAAGATTTGTTGTAATCTCATGAAAGTTCTTATGTTAGCAGGATAGACTTGCCAGCTCTCTATTACCCCTGATCATTTGTATTTGGTTTGGAATGCCGAAGTGATCTTAGTTTCTGTCCCTAATGGTATCTGGCTAAGATGAACAGTAAGATTATTTGCTTTTCCTGAGCATGTGCCAACTAGTTACAAGGACAGAAGGTTCAGGACTGCATTGTGGGGCAGACAGAAATAAGTCTAGGATTAAAAAATTTCCTCCTAGGAAGCCACACTTCTTAGGATAACCCATATATAGATAACTGAGAGTTGATTACACTTTTAAATACAGCTAATGTCTAAATATATTTGCATATCAATATACAGAAACCTTTCCAAATAAATGAAGTGCTTAAGAGACCCTCAAGTAATGGTTCCCTTCATCCAACAAATTTATGTTTTCATTTTAAACTCTATAACTGAATAATACTGAAAGGAAAATCACCTCGAACATCAGGAGAAAATCGTGCAGAATGTCGAGATACAAAAAGTTTCAGTTCTTGATCTAAGTTGCATTCAATCAGGTTTGTGTCCCATGATCGGATTCCTGAAGAGAAAGAAGAGAAAGAGAGAAGCCATATATCCAGTTAGTCATCCAAATGTGGTTTGGAAAATATCAAATGAACATTTTCGGAATTTTAAGGAAGGATGTGGAAACTCCCTCCTTAGAGAGCTTTATGAAGAACGGTGGGTACCACGGAATTAAATACCCTTCTCTTAGAAAACTAAACAAACTTTAGGGAAGGAGAGGGAAGGACAAGAATAGGATGAACTCTTGACTCCTCGTAAAATTTAAATACTGCTTTTTTGGACAAGTGAAAGAAAATACTCATTAGGGAAATAATAGGTTCCACTACAGGATGGCAACAGGAAGAAAAATGAGAGAAACCCCAAGAGGTAGAGTTTGGGTTAGAAGGTCATTGGAATGCTCCTTTGCTGTCCAAATGGGCTACTCATGGTTTGGGTGTGGCCTAGCCAAAGGAAAGGATATGGTGGAGGGGGTGAGAACAGGGGCTCATTTTCAGGGCTTCAGTTATTCTGTTTTCACTGTGGCTGTGTCCTCTACTCTTCAAAAGCCCTATTCAGAAAGCCACAGTTTCCGAACCTTGACAATAATTCAGGTCTTGGGCAAAGTCCCACACATGAA
The DNA here is from genome assembly GCF_028372415.1 of Notamacropus eugenii. Lineage (NCBI taxonomy): Eukaryota > Metazoa > Chordata > Mammalia > Diprotodontia > Macropodidae > Notamacropus > Notamacropus eugenii. The sequence continues at coordinate 464,469,576 of NC_092875.1, read as the reverse complement.
AATGAAATTTCTCCATTTCTTCAGTGCCAAGTCAAGAAGGTTTTACATAATCCTGAACAAAAGCCAGTCTCTCTTAGTATTCAGGACATGGAATTGGACTAACTATTCTTTTCTAGACACATTACCTGTGCAAGTTGACAGACAGTCCTTTATTCATTGTCATTTTTATTAAGTTTTCATATCCTGGGGTAAAAAGGAAAGTAATATTAAAAAAAACATAAAACCTTTCTAAAATTGGAATTGATGGCTTATCTACTTTGGGAAAAAAATTGTGTAAGCTTCCTTTGTATAGAGAGGAAGCTGCGGTCAGCTGAGAGGTGAGGGTGGGAAGCAGGATGAAAGTCAATTTCCTGCACTGACAACCTTGGTGATCCCATCCTTCTTCCTTCCTCCTTCCTTTGCCTGTTCTGCCATCCTGAGGGGAGGGGTACTAGCCTCTGTATGTATCTATAGGAATGAGGGAATACAAGAAGATTGGGAAACCACAGACTCCTGTATAGTCGACTTTTTACATTTCCGAGATATAGCACTGGGCAAAGCAGGGAGCACTGTCTGACATCATGTGGCTTTTGCGAAGGCCTCTCAATACTAACACAGGCCTGGAAAGAACCCCTCAAAGGTCCACAGATTATCAGAGCTGGAAGGAAAGGGAAGGAGGTTAGACATCATTTATTCCAAGGATTCTTACCCTAAGTTTGTGAACTTACTTTTTAAAAAAAAGACAACTTTTTCCCAATAACTGTATTTCAATATTCAATTTCCTTTGTAATCTTTTATATTTTATTTTATGCACTTGAGTGCATTATTCGGAGAAGCAGTCTACAAGTTTCACCAGACTGCTTCACACACACAAAAAGGTAATCCCTGGTCTAATTCAATCCCTTCATTTACAGTGAGACGATGAGGAAAAGTGAAATGATGTAACCCGGGTCCCACAGCTCGTTAGTAGCAATTGTGACTGGACCCTAGGTCTTTCGCTTACTAGTCCAGTTATCACTCTCCAACCCAGTACAGTTAGCAGGCATTTTGTTTACAAAGCACTCTCCTGGTAACCATCGGACTATTAAACACACCTAACAATGAATAGATTGATTTAAAAGAAAAAACAATTTGGTTGGGTTCATATCTCCTATCTGTTACTGCATAACTTGAGGGCATGTTGCTCACCCTCTCAGAGATTCAGGTTCCTCATCTATAAAATCAGGCTAATAATACCCACCATGTCTACCTGACAAGGTTGTTGTGCAGATCAAACAAGATAATGTATGCCAAGCACTTAAGCTCCCTATAAACATGACCTGTCAATTACTATAATATGCAACCTGGTGAGTTCATGCTTTTATTAGTCATTAGTGGCACAAAGGTAAGAGATTTAGAGCATAAATGCCACTATATAATTTTAATCATGTCTCTAAATCATTAGTTTCATTGCTGTCCTGAGCAGTCTCAGTATCTTTCAAAGCAACAAAGTTACTATTTCTATATTACAAATGTATGTTGCAAGACAAACTCTCCGCTGGTCTCGGAATTTTTTAAACAAAGAAATATTCTAATCGAAAGCCTATTTTAACTTAACATTTTCAGATAGGTGCATAATTGCTTTAAAAAAAAAAAAAGGCTTGCCTAAATCCAGAGAGCCTCTAAAGAGCGATATAATTCCCCTTGTGATAGATGTGGAAAATTCAGGTATGAAAGAGTTAAGTCTATTAAAGAGCACCTAAATTATTACATATGATTTTATTAGTCTCCTTAGAAACATTAATAACCTCAGTTTGCATTTGTGCTAATGGACTACTTAAATTTTAACGTGAAATGCATGTTGAGATTTGGTGATCTTTTTAGTGCAGAATTGATAAATGAGTTCTTTTCCACTCACAGGAGTGCTTGACAGGTTGAGAGGTCTGAATTCATTAGAATATTTTATTTCAATGTATACATTATATACTTGTCTAGTCTGAAGGATTATTGAATTCCTTCCTGAGGCACCTAATTGCTATTGTCTACTAAAATTCTTGACAACTCAGACCTGCGCTTCCACTTTGTCTTTAGGCTTGTCAGCATAGGTCAATAAGCTAATCACGAAACATAACAAGGATTTAATTATAATATGTGTGAATATTTTGCTATTCATTCTAAATAATGCTCAGATTTCTATGTTCTTTGGAATTCTCTTGGAAGATGTATGTTCTGGGCAGTGACTGTCAGATAGTATTCAAAAAGCCAGTTTCCAAACCTTGACAATAATTCGGGTCTTGGGCTAAGTCCCACACATGAAGCTAAACACAGAAAGACATTTATGATGATTTATTTCTCAGTGAAAATACTACAGGCTTATGGAAAAAAGAAGCCCTCAAAGTGAATTAGCTAAGGGTAGGCACACAGTGGAGGCCTTAAGTTCTCAGGATGACTCTAGTTTTGATATAAGCCATGGCAGTTATAGAGATAAAGCCAGATAAGTTTAGAAAGGTTGCTATTTTTGACTATATGTATATAAAGGGATATAATAAATCATCAGAATTGAATGTTTTTCAGAAATCTCAATTCAGTTGCTTAGCTTAATTCTTGAGCCACTACCACCCTCTCCACCCCACCCTTTTTGTCTCAAGTACTATCATTTGATTATCTCAAAGATTCAAAAGAAAAGAATGACATTAGGAAATTAAGGTGAGATCACTTAAATTTAAATCTAAAAGCCCAGGCTAAGTGACTAATTATGTATAGAAGCGAGTAAATTTATTGTACTGTCATAATTTTTAAAAGTAATCTATTCTAAAACCAGTCTCAAGATCCTTGAGAGACTGGTGGCTCCCCAACATTTGCTAATGGAAAGCTATTTGCCATCAACTCTAGTTTGCTTCATCAAACTACCCCAATTATCCTTTATTGTGCAGTTTGGATCATTTAAAGAACTATAATGTAATTATAATCAGAGGCTACAATTAAAATATTTTTTCTTATTGTGTTAGAATCCTCTGCACAAGGTATTAAATCCTATGAATTCATTCTACAGTTATTAAATCAAATAACTGAGGAGTCTGTTTTAAATGAAACTGGCTACCGGGTCTATGTTTTGGGCTCAATAAATCTCTCAAGAACAGCCTAGTTAGCTCTGAGGAGGGACTAGTTGGGCATCGTCATGTGCTTAAGCGAAGTCCTTTGAAAAATCATCCGTTCAAACATGGAAGGAGATAGTCACAAAGGCCATACAGCACTTCTTAACAGCATTTCAGAAGGCTCAGTGATAACCTTTCTCTTGTGAGTTTCAAGAAACATCTGCTAAGCATCCATCTCAGGATATCTAGAGCCTAGACTTACTTCATCATCAAAAGCACCATCATTGGAAGTAGGGTAATACAGGAGAATGAGCTCGGGATTTAGAGTCAGAAGACCTGGGTTTGAATACCAGCTCTGACATTACAGCAAGTCACTTAACATCTCTGGGCCTCAGTTTTCTCATCTGTAATATGAGTGGATTGGCTTAAATGACCTCTAAGATCCCTTCTGGTTCTAAATCTATGATTGTTCTATTTATTCCTGGTATACTGAAGTTGATTCTCCAGTCCTCAAAGAGAACACCACAAATAACCAAGTTATAAGGAGCTCCAAACCAAATCTATAGAATCTCTGTAAAAAATGGTTGAGCAAGATTGTAAAACATTTTCCAAGGGAAACACACACACACACACACACACACACACACACACACACACACCATGGCACAAAAACCACATGAATGCTTGCCAGCTGACCCATCCACAGCTCTGAAACACCATATAATCAACAACCTCCAGAGAGGAGCAATACAGTGACATTCAGTATTGAGAAACCCTCTAATACAAAATTAAGGGTAGGTAGGTGAGTTTTTCTTGCCAAGTCATCTAAAATGTTTTCGAAACTGCCATGAACAGTATCTGGCAGAAAGGAGGTCTGTTTGGCAAAGATGGAAGATTTGAGGACCAAAGAGACACATCTGCAGATGAAGGGTGGCATCTGTTAGCTGGAGAATGGGGAGGAGACTCTGCTTGATCATTTGATTGATTGTTTCTGGGATCAATACTGCAGTCAGATAATTTTGGGGCTCTATAAAAGCTAGAGTCAGGAGTGTAAATAAGAAAGGCAAAGGCAGAACTGAAGCTTTTATGCCAAAGTTTAAAAAAAAGAAAAACAAAAAAAGAAGCAGGAAGCACTTTGGGGTGTTGCTTCTGTCTGACTTGGCTAGTCTTCTACCAGAAGAGGTATAAATAAGTTTACTAACACCATGCCAAAAGAAATTATCAGCCAAGTAACAATGGGGGAAAAAAGTCTATTAAGGTCCAGAGCTGATTGCTGAACCACACCTACAAGACAAAATTGCCCAGAGGCTATGAATGAGGAAAGGCAGGCTCTGAAAGTAACTGCATTTCATTTCTGTCATTTCAATCTCTAGTACATTCTATTTCTTAAATCACCAATTCGGCCAGGAGATCTAAGGGATATACCAGAATTGACAGAATGTAATAGTGCTATAAGAATTATTATTATCTACTTTAAGCAACGAAAAGGCAGCATGGTGTAGTGGAAATCACATTAGGTTATGAGTCAAGATATGCGTTCTAGTCCTGGCTCTCCTATTGAGTATGACCTTGGCAAGTGGCAACCTTTCCGAACCTTAGTGGCTCATGCAAAAAGAACATAAAAACACCTTCCCTGTCTACCACACCGGCTCATTATATGGATCAGATAAAATAATGCCGGTAGGGATGGCTCATTATTTTAGGTTCTGGTGCTGAAAAATAAGGATTTTGTCTTTTTTTTTCCCCAAACTCCGCAGTGTGATAATGAAATGGATCATTACATGATTTCTTTGGATATTATTTTTTTGAAGGTCATATTTTAAAATCACAGTTTGACCACAAAAGAGGAGCAAAATGCTCAAGCAGAGGCCTTTTCAGCACAATCTTCCTTATTCTCCCATCCTCTAGTTCTACGCGATGGACAAATAGCCTGGCAACTGCAAAGGAAAACCAGGGCTTCCAAGTTGGAGAAACAAAGAGCCAGCTCTGGTGCGGAGCCTGGCGGCCATGTAGTTCCGCAGCTCCCCTCCCTTCCCTGCCGCAGCCTTTTGTTCTGGGCGCAAGGAGGGCTTTCCAAAGGTACATGAACAGCAAATAAATTCAGAAAAAGAATCTTTAAAAAAGGAGAAGGCCGTTCCTGGAGCCCCTTATTCCAGAGTAGCCCCCTGTGTGAACGCCCTTTGTCCGCTGCCGGCTGCCGTAGGGACCGCAGTGCGGACTGCACCACGCCCACAAGCCGGTATCTGAGCAGACACTTCTCCAGCATCACTGGAGAGAACAGAGGATGCTAGGGAGACTGGGGCTGGGCAGGGCTGCGGAAGAGCAGGATGACCTCTGCCTGGGACGGGGATGGAGGGCACCCAGTGGGGTGGGAGACAAGGGCGACGATGCGCCTCCCACCCGCAAAGGCACAGAGAGCCACCATGGCCAGGGGTCTAGAAAGGTAGAGGAGAGGGTGCAAGTGGCTCGCGCAGCGCCGGGTGCCCGGCATGCCCTTCCTCACCTCCCCAAGGTGTGGGCGCAGAGAACGCCCCAGCGCCCTACGGATCGTGGGGGATCTTTGTGCAGGAGACAGCAATGTATAATGCACCACCCAGAGGAGGGGGTGTTCGGGGGGGGGCGCACCACCCCTTCCTGCAGAGGCTGCTTGGGCTGAGTGTTGGTGCCTGCCTCCAGATACTGCACCTACACGACAAACCCTGGCCCCGCCTTAATAATCCCAGAGGATGTACCACTAAGGCACCGATTCAGCTCTTTAACTAAGAATTAAACAGAAGGAAAGGGATGGGCTGCTCTCTGCGTCCAAGGACTCCAACCGGTATTTGACACTCTCTATTCACACACTCCCCCTCCCCCGTCTTTTATATATATATAACTTCCATAAGACCTGATTTTAAAAGAACAAAATGAATAAACCCCACCCCACAACTTTGTCTATCCCATTCTCCCTGTTGGAATGAAGTACAGCTGCTAAAGGACTTGGCACACGAGGCAGGGAGTTGGGGATGCGCTGCGTTTCTGAATAAAAGCAGCCTCCTGGTCCCCACCCTTTTCCCACAGCCCCCAGTAGAAGCATCAGAAAAAATGGGGGAGAGGGATGGCATAAAGGGAGGGTGGGGACGGTCTTCATATTAGTCACGCCAGTAGGACCTGGAGGTTTTAACCCAAAAAGATAGCCGGTAGCAGAGAATTTCTATGCAATCCTCCAGGCTACGCAGCACATGGTCCCCGAGCCAAGGGGGCTCCTCTTCCCCCCACCTCAGTAGATGGGGGGGGGGGGGGTTCGTAAAAGGGAGTGGCTACAGGATTTTATCCTTTTTGCCTCGGGTCTTATTGTGGCCCACGCTCCTCCCCCCACCTGCGTTTTAATTAAAAGAAGGCAGTGGCCAAGTCCCCAGCTGACAGATCTTTCAAGGTTATGAAATTGATTGCTTTCTTTTCTATAAATCATCCGCACCAAAATCAGCACAAAAGGATGTTCATACAGTAGGTTGAGGGGGTGGTGGAGGGTGTGTGTGTGTGTGTGTGTGTGTGTGTGTGTGTGTGTGTGTGTGTGTGTGTGTGTGTGTGTGCGCGCGCGTGTGTGTTGGGTGGGGTAGGGTGGGGTAATCCTGCACCCAGGATGGTTTTGTTCTCCGCATCTAGCCTCCGCCCAACCTCATCTTGGCGCTTTGGGATCCCGCGGGCAGACAGGGAGTGCCAGGGCTAGGGCTGACCATTGGGCTGACAGCGCGCTAAGCTCCGCTCTTCCTTACCTTGCTCGATATTGCCTATGGCCCTTCGCAGGTGCTCCTCGGTCACGATCTCCCCGATGACCACCAGCAGGTAAAATTTGCTGTCCAGGAAGCGGTGCGAAAGGCTGGGAGAGGTAGATGCCGGGTTGGGGATGCTACAGGACGGCTCCGACTCGGCTTCCACCACCACGGTCGCCATCCCGCAAGCCCCGCTCCGGCTGCCGCCGCTCCTCTCTTCTGCGGCAGGGAGAAAGGATTATTTCCGAAGGGGCTTCCTCTCCCCCCCCCTCCCCTTCCTAGGGTTTCTTGCCTCCTCCCCCCCTCCCCCCCTTCTTCCTAAGCACAGAGCTGCGGAATGGAGCTGGGTAGCCGGGGAGTGAGAGAGGGCGGGGAGACGGCGGCGCTTTTATATGGAGCCTGGGCAGCGCTGGGAGCCTGGGAGGAGGAGAAGGAGGGAGGGAGGAGGAGGAGGAGGGAGGAGGAAGAGGAGGAGGAAGGGACACGGCACATCCTTACGTTGTGGCTGCTGGCTGCCTCTCCTCCAGCAGCCCCGGGCTGATGTCATCTGCAGCAAATCATCACGCCCGCGGGCCGGAAGCAGAAGGGACGAGGTGTGCGGACAATGCTCCGAGCGAGGTCTCAGGGCGAAGGGTTAGGAGACCCCCCTCGGCCCAGACTGGGCCCCAAAGGCCCCTTACCGCTACATAGAATTGGAGAGCTCCCTTTTCCAACCTCCCTCTCACACGCACCTTTGAGATTCCCCAGCCCTGGCTCCACGTTTCAGCCTTGGGGATAGTTCCCCAGTCCAGAGAATTTGTTTTCCTAGGACCAGCTACCCTTCAAAGGGGGATGAAAGAGCTCCCTCCTCGACCCCACAAGAGTGGAGTTTGGGTTCTGAGATACTGTATACGGTGATAGGAAGAGTGCACATATCAGCTAGGCCTTTGACTTGCCTACCCCAAATTTCCTTCAAAAGTCATTTTGGAAGAGGAGAAATGTAGAGATTTAAAACTTGGTACTTGAAAAAGGTGAACATGGAAGAGAAACTTAAATATAAAACCCAACTTAAAAGAAACCACAGTTTGGTATAGTCCCTGGCACAGAGTGGGTGCTTATAAATGTTAGTTGGCTGACAAAAGGAAATATATTGATTACAGACATGTTAATTAAAGGTATACATTTATGCATGTATATATACATATATATACATACATATATACATACATATCCAACCCAGATATTGACAGTATAAAGATAATGGTGCCTGATAAACAGGGTTACAGTGATAACAATGTACCCTACAGAGACAAATCCTTAAATGTTTTGAGACAATGGGACCTTTTAAGGTAGATATGATACTAGGAATTTTAAAATGCCTTTGTCTGTTTTTGGAAGACTCTGGAAAGGCCAAGTCAGTTAAACTTGCTAATGCTTATTTTCCTAAGCTCTTTATGGGCAAGGACTTTTTTGTTTTTTTGGTGTTTTTTTACTAAACTGTTTATCTCCTTAGCAATACTTGATGAAAAAGTAGGCATCTAATTAATGTTAATAATTTGTTTCGATTGTATTAGACTCATTTAAAGAAGAATATGAGAGGAGTAAAAATGCAAAGCATTGTGCCACCTGTAAGGACCTTGGAAACAAGCTGTAAAGATCAAATGTAATGACAACATCTTGTTTTAAAGTACGTCTGTATGGGGGATGAGGAGGGAAGTCTTCAGCCTCAGGTATCTTGTACATAGCCCCTTTTCAATACATGTTTTACTGAATTGGATTTAGTGATAGGCCATGTAGCATGTAGAAGTCTGAAGACAGAAATAAGGTGTTTGTTTTTAAATTACATCCCACATGACTATCCATAGACTCAGGAGACATAGTTTTGTATAACTTACTCTTGGGTGAATGGGTGTACAATGGTTTGGGATGGTTATATTCATCAATGATTAGTAGCTAAGATTTCCCAGTGGGAGGGGGAGAGGTCTTGACAAGGGATTGAGATATTCATAAAAGGTAGAGTAGACAGTTTTGACTGTATAGATTTGAACATATTTTACATAAACAAAATCAATGCACTTCAAATTAGAAGAGAAACAAGTAAATGGGGGAAAATGTTTGTAGTAAATTTCAACTTGTAAGAGTCTCATTTCCAAGATATACAAGGAACTGATTTAGATCTATCAAGTTAAGAACTATAACCCAATTGAAAAATGGCTAAAGGATAGAAGTAGGCAGTTTTCTAGGGAAGAAATCCAGGCTATCAATAGTCATATAAAAATGCTCCAAATCACTAATAGAAAAATGCAAATTAAAATATTTCTGAGACTCTATCTCATACCCATGACATTGGCAAAGTTGGCGCACAAAAAAGAAAGAAAATGACAAACGTTGCAGGAATTGTGTGAAAAGTGGCACATTAAGACACTGTTGATGGTGCTATATCCTTGTGAGTTATTCTGGAAAGTAATTTGGTACTGTACCTAAAAAAATTACTCAAATCTGCATACCCTGTGACCAGCTGTACCATTACGAGGGCTATGTCCCAAAGACATCAAAGAAAGAAGAAAAGGACCTATATACACTGAAAATACTTCTAGCAGTTCTATTTTTTATAGTGACAAAGAACTAGAAACTAAGAAGGAAACCCATCAATTTAGGACTGGCTAAAAAAAAAATTATGGGTTATAAACAGAATGCTTATATCCATTATATTTATATATTTATTACATATTATTATATATTTATATCTAACAATTGTTCCATTAGAAATTCTGAAACAGATGATTTCAGTGAAACCTGGGAAGACATGTATAAACTGATACAGAGTAAAATGAACAGAACCAGGGGAACGATTTATAAAATAACAACCATTCCATAAAAGAAAAAAAGCAAAAAAACAACTTTGAAAGCCTTAAGAACTCCAATCAATACAATGATGAATCATGATCCAGAGAGTCAATAACAAATCATTATACCCTACTTATTTCATGATAGATGATGGAGTCAGACTGCAGAATGAGACATATTCTTTTGCACATGGTCAGTGAAGGAATTCTCTTGACTATGTATTTGTAACAAAGGTTTTCTTTTTTGTTTTCCAGGGGTTGAAGTAGGTTGAAGTAGGAGGGAAAATAAATTTCTGTTCATTGAAAAAAACAATAATATTCAATACACAAGAATTAGAAGGAAAACAGCTAACTACAAAAATCTTTTCAGTAATTTTTTTGATATATAAAATATACAAAGAATTTATAAAAAAATTTATAAATATATACATATATAATATAATAATGTAAATTTATATATAATAAATAAATATAAAAAAGAATTTATAAAAAATATTTAAGAATGGGGGTCATTTCCCAACAGATAATCAAAGGATATGAACAGGCAGTCTTCCAAAGAAGAAATGCAAGCTGGCAACAACCATGTAAAATTTTCCGAATTAATAATGGGACCAACTATCAGATCAGCAAAGATGACAAAAAAGGAAAATGACAATGGGGGATGCTGTGGGAGGACAAGCACACTAATGGACAATTGGTGAAGCTGAGAATCAGCCCAGCTATTCTGGAAGAAAAATTTAGAAGAATAAATGATAAAATAACAAATATGTTTCTTTTTTTTGGAAGTTTCTATGTGTGGTAGGAGGAGGAGATTGGATGGAAATTATATTCATACATTATTGTGAAGCTGTGAATTGGGATTATTTCAGAACTGGGACTTTCTAGAATTTGGGACTAAATCGTGCCTACCTTTTGACCCAGCAATACAGTAGGGTATATACCCCCAAAAGATAAGAAACAGAAAGGAGTAAAATATAAAATATTGATAACATCACTTTTTATTTTAGTAAAGAAGTGAGTACCCATCAATTGGAGATTGACTAGACAAATTATGGTATGTGAACAACATAGCATATTATTATGATAAAAGGGACAAATTCAGAGAGATTTGGGAAGACTTGCATGTGATGATTCAGAGTGAAGTCAACAGAATCAGAAATACAATTGATACAAGGACTAAAAACAGTGTAAAGGAAAACAGACTGAAAAACTTAAGAACTCTGAGCAATCATTTTGTTGCATTTGTTTTCTTCTTTGTTAAAAGGAGTATCTCTCTGGGGGAGACAGGCTAAATCTAGATGACATGAAAAACAAAAGATACTAATAAAAATCTATTTTTAAAAAGAATGCCAATGACCAAGGCAATGACCAATCACAGCTCCAGAAGAGGGATGCTGAGTCATGCTCCCCAAATCTTGCTGTGGAGGTGATGGACTACAGGTGCAGAATGAGACATACATTTTCAGGGATAGCGAACATGTCCATGTGTTTCATTTTAATATATTTTAGTATGAAAGTGCTTTTATTTTGGGGTAGGGAAAGTTGTAGGAGAATACTAAATGAATAGTGATAGTGATTCAGAAAGAAGAGATAGGAAAAAAGACCATTAATGAAATATTTTTGAAAGCACACAGAAGAGAGCAGAAGGAAAGTCAGCAAGGTACGCAAATAAGCATAACAGTGTTGATCCTACCATTTTCAATTTAACACACACTTTATTTTTTAGAACAATTTTTAAAAGTTTTCAGAGGAAGAGAATTATATCAACTTATATTCCATACAAGTGAGACCACTGGGGATGAGTTTAGATGTTGGTTTATTTGTTTTTTTCCTCACTGTTTTAGAGGAAAGGCAGTGGGACACAGTGGCAAACACACTGAATGTGCAGTCACAAAACATCAGTTTGAATTCTGCCTCTGCTACTTTTACCTGCATGACTTTGAATAAATAAACGTCTTTCCATTTCTTCATCTGCAGCATGAGCAGAATCTAATTTAGATTGCTGAAAGACCTTAGAGTTCATCTATTCAAGCCCTTCCATTTGACAGATAAGGAAACTGAGGCAGAAAGATATTAAGTTACTTGCCTAAGGTCACATTGGTATCCAGTGACCTGGGGGCAGGGGTTGAGGGAAGGATTTGAACCCTATCTAATTCTAGATCCAGTTGGCTCTCCACTATACCACCTTGTCTCCAATATCAGATAAAATAATCTGATTTCCTTCTAAGAGAGATCCCATGATAGAACTGAAAGCTTACTAAGTCTAGAGATGATAACAAATTTGGTGTGAATGATGAAAAATTGATCAACAAAAACTTATTAAGCACCTACTATGTGCTAGGTGGGGCAGCTAGGTGGGGCAGTGGATAGACAACTGAGTCTAGAGTCAAGAGGACTAGAGTTCAAATTTATCCTCAGACACTTACTGGCTGTATGACCCTGAGCAAGTCTTAATTCTATTTGCCTCAGTTTCCTCATCTGTAAGATGAACTGGAGAAGAAAGTGGTAAACCACTCCAGTATCTTTGCCAAGACAACTCCAAATGGTGTCACAAAAAGTCAGATAGGATTAAAAAACAACTGAACAACAATGTGAAAGGTATTTACTGTGCTAAGCATGGAGATCCTGCCTTCAAGGAACTTTAACATTTAAGAAAAGAAAGAGACCTTAGAGTTCATCTAGTTAAATCCTCTCATAAAAAAAAGATAGTTTATATTGTCATATCACCTTTATTTACATATACATCTCCCCACTTAGATAATAATTTTGTAACAGAGAATAAGAGAAAAAAAATCAGTTCAACAAAATTAAGCAATCTAATAGTATGTTTAAAGTTCCACAACCACAGCACTTTATCTCACCTCTTCTGGGGGTCAATTATAATGATACAGCACGTTTAGGCTTAATTCTTAGTTGTTACTTTTTACATTCTTGTAGTCCTGTGTATGTTGCTTTTCTGGTTCTGCTTATAGCACTTTGAATCAGTTCCTGTGTCTTTCCATCCATCTCTTTATTTTCTATTTTAATCATTTTATATTTTAAAAAACTTTAAAGAGTTAAGATGTTTAGTCTAGAGATAACTTTATCTCTAGCCCAAGGTAACTTTTAGTGAATGTTTTAAATATTCAATTACATTCATGTATCGTAAAGAGTTTGACTATTTATTCCCCAATTGATGGACATCTATTATGTTTTCAGTTCTTTACTGTTACAAAAAGTGTTGCTCTAATATTTTGGCAGATATGGAGCCTTTCTGTCTCTCTTTGATATCTGTGGGCATAAGAGTATCAGAGGGATTTTTAGGTCAAATTGTAGGACAATGAAGACATAAGGAGTAATGCCATAAGAAATAGTCTACCTGTCAGATGTATGGAAAAGGAAAGCATTCATGACCAAATAAGAGACAGAGAGCACTAGGAAATGGAGAATAGATAATTTTGGCTATATTAAATTAAAAAGCTTTTGCACAAATAAAACCAATGCAACCAAGATTAGAAGGAAAGCAGAAATCTGGGAAACAATCTTTACAGCAAGTATCTCTGATAAAGGCCTCATGTCTCAAATATATAGAGAATTGAGTCAAATTGATAAACATACAAGTCATTCCCCAATTGATAAATGGTCAAAGGATATGAACAGTTTTCAGATGAAGAAATTAAAGTTATCTATAGTAATTAAAAATGCTCTAAATCACTTTTGATTAGAGAAAGGCAAATTAAAACAACTGTGGTACCATCTCATATCTATCAGATTGCTTAATATGACGATAAAGGAAAATGATAAATATTGGAGAGGATATGGGAAAACTGATACACTGATGCTCTATTGGTGGAGTTGTGAATTGATCCAACCATTCTGGAGAGCAATTTGGAACTATGTTCAAAGGGCAAGCAAACTGTGCATACCCTTTAATCCACTAATACCATTACTAGGTCTGTATCCCAAAGAGATCATGAAAAAATATTTATAGCAGCCCTTTTCATGGTAGCAAAATGAAGGGATGCTCATCAGTTGGGGAATGGCTGAACAGGCTGGGGTATATGAATGTAATGGAATATTATTGTGCAATGAGAATGAACAGGCAGATTTGAGAAAAACCTTGAAAGACTTTTAGGAACTGATGCAAAGAGAAATGAACAGAACCAGGAAAACATTGTGCATAGTATCAGCAACATTGTGTGATGGTCAGCTGTGAATGACTCAGCTCTCCTCAGTAACACAATGATCCAAGATAAGTACAAGGAAAATACTGTCCACATGAAGAATTGATGGACACTGAATGCAGATCAAAAGATACTTTCCCCCCCATACTTTATATTCTTTTTTGTGTTTTTTTCCCTTTTGATTGGTTTCTTCTTTCACAACTGTGACTGATATGGAAATATGTTTTACATGATCACACATGTATAACCTATATCAAATTCCCTATCATTTTAGGAAGAAGGGAGGGAAGGGAGAAAAATTTAGAACTCAAGAACTCATAAAAATGAATGCTAAAATTGTCTTGACTTATAATTGGGGGGAAAATACTATTAAAAAACCCCAAAGCATTTGGATATTTTAGTCATTTTCTTAGCATAATTCCAAATTGCTTTTCAGAATTAGACCAATTCACAACTTCACCAACAGTGCATTAGTGTACCCGTCTTTCCTCAGTCCTTCCAATACTTCTCACCTTCTGTCATCTTTGCCAAGTTGCTGGATATGAAGTGGAATCTCAGGTCAGTCCCCTCCTGCTACAAAAGAGGAAACTGAGGCACAAAGAAGTTAAGTGACTTGTATAAGATCACATAGGTAGTAAATTTCAGAGCCAGGATTTGAACTCAAAATCTTTTGACTCCAACTTTGGCAATAATGCTAAAACAAAGAAATATACATACATATTCACATATGTGGTATACAAAAAAAATAAGCAAATATAAAAAACAAACTACTCAGGATAGAAAATTACTAGTTAGGTACAAATGGAACAAAAAGAAAGAAAAACCCAAACACTCTGAAGGTCATAAACAAACTAAGTTTGAGTAAGTCAACACTGTACTTTTTTTTAAAATTAAGGTAATTTTAGAGGGTAATTTTGAAGATTGTATCATTTACAGCCAGAAACAGTGCTTCTAGGCTTAACACTGATGGTTTATTTTCATTTTTCAGATTTCAAGATGTGTGTGGAAAAATTAGAAGAGATATAGAGAAAAGAACAAAACATTTTAAAGACACATAGAATAGCAAAATGCTATTATTATAAAATATAAAATTACACCTAAAATAAAAGTTTGTAGAGTTTGGATCATTTGGCTTAGAAAAGAAGCCTAAGGGTAATTTTTAGTGAATGTTTTAAATGTCTTAAAGACCAAGCAAGTCAATTTCCTCTGAACTACTCTAACCAGCTGTAATGGGCAAGGTCTTTACCTCTCTGGGGTTCAGATGCAGCATGCTTAGACAGCAGTCCTTTCTCCTCCATTGACTTGCCGGTTGACTTTGGTCAGATCACACTCTCTCGAGATCTTGGTTGCCTCATCTGCAAAGTAGAAATAGTAATAGTAATATATCTTTAAAATAGAATTTGGATTTGAATAGTTCTCATAAGAAGCAGCTGTTTTTCATCTCAAGAAAGCAAATGGATTAAGTGATGGGAGGACATATTCAGGTTAAAAGAGAAACAACCCAGCAATCCTACCTGACAATACATGGCTTTTCTATTCAAAGGAGTGATTAATAATAATAACCATCTGGCCTTTTTAGTCACTCCCACACAAGCCCTACTTAACCAGTAGTCTCTTGCAGTGTATAGCTATGCAGCCTCCTCTTTAGTTTGTGGCTACAGTCTATCCTTGTTTAAAGATCTGTCTTTGTTCTCAGCTCTCTCTTTATTTTGTTAGGCTATATCAAGAGGAAAGATTCTGATCCTCCCTCCATCACTGACTTGCCAAGCATCTTTGAGTAAATACTGGGTCTCAGTTGCCCCACCCTGAAATAAAGAATAATAATGTCTTCTTTATCTGATGGCCATGCACTACTAATCCAAAAGATTCCTTAAGGTCCCTCTTACTTTAAGATTCTGTGATTCTATGATATGCTTTCCTCTCTTCTTGTTGCTAATTAAACATCGGAATAGATTGTAGAAACACTTGCTCTGGGAGTTTGTATGAAACATGCAGCCATTTTCCACACAAAGGCACAAACTTTGGATGAAATAGTACTATTGTGATAGGATAGCAGTAATAATAGTAGTAGTACTTACAGAATTTAGAGCTAGGAAGAGTCTTAGGAATAATAACATAAAAGCAATAATATGGTAATTAATATTTCATACCTTCAATAAATATATGTCATCAGCATGGGTGCTCCTACCACTGTTTCATGCACTCAAGAATGCTATATGATTCTCATTCTTATAAGCATATAACCATAGTATATTATGATATAAGATATTATAATAGACTATATTACCATACTATTATCATTAATATGTAAGGTTTTGCTTTAGTTATAATACTTATATCACTATAATAATAATGCTAACATAATATTAGTCAAGAGAAGAATCAATATGGTGACATCACCATTAATATTATACCAATATTATTTTATTAAGATGGAAATAGTATATGGTATATAAATAATCATACATAATATAAAATATAGTAATGATATATAAATAATACATAGAAATCTATAAAATGGTAGTTTAAAATAATGACTTTACATACTATATTATTATGATGTAATATATTTTATCATATCATATATCATAGGGGCACAGCAGATAAATGGAATATTGGACCTGGAGCCAGGAAAACTGAGTTCAGATCTGGCTTTACGCACAAGATCCTGGAAAAGTCATCTGCTTCGGTTTCCTCATCTGTAAAATGGGGATAATAATAGCACCTATTTCCCAAGGTTGCTGTGAGGATCAAATGAGACGATATTTATCAAGGACTTTATAAACCTAAAGATGCTATGTAAATTCTACTGCTGCTGCTGCTGCTGCTGCTGCTAGGATTGCTACTACTACCAAAGAACAAAGCCAAACCCAACCCAAAAGCAATCGCATTGTCTTTATCAGCTATTGTGTTCTCGTAACTTAAAAAATGACTGAATAGTGGCTTTACTGTAGCACCTTTCATTGATAAATGATGAACTAATGCAAACATGCGTTTTAAAAATGTGAACCAAACCTTAATTGCACAAATCAGGAAAGCCTTGTTGAAATCAGAAGAAATGAATGGACATTGTATGGCCAGCCTTCCTTTAAGGCCAAGAGAAGGCTCCCAAAGAACATTGTAATTTTAGCACGTAGTGAAATATTGTGTTTTATGAAGGGTGTCCCAAAAGTGTTGGTGCTTAAGCTTATTAGCTTAAGATGACTTTTGGCACACACTATGCACAATACAATATGCTTTCCTTCAAAAGAGCTTTATGAACAGAATACTAGAACAAAAGGTAACAACCTTGCAAAGTTAATGAAACTTTTAGAGTTAGATAACTTATAGCCAGAGAATCACTGGACCAACAGGAGAATCTGACTTGACCCCAGGAGTTCCTCTTTTTGGGGGCACTGATCCCTTTCCCCTGCCGCCCCCCTCCTCCACTAGTCCTCTGAACTTCTCCCTTACTGGTGAGGGCTAGAACCACACTTCTCACCCCAGCTCACAACCTCCTTGTCACTTCCTCAGTCATGTTCATCCTACAGATCCAATCAGTTGCCCAAACAGTGTTTTTCTCTCCTTGACATCCCTGGAACACAAGTATATATACTTGACTTATAATTGGGGAAAATAATTTTCCCCAATTATATACTTTTCTCTGTATCTCTTCTAATTTGTCCACACACATCCTTTCTCTTTTCGCAGTTGCCGTCTTAGTTTTAGACCCTTATCACTTCTCTCCAGATAATTACAACAGCCTTCTAACTGCTATCCCTTCCTCTAGTTCCTCCCCATTGCACTTCATCCTTCACAGAGCCATTAAAGGGATTTTCCTAAGGCATAGCTGACCAGGACTCTTTCCTCTCCTTCCCTGCTCCCTGGTAGACCCCACTGGCCCTCTTTTTCCTCTAGGGTTAAATATAAACTCTGCTTATCATTTTAAAGATCCTCACAGGCTGACCCCATTCTGATTTTCAAGTCTTATTACATATGATTCCTCTCCATGTATGGTTCAGTGAGATAGATTTTCTTGCTGTCTGTTGTTGTTCAGTCATTTCAGTCCTGTCTGACTCTTCATGACTCCACTAGGGGCTTTCTTGGCAGAGACACTGGAGGGGTTTGTCATTTCCTTCTCCAACTCATTTTACAGATAAGGAAACTGAGGCAAACAGAGTTAAGTGACTTGCACAGTATCTGAGACTAAATTCGAACACAGGAAGAAGAGTCTTCTGAACTCTGAGCCTGGCACTCTATCCACTGTGCCCTCTGCCCTATGTACTGGTCATCCTCCGTGCCTGGAATGCCCTCCCTCTTCACCTTCTGAAATCCCTGGTTTCCCTCAGGACACAGTTCAAATGCCTCCTTCAGCATGAGACCATTCTTGGTCCCCTCCCCAGCCCCAGCCCCAGCTGCCAATGCTTTCCCTTTCAATGTTAACTTGAATCCTGATGTAGTAGATAAAGTGCTGGACTTATTTTAAGTATGTATTAGCTCCGTGACCCTAGGAAAGTCAACCTTTCTCCATCTCAGTTTCCCCATCTGTAAAATGAGGATAATACCAGCACCTCTTACACAGGATTGTTGTGAAGATCAGATGAGCAAATCAGATGAAATGCTTTGCAAACCTTAAAGTCTTGCATCAATATAAGCTGTGTTTTATATTCACTATATATGCTTGTGTGTTCTTCCTCATTGATTGTAAGCTACCTGAAGGCAAGAATTGTTTCACTTTTTGGCTTTGTATTCCCAGTACCTTACACAGTGCTTGGCACTTAGTAAACTCTTAGTGATTGTTGATTGATTGATTTGTATCCACAGCATCCAACACAATGCTTGGCACATAATAGACATAATACATGACTAATTAAAGTAACTAGATGTCTCCTATTTTTGTATTTGATCACTCCTAGGAAGGAGGCAGCTGACCTCAGACCCTTATTAACTGTAAGACCCATAGCAAGTCACTTCACCTTGTTTGCCTTCATTTCCTCACCTGTAAAATGAGCTGGAGAAGGAAATGGCAACTTATCTCATCATCCTTGCCAAGAAAACCCCAAACAGGGTCACAAAGAATCAGCGAGGAGTGAAAAAATGACTGAACAACACCACCACTTAGGAAACTTACCTTCAAAGAAATCTGGGTACTGACGAACCAAAACACACCTTGTCTATAGGGGAGCTATTCAGTCTGTCCTAGAGGACTCATTCCAATACCTGCGTCTTGGTGTGAAATCGTAGAATCACAAAGTGTTGGAGTTGGATGGAATCATAGAAATAAACAGCTCCATATCATGACAAACTTCCCGATAATTGCTGTCTAAAAGTGGAGCAGGCTGCCGTGGAATGTAGTGAACCCTTCATGACCAGTAATCTTAAGGTGGAGAATGGACTCTCATCTGTCAAGGATGTTGAAGACAAGTTTCCTACTCTCTGTACAGATTGGACTCAGTGAATTTTGAGATTCCCTTTGAGAGTCTATGGTTCTAGCTATGAACTGGTCAAGCACTATCCTTTTACAAACAAGGAAACTGAGGCCCAGAGATTTATGGAGAGATAACACAGTATAGCAACAAGCCTCCTGGACCCGGAGTCAAGAGACCTGGGTTCTTGCCTAGTTTCTGAAACTAGCCATGTAATTAATTAATTAAGTAATTAAGTCGCATATTAATAATGGCTACCATTTATATAGCACTTTAACACTTGCAAGGCATATTATTTCATCTGAGCCTTGCAGCAATGTTGCCTTATCACTCTCATTTTACAGATAAGGAAACATCAGAGAAGCAAAGTAACTTGACAAGGTCACACAGCTAGTAAGCCAAGATTACTGACTCTGAGTCCAACATGCTCTGCACTATGGCATGTTGTCTTTTCACATTGTTAAACCCAGGTTCTTCATCTGTAAAATGGGTACAATTATAGTTATACTATATCTCTCAGTAATATTATATGAAAAGCAATTCACATACAAGTAAGTTCTATACAAATGTAAAATGTCATTGTCCAAAAGGTGCATAGCTAGAAAGTGAGAGTCAAGGCTTGGAGTTGTGTTTTCTGGTCCCAACTCTAATGACTCTTTCTCCATTAGCTTCTAAGGCCCCATATCAATTAAAAACATAACATGAGATAGGAATGCATTCACTAATGTTCACCAATGGAGAAGGCCCAATCTTGATGAGCCCTGGCAAGAAGTAAGGGGTGGTCAGAGTAAATGATCTCCTGTGCTTGGGAGCCAGATGCACCTTCCGTGAATCCCCTGACGGCTGAGAGTAAAGTTGGATCGGTGGGTACTACAGCAACGGCGGAGCCATAACAAGATGCCTTGCCCAAGACGTGAAGCTCATAGACGTAAAAGCTGCTCCCTTCCCAGACTACCAGGAGACCCCAGGGAAATAAATGCAGCATAGCACCGAAGCAACCATGGAATCTGCTCTGTCTGAGAAACCGAATGTGGCTCCGCAAGAGACAAGACTCCCAGAGAGTGGGAGAGACATTTAGAGGCCTCACTGCTGGAGAGCAGCAAAGATGGTCCAGTGGGCAGAGCGCTGATATGGAATCAGTTGAGATGGGCAAATCTCTTAACTTCTCCCATACTCATTTTCCTCAGTTACAACTCTAGCACAGGAGGGGAGGGGGAAAGGACGAGAGAATAATTATTTATTTTTTCCCCAAGTTTATTAATTTATGTGTTTTCAGTTTTCAAAATTCACTTCCATAAGTTTTAAATTTTTTCCCCCTTTCTCTCTCCTCCTTCCCCAAAATGGCATGCCATCTCATATGAGCTCTACACATGCATTCCTGTTAAATATGTTTGCACACCACTTATGTTGCATGTAAGAATTATAATGAATGGGAGAAACCATGAGAAAACCAAATGCAACCCAACAAAACGTAACAAAAAAAAAGAAAATGGTCTGCTTCATTCTGCGTTCTGACTCCATGGTTCTTTCTCTGGGTGTGGATGGCATTTTGCATCATGAGTCCTTTGGAAATGTTTTAGGTCCTTGCATTGCTGAGAAAGGCTAAGTCTAACAAAATCAGTCCTCGAATATGGTGGCTGTTACTGCGTATAATCGAGCAAATAATTATGTAGCAGCCACTAGTGCCTGGCACTGTGCTAAGTGCTTTAAAAATATTATCTCATTTAATCCAGTTGCATCAAAATGAAGAGGTTGGGGTATTTGCTTTTTGACTTCTAAAATCCCATGATTTTTATGAATCACTCTTCATTCTTTTAAGAAATATTTGTTGAGCATCTATTGTGGGCACAGTTTTATGAGAATATACAAAGTTTGATAGATGCCCTATTGCCCTCAAGCAACATATCTAGTAGAGGACTCTAGACCCAAATGACTACCATACCAGACTGTGAGTGATAAGTACAGTTCTTTATATGTGATATTTTATTTCCCATCCTTGTACCTTTGCTCAGGCTGTGCCCCACACCTGGCATTCTCTCTCTCCTCACCTCTGCCTCTTAGAATCCTTAGCTTCTTTTAAGGCATAGTTCAAGTACCACCTCCTATATGAAGCCTGTATTGATTCCCTCCAGTTGCTAGTGTCCCACCAGGGTACGTAAGGAGTTCAGGGAGGACAAGCACCTATGGTATCGGGTTTGCCAAGCCCTTTTCAGGATTGAGTTCACTCACCTTTCCTGACCATCTTTCCCACAACTCTCATTTATGGCTCCAAGAAGCTATAGCATGAGCAGTGACCACAACCCTATACCTTCTCAGAAGATGAGCTAAACCAGACTAAAAGTAACCAACAGGCCTGCAAGCCATCAGGGTGTTGGGGGGGGGGTCTCCCCCAAGTGTGTGAAGACCCTCTGGTGGAATGGGTAGATGAAAATAATTTGTTACAATGACCGTGAAGGTGGCTAAAAGAGGTGCTGTGGAACACTTAGAGCTTGGTCAGATATCAAAAATGCCAAGGTCATCCACTGCATCCTGGGCCATCATCAGTCTTCTTGACTTTTGTCTTGTCACTGCACTTCAATGAGTCTAGAAGAAAGAGTGAGGCTGATGACTGTGCAACTCTACCTCACTTAAATCCAACGATGTGATGTCCTAACTCCTCTTTAAAATGAAGGACAAACAATAGTTTCCTGCCCCACTGAAATTATCTTTCATTTACTCTGTGCATATATGTGTAGATATACATCTATGTGTTTGTATGTTTTATGCATATACATGTTCACAATATACACACAACCATGTATACATTTGACACAAACATCTTTATTTATGTGTATATGTACGTATATGCACATGTACATATGATTTCCAGTGAGTTGGCATATCCTCTGAGAAAACATTAGAGAAATACTCTTAAGAGTGTTAGAGAGAGGAGACTCCACCCAGATGGAGATGATATGGCTTGTGATCTGTGCTGGTAGAAGGAACGCCCGCATCTGTGATATCATGGAACTATTGCCACTTAAAAGCAAGCAAAGAGGAAAATCAGTGACAGATGGTCAGATAGGAATAGTTTTCCAGGAGCAGAGAAGGATGCACAGATATGGGAAGTGGGGGAAGGGAAAGAAGGAATATCTGTAGAGAATAAAACCTCTAGGTAATGAAAGAAAATGTAGTGAGAAAAATGGAACTAATTGTTTTTCATTTTTGTTAATGACCTTGTTACGGCTCAGGATGGCCCCCTTATCTTTAGTGTGAGTTCTTCTGCTTACTGAGAACAATACAGTTATGCCACAGAGGTCTGGTCATATCATTACTCTGTTTCAAACACTTCAAAAGCTACTAATACGAGTAGGTAGCTAGGGGGCCCAGTGGTTAGAGTACTGGACCTGGAGTCAGGAAGACCTGAGTTCAAATTCAGCCCCGACATTTTCTAATTGTGTGACTCTGGGCTAGTCACTTGACTTTTACTCGACTCATTTCCTCAACCTTAAAATGGGGCTAATAATAGCACTTACCTTCCAAAGATGTTGATCCTCAAATCCCAAAGATCTGATCCTCAGACCAAATGAAATAACATTTGTGTTTTACAATCTTTAAAGTGCTATGCAAACGGTAGTTATTATTATCACTCACAACCTACTAATAGGTAAACCTGCAAACCTGCCATTTGCAGCCAATTTTTAAGTAAAATCTAAGAAATTTAAATTAAATATTCTTTATTAAACTGCTTACCTGGTGGCTGAGTGCGCTGGGGTGTAGCTTACTTTCTAGTATTTTACTTCAACCAATTTGTTAATTGTCTTCTATGGGCGACAGTAAGTAACGGGGATATGGAGATTCTCTCTGCTCCCCCAAAAGAAAGAAATTCATCCTTGACTTCCAGGATTTTGCATTTTTTTTACTTTATAAATATTGAATGAATACAGTATTCACACATATCTATTGAATGTACAATGTGCAATGTTCATAAATACCTATTGTAGTTAGTTTTGGTTGAAAAAAGTTTAAAACTAAGTGATTTGAGTTTTTAATAATGGTGGAATGCTCGTGTCTGAAGATTTGAGTTGAGCAGTATTTGGTCTTGTCTCCTACTAGCTCCTGCCCACCCTCTCCCCTGCCCTTACAAACACTCCCTGAGCCACACTCCAGCCATCCTGCACTTTTGCCTGCTCCTGCACACAGCCCATTCCTATATATATTATACCCTTCTTCATGCCCTTGCTTCCTCGATTTCTGTGCCTGGAATGACCTCCTCCTCTCATCTCCACCAGTTAAATCCTGTTCATCCTTGCATTCCCAGTTCAAGTGCATCTCCATGAAGCTATTACAGATCTGCCCAGTCAGTAACAATCTTTTCCCTTGGGATCTGGCAGAGCCCTTGGTTTGCACAATTGATGTGCACTATGTGACATTTTGTTTTATAATTAGCTGTGTCTCTTTTGTATTCCTCTACTAGATTGAAGCCTCCTCCTCTCAGGCAAGCAATATATCTTATTTATCTTTGTATGTCTCATCAAAACATAGCACTCTGCATACAGCAGGCATTGATAAATGTTTGCTGAAGTCAAAGGCACAATTGGCTGCTAGCTACCTGAAGAACCCGTAAGAATTTAGAATAGTCATGGTGATGACAGTTTCTAAAAATGTCATTAATACTTTCTGGAACAGGGAGAGGAGCTGATGCTGCCACCCATGAGAAGGGATCTCGGGACAGGCAGCCCTAGAAAGGTATGATGATGTATAATGCTCCCCAATTTGAAACAGGTAAAGGTGTTTTGTATCTAGTGCCATTTACTAACCACATGAGAAAGAGATGAACTGTTGATTGGCTGAGCAGCTAGAACTGGAGTTCATTCAAAAGGCATTAGCCATCCAAGGTCATTCTCTTTTTTCCAGCTTCTCCTAGGCCAGCTGGAATGGGAAAAGGCAAGTCTTGCTTTAGAGCCTTCAGTGAGAAGAGAGGCCTTAGATCTTTATCTCCCCAGTGGGGCTGCCATGATGTGGCCCATGAATGCATGGCTCTGTTATTTCAGTCCCTTATCTCTATTTTTTCCTGATTTTAGGTGAAGGAGAGTAGAGATTCCTATGATCATGTGAACTTTAAAAGGCCAGGAGTTCAAGCTATCTAAAGGCCTGGGAATGGAGTCCATTTGGGGATTTGCTGGAAGCCAGACAATGAGGAGTGAAATCCTGAGAGACTTGTCTAGTCCAGGCTAACAGTAGCAGAGATGTGTATTCATCAATCTCTTGGTTTTGTGTCATATGGAAATTAACTTGGTGGGGCAAATACCATGTAGAAACTGCATTAAGTTTATGCCTACTCTCCTGAGGGAATCAAGGTATCATAGGGGAGAGTATGGGTAGATGTTAGGGAGAGATGTTTATGATTTCTGTTCTTGCCATGTCTTGTCAGTAAATATCCCTTTGTAAAAGCTAATTGATGTTGAGTAGTTAAATAAGACTAGGGTGCTAATCACTGGCAGTTAATGGGGGGGGGGGGAGCTCACCAGAATTCAGGAGTAAGTAGATAGCATTAGAGAAAGCCAAGCCCCCTACTACCCTTCAAGTAGGGTGCTCCTAGACCCCTGAGAGGGTGATGTAGTTCAGCTTATTCTGGGTAAATGAGGTCAGAGAAAGGAGTGGTGGCTGGTGTTCCTCTGGGAAAGGGAGTCCAGAACCATCATTACATTTTATTTTATCATTATGATAATTTCCCTATGTATTCCCATCTATTATATCTTCTCTTACAACAAAGATATACAGTTAAGCAAAACTGAACCTGACAAAGCGTTTGGGTCTGGCAGGGTATACAGCATTCTGCATCCCTAGTCTCAGACCTTTCTATTAGAGGAGGGCTTGTGATGAAAAGATTGATCATTCTAATACTCCAATGAATCCATGATTTCAATAATGGAGTATTTTCTGCAATGATAAGGACTGTAGCCCATCAAAGCCTGCCCATCCCAATCTTTGGTACAGGATAATGGAATAGTATTCCAGTGATATGAGGAAACTCCTGAGTGTTTTTTTCTGGGGAAGAATATAGGACAATGTTCAGAAAAACAGTAGGTTGGTAAAGATCTCTCATCTTTTGAAATTATATTTGGTACAATAAAAAATAGTATGTTGTAATTGCGGAAAAGTAAAATATATTAAATCTAAAAAAACTGAAATGTGCCACAGCATCGAAAATTTTTTAAAGCTCATTCTGGCAACAACTATGAATGGGCATTTGAAACACGATCTTTATTCATAAGCACTTTGTCCTTCAGATTTCCCAGGGATCACAGACTATGCAGACCAACAAACAAAACAAAGTTGGAATGCAAAATAGATATGGCTACAACATGGGCACCAATCTGTATAACGAATTAACAGTGAAACATCTTCGCAGTAATATAACATAAAATATCAATTGTATATTAAATAACTCCAGTAAGATCTGTCAAATCCAACAACAATCTCTTTGCTTCCTTCCTCAGGGACAGAAGCTAATTCTCTTTGTGCCTTCTAATAATTCAGCCAGTCATGCAGTTTGCAAGAACTTAAATGAAGAAAAATTTCTATTCCAAGGTGTCAGGATTATAAGATTGTATCTCAAACTGTGTCAGCCACCAACCAGAATGCTCTGTTTCTATTTCTTTGAACTGACTCCAGAAAAATCAAAGCCACACCCAGAAAGAATGTTACATCAGGGAATAAGTCATCTAACCACATTGATGGTAAGCAGTGGAAGGGAGAACACAAACAGCTTCCGAAGGGCTAGTTAAGAGACCACATGCCAATGTTGAAATCCACCAAGGCAGCTTACTTTACTAGGAGTTTTGTTCATGGGGAACAATACAATAGAGGCATTTAATTTAAAGCCTTTTAAAGCAAAAGTGACAACAACAAAACAAAATGAGACAAAGCACTTATAACACAGAATGGTGGTGGAGAAGCTGTTGGGGAATCAGTGGCTCAATGGTAGAAATGACCCAAAAAAGTCACTGAGATTTCAAAAAGCCTACACAGCAATGTCTGTCTGATTTCAGGGGAAAGTGGGATCCAAATATGGCCTCCAACCTAGAGGGGTCCCCTCAGGGTGAAGATAATGGGGGGGAAATGCATTAGATTTTTGAAAATTGGATTTTTACTTTTAAATTCGATTTTTTATTTTAATCTTTTTCTGTAAAACATTAATGTGGTATTAATATATGCTGAAGTTCATACATATGCATATATACATATACCTACATATGTATATACATATATCTGTACTAGCACACACACACACACACAGGGTCCCAAAAATCTTAGTGTGGCTTAAAGCTTTACTAGACTAAAGTTGCACCAAGATTTGGGGATGTTGCTGTTGTTTGTCACTCAGTCTTGTCTGACTCTTGTCTGACTACAACATGCTAGGCTCTGCTGTCCTCCACTATCTCTTTTTTCACCCCCACTATTTTATTTATTTATTTAATTAGATTATTTCATTTGTTTTCAGTGTTTGACAATCACTTCCATATATATTGATTTTCCCCCCTCTCTCCTCCTCATTCTCCCCTCCCTCCCTGTCTCCCTGAGACAGTATACCATCTCATATAGGTTCTACATGTACTTTCCTATTAAATACGTTTCATAGAAGAATTAAAATGAATGGGAGAAACCATAAAACAAAACAAAACATAATACAAAAGAAAATGGTCTGTTTCTCTCTGCAATCCAATTTCATAGTTCTTTCTCTGGATGTGGAAGGCGTTTTGCCTCAACAGTCCATTGGAAATTTTTTAAGTCCATGCATTTCAATGAAGTACTAAGTCTACCAGAAAAATTCCTCACACACTGTGGTTGTTGCTGTGTACAAAGTTCTCCTGATTCTGCTCCTTTCACTCATTATCAGTTCATATAAGCCTTTTCAGGCTTCTCGGAAGTCTTCCTGTTCATTGTTTCTCATAGTACAATAGTATTCCATTACATTCATATACCACATCTTGTTGAGCCATACCCCAATTGATGGGCATCCCCTTGATGTCCAGTTTTTGGCCACCACAGAGAGAGCTGCTATAAATATTTTTGTGCACGTGGGACCCTTTCCCATTTCTATGATCTCTTTGGGATAGAGTCCCAGAAACGATATTGCTGGGTCAAAGGGTATGGACATTTTTGTAGCCCTTTGGGCATAGTTCCAAATTGCTCTCCAGAATGGTTGGATCAGTTCACAGCTCCATCAACAACGAATTAGTGTTCCAACTCTCCCACACCTTCTCCAAGATTTATCATCTTCCTGTTTTGTCATGTTAGCCAATCTGATAGGTGTGATGTGGTACCTCAGAATTGTTTTGATGTGCATCTCTCTAATCAGTAGTGATTTAGAGCATTTTTTCATATGATTATAGATAGCTTTAATTTCTTCCTCTGAAAACTCTCTGTTCATATCCTTTGACCATTTATCAATTACACCCCTACTATTTCATAAAGTTTAAGATCGTGTTCATTGTTTCTGTGACACTTTCTATCCCATCTTCTCCTCTGCTGTCCCCTTTTGCATTTGCCTTCAATCTTTCCCAACACCAGGGTCTTTTCCTGCCTTCTCATTATGTGGCCAAAGTATTTAAGCTTCAGTTTCAGTATTTGACCTTCCAGTGAATAGTCTGAATTAATTTCTTTAACTATTGACTGATTTGATTTCCTTACTGTCCAAGGTATTCTCAGAAGTCTTCTCCAACACCACAGTTCAAAAGCAGGTATTCTGCAGTCCTCAGCTTTCTTTATAGTCTTCCTCTCACAGCCATAAGTTGCCACTGGGGGAAACACAAAGCTATAGTTTTGACCACATGGACCTTTGTTGGCAAGGTGATGTCTCTGCTTTTCAGTAAGCTATTCAGATTTGTCATAGTTTTCCTTTCAAGGAGCAAACATCTTTTGATTTCATGGCTATAGTCACTGTGTGCAATGATCTTTGAGCTCAAGAATGTCAAACCTGACACCTTCCATTTTTTTCTCCCTCTATTTGCCAGAAAGTGATGGGATCTGTTATCCAAGTCTTGGTTTTATTGGTATAAAGCTGCAAGCCAGCTTTTACACTCTGCTCTTTCACCCTCATCAAGAGTCTTTTTAATTCTTCACTTTCTGTCATAAGAGTGGTATTGTCTGCACACTGAAATTGTTGATATTTCTCCTGCAACTTGCTTTTGATTCATCCAGCCTGGCATTTCATATGCATAGAAGTTAAATAAATAAGGTGATAACATACAGCCTTGTTGTACTCCCTTTCCAATCTTAAGCCAATTATTTGTTCCATGTTTGGCTGTAACTATTGCTTCTTGATCCTTGGAGAGATTCCTCAGGAGACAAGTAAGATGATCTGGTACTCTCATCTCTTTGAGGATGTCATATTTTGTTGTGATCCACACAGCCAAAAGCTTTAGTGTGGTCAATAAAGCAGAAGTAGATGTTTTTCTGTAACTCCCTTCCTTTCTCCATAATCCAGTGAATGTTGGCAATTTGGTCTCTAGTTCCTCTGCCTCTTTGAAAACCAGTTTGTCCTTCTGGTAATTCTCAATTCGCATATTACTGACATCTAGCTTGCTGAATCTTAAGCATAACTTTGCTGGTATGTGGAATGAGCACAATTGTTCAGCAATTTGAACATCTCTTGGCATTATCCTTCTTAAGGACTGGGATGTAAATTGATCTTTTCCATTCCAGTGGCCACTATTGAATTTTCCAAATTTGCTGGTATATTGAATGCAGCAATTTAGCAGTATCATCTTTTAGGATTTTAAATAGCTCGGCTGGAATTCCATCACTTTCAGCAGCCTTATTGTTAGTAATGTTTCCTAAGGCCCACTTGATTTCATTCTCCAGGATGTCTGGCTCTAGATGAGTAACCATACCATTATGTTTATCAGTACAGTTAAGATCTTTATTACATAGTTCTTTTGTGAATTCTTGCCACATCTTCTTAAGCTCTTGTGCTTTTGTTCAGTCTCTACCATCTTTATCTTTTATCATGCCCATTTTTGCAGGAAACATTCCCTTGCTATCTCTAATTTCCTTGAAGAGATCTCTTATCTTTCCCATTCTATTGTTTTCTTTTATTTCTTTGCATTGCTCTTTTAAGAAATTTTTTGGGGACACACTGTAGCAAACTTGGGATTACAATGTCTGAATCTATGCTTGAGATCCATGTGACTATTTTTGAAAGGAATCAATCATGAAGTATGGGGATAATACTGCTTTGCTTGTACTACTTCCTTGAGAGGGTTACTGTGAGAAAAATACTTTGTAAACATGAAGTGCCTTGTAAATGGAGGTTATTTTGATGGCTGCCATCACCATCATCACCTTCCTCATAAAGTTAGTGTGGCAAAGCAGAGAGAAGGCCACCCTTGGATTCAGGAAGAGATAAATTTACTTTGCCCCTCCGATACTTACTGGCTATATGGGTCTAGTCAGTGGTGCCACAGGCAAGTCCTTGAAGTGATAAATTATGAACCTACATCAGTGGAGGGTATTTATTCATCAGGAATTTCCTACACTGATGAAATGATAAAACCTTTTGTTACCTCTGACTCATTTGGTTCCCACCCAGAGGCCATTGGGTAGTAACTTCCAGACTGGAGGAGAAACAGCCTAGTCCAGCGTAACAACATCCCACTCTGAACTGAGACATTGTATTCATGTAATTTAAAAAATAAAGATTTTGAAAGAGCCTTTTGCGACTTAGTGCATTTTCTTGCCAATATCCTAAATTTGGCATGCTGTAAAGCTAGAAAAGGAGAACATGTTGTTTAAAATGCTGCAGAGTTTATGGTAATACTATTCTCCCAGGTTACTTTGGTAATGAACTGGTTTTGATGACTGCCCAACAGTTAAATGTGAAGGATGCTTTTTTCTGTCGCTGAGACTGTCAAAAACAGGCTAAGGAAACCTAGAGATAATGACAGATGTACAGAAGAGGGAGTGGGGACCAGGCACTTGTAGGACAGAAGAGGCTAGCACGAATAAGGCTGAGGTAGGCTGTTAAAATGGAAAAGATGCTTCACTAGGGCTCAAAAAACCTAGTGTGGCCCTTTGACTGAAGGGTCCAAAGGTCAAAGGGTCGCACTTGAGGACCTAGAGGGCCACATGTGGCCCTACCCCTGGTAGATTCTAGTACTAATCCTACTACTAATTAGCTGCATGATGGTGGGCCTATCATTAAACTGTGGAGTCTCAATTTCTGTATTCGTAAAATGAGAGGGCCGGCCTTTATCACCTCTATGGTTCTTTGCAGCCGTCCTCTTCCATGATTTGATAATCATTTTATTTTGTGATGTAACTGGACAAGCATCCAAGTGAACTACTGCCTTCAATGGCAGCATGCGTACCTTCTAAACTTGAAGCCTGCCACTGTCCCTGAGTCAGGATCAATACGTATATTTGCTATGACCAGTTAAGATCATAGCAAACAATCAAAGTGCACTTTTTATAGAAAAATGATTGTGTTGAGAGTTCGTGATTTATGACAAAAGAATGCTGAAGCTCGTCACTGTTCTATTGATTAGCATGATTAGCAAATCATGCAGACATACAGAGAGAAACTTTCCTTTATATTTTTGTGTCCAGAGAAGTTCGGCATATTTGGGACATGAAGGAATGTTGAGGTTGGGGTCTGGATGAGTAGGTGGGACTCAGCATAGGTTCTGTAATAAGAAGATATAACAACGAAAGTAATGTAGCCAAAAGCCTCAGCCTGGGCTTTCCTCCCCATGCAAGTTTTCACTTGTGAAAGTCATCCAATTAAGAGTGAATGCAAGGAAAATATGGGAATTCAAGCAACATTATCCCTTATTAGGCCATTATGCTTAGAATGGGTTATCCACTCCCATACTCAAGCATGGACCTAGCCATTCCTCAGTTTCCTCAGTGGAAAAGGAGAAAGAATCTTCATCAGTGAGACATGGAGAGGACTTATTAAACGATGTTTACAAGCAACTTTCAGAAATGTGAAGGGTTCCTATAAATTGTATTTGGGCTGTCTCATTTCCTACGCGAGTCCTTATCATGCTATGCTAAATAACTATTGTCTAATTATATGCATGTATGTATAAGAACTCATTTAAAAACCAGGAATTTTCTTAAACAGGAGTATTTAAAGGAAAAGACTGAGGTTTAAATTATTCTTTAAAGTCTGCCATTTGATTGAACAATTAAAAAATTCCTAGTATGTGTAAGGCCATGTGCTAGATGCTGAGGAGAGAAAGGCAAAAATAAAACTTCCCTCGAAGAACTTTCATCCTCCTGGGGGTAGAGAGGGGTAGGAGTGCAAGTGAGGGGTGGGTATATGCAGAAAGTACGTAAATAAGCATAACCCAGGTAGGAAACAACAGGAAAAGAAAAGATCAAAGTGTTCTAGGAATAAGCACTTGAGATTAGATTGTAGAGCAATGGACTTGGGATCAGGAAGATCTGAGTTTGAATCTTGCCTCAGACACTAGACTATATGACCCTGGGCAAGTTGTTTACCCTTTCTGAGTTTCAGTTTCCTTGTCTGTTAAATGGGGACGATAATAGCACCTATCTCATAGGGCTGTTGTGAAGTTTATGTAATAATCATATCATAAATCATAAGACCAGAACTGACATAATGTAGGAAAAGTGCTTTACAAACATTCACTGTTGTGTATTATTATTATAATCATCATTATTAGACTTCCTAAGGAATTGGAACTTGATCTAGATGTCGAGGAAGATAAGGATTCTGAAGGATGACGATGAGGGAGGAATGTGTTCCAGGCATGGGGAATGAGTAACACCTTTATGACGACGGAAGAGAGAATGTGGAATTTGGGGAACATCTGTTAGCTCAATTTAGTTAGACTGAAGAGGGTGCAAGGAGTTATGGGAAATTATCCTCGGAGTTCTGTTGGAGCCAAGATTGTGATGGACCTGAAACGTGCTCCCTTAAGATGATATTCCAGGCTTAGGAGTTTGTCTTTTATCTTCATGGCAATAAGAAACTACTGAAGGCTTTTGAGAGTGACAAGATCAGCTTATTTCAGCAGCTATGGAAGAGATGGGAGAAGATGGGGAGAGAGAGGAGGCAAGGAGACTAAGAGATTATTACAGTAATCTAAACTAGACATGATAAGGGCCTGAGGTTGGAGAGAAGTGATAGGGTATTTTTTTCCTCTATAGACAGACTGTGAATTATAGGATTGGGGAAGCAGGAGGTGGGTGTTTGCTAGCTGCAGGACAGGAATGGTCAGGTAATTTATGGCCTTCCTCAGAAGAGTTAATGGTAATGGCCCTTGGGGAAGTCATGTGCTGAAGGAGGGTTCCTTCAGATCTCAGGCAGTACTTATCATAAGAGGCAGACATTTCAATCTTCTTTTCTTCTCCATCACAGTCCTTTGGGAAGACTGGAGCCCGGGCTAGGAAGAGTTGACTGGTGATAGTGACCCTAAGAGTTGGGTAGTAGAGGAGACCGTAAGCTTTGGAATATGCTGCTTCTTCATTCCCTTTCCACCACAGTCCCAATACAAGGTTGAGGCTGCTAATGGTGAGGAGTGGGGAGACTTATTTCCCTTTCCCCCTTTCCCCCACTTCCATGGTAGTGGTCTGTACTTACATGAACTTTTTGGTGATAGAAGGTACCAATTCCAGAGATAACAATGGTACGCAGCCCCAAGGGATGGATAAAGTTTGCTTCCAAAGATGACAATGGCAGCCAAGAGGTTTTATTTATTTGGGAGGGGGAGGGGAGTAATAATACCTAAAATTTATATAGCCCTTCACAGTTCTCAAGATAATTTACAAATATTCTTTCATTTTGTCCTCATCACTACCCTAGGAGGTAGTTGCTTTATTTATTGCTTCCATTTCATGGAGGAGGAAACTGCAGCTGAGGATGATTAAGGAATCTGCCTAGAGTCACAAAACTAATGTGGAGCTGGGTTTGAACTCAGGACCTTCCCAACTTTAAGTCCAGTCCTATGTAGTTTCCTACAGAAGTAACTCTGCTCCCAGGGAGGCAGCAGCAACATTGGAATAAATAGCAGTGGTGCTTTTTCTGTCTTTGGCATCACTGATTCCCCCACCTGGGACAGATAGTGCCTGAGGGCCATGTGGGTGGTAGCTTCACAGATGGTAATGGGGCAGTGTGCAGTGATGGAGGACAGAGCAGGCACTGCCTTTGAGAGAGGCACTAATCACCAGGAGCTCCCTGTGGAGAGAAGGCTTCCAATTCCATACCCTGTGGGAGGCCAGGACTGATTGTCCAAAATGTCTAGATTTCGAAAAACCAAAAAACAGCTACCTGATACTTAATAATGGGAAGCTAGAGCTCTTGCTTTTAATTATCTCCCCTTTTCTTTAGTTAGGATGTGAAATTTATCTGTTTCCAGGAACTATTTGAGGTCTAAGCCTTGGTTCAAGTTTATATGGTGGTTTAAGAGTTACAAACATTTTCCTCACAATAACCCTTTTAGGCAGGTAATATTTACAAGAATTATTTTCCCCTTTTTATAGATGAAGGAACTGAGGTTCTGAGAGAGGGCAAGTGATTTTACCCATAGTCACATGTTTGGTAAATAGCAGAGCCAAGACTTGGATCCAAATCCTAGGATTACAGATTTAAAGCTGGAAGGAACCCCAGAGGACATGTAGTTCAACCCCTCCATTTTACAGATGAGGAAACTGAGACCCACCAAGGTTAAAAGACTTGCCAAAGGTCACAAAGAATTGGTCACCCACTTCTGTACTGCATGCCTCAGTTAATTGGAAAAAAAATTGGAAAAAAAATTTTTTATTGGAAAAATAATTAATTGAAAAAAAGAAGTATCTACATTAGAGACACATGAAGGGGATTTGTTAAATGCTATTTGTAAGCAACTTCCAGACATGTTAAAGGTTTCCTGAGAATTGTATTTGGCCCATCTCAGTTCCTATAGTATTAGGCGGAGTATTGCCCAATTACATGCTTGCATGTATTTGAGTTCATTTAGAAGCCAGGAATTTTCATAAACAAGTAAGTAATAACAATGACTGATGCTTACATTACACTTTGAAATATGTGATTCAATTCAACATTAAACAACAATTTTCTACTGTACGCAAGGTCCCATACTATAGATGTTGGAAACAGAGTGACAAAGTAAGCCCCAGGAGCTTACATCCTACTAATGGGATGGGACTCAGCAAGTGTAACTCAAATAGGGAACAAGTAGAACAAAGAAAGGCTCAAAGCATTCTGGGAACACTCTAGGATAAAGAAAACACTTGATTCTGGAGGATTAGGTTGTAGTGGATAAAACAACGGGCTTGGAATCAGGAAGACCTGAGTTTGAATCCTGCCTCAGACACTTACTAGCTGTGTGACCCTGGGCAAGTTACTTAACCTTTTCTCAGTTTCCTTTTCTGTAAAGTGGGGATAGTAATAGCACCCATTTCATAAGATATAAAATATGAAGTGATTTACAAACATTCACTTTATACATGAGTTGTTATTATGATTATTAATAGAACTCCTTAAGATTTCTAATAATAACAACTTCCCTAAAACTGCTAAAGTTTTAATAGAACAAAAACTACACTAAAACTTTTGGAACACTCTGTGTGTGTGTGTGTGTGTGTGTGTGTGTGTATGTAAGTGTACATATACAGGACACCTTATAGATATGTTTGCATATGTATGCATACATATTAATGTATATATGTATATGCATCCTTACCTATATTTTATCAATATGTATATACATCTATACATATGGTGTGTATGTGTATGCATGTGTATGCATAATTAGAAAGTGAAAATTTCAAATAAATAAACTATCTCCAAACATGAAGTACATATGTACACACATGTATATGTGCACATATATGTATACACATGGTGTATATGTGTATATATACATATGCAATATATCGTTGGAAAGTAAAAATTTCAATTTCATTTAAAGACATTAATGTATCCCTAAACACAAAACACAGTATATATGTGTGTGTGTATACATATACAAAATGTGTTTGTACATATACACACACACATATACACATAGATATGTGTGTGTATACTGTATGTACATGTGTATATAGATATATATGTGTGTGTGTTTGCCTGTGTGCATATATATATGCAAGTGAAAAGTCAAAATTTCATTTAAAGACATTAACATGTCCCTAAACATGCATGTATACACACATACATACGTATACATGAGAATATGTGTGTGACATGTATATTTATATGAATGTATATACATATTTCAGTGTATATATGTGTGTGTATAGATACACACACACACACACACACACACATATATATATGAAAATCTGAAAGTCAAAATTTTACTTATGTCCCTAAACATCAGACTTCTTTAGTAGACTCTAGGTATGGGAGATAAATATCTGCAACATCTTTATTCTTTTCTAATTTCTAGATATTAAATACCATGACAGCAGAGATTATACCTTAATTACTTTTTTAAGATTTCCCCCACTGCCTAGCACAGTGCACTACATTATAGGCACTTAAGTGAATGAATGAATGAATGAATGAATGAATGAATCTGTTAGTTTCCCTTTACTTGTCTTCTTACTCAGCCTGGAGACCAGGAAGGCCTTGAGATCACTATTCACTCTATGGGCCAGTGACTCCCAGTCTTTGGCACAGCAAGGACTTCCTACAGCAAAGGGATTTTCCGTCCCTCTGATATCCCCAGACCTGCAGGACAAACATGCAGAATGCTTCTTTTGTTCCTGTGATGCCTTCTACAGCTGATGGATGTACCTGGGAACACATTGATGCTCCCTTCACCTCTAAAGGGAGGATGTGTCTTGGAGAATGGAATTTTCTAAAGACAATCAACAAACTTTCAGGTAAGAAAATTACTTGGAGGCTCAGTGTGCACTTTGAAGTCAGAACAAAGCACTCGAAAATCAGCAGAAATACAGAGTCTCAAAGGCTTTCACGGCGGCTGTCAGTTCAAAAAGAGCTGTTTTTCTCGGGCCATTAGGCTGTGTCCAATTATTTTTTATCTGTTATTTCAGAAGATGAAGCCAGAGGTTGTAGATCCTCCAACATGTTAGGCTGAAAAGAACGCCTTGACTTCATTGCTGAGTGATATTTCCAGTGATTGTACAAAGAGCTCTAAACCTAGAGATGGGCCCAGATCCTGCTTAGAAATGGACCGTTGACCTCTGAAGTCCTTCTCGCTGTCCAAAATTCAAAAGACGCTGCATTAATGAGCTTGAGGATCAGATAGAAACTCAGCTCTTTTCAATTGTGTTCATTCATAATGCCAAATGTCTCCAATAAATTTTACAGTACAGTTTATTGTAGCTACTTCTGTTGGCCCTTAGGTGGCACAGTGGATAAAATGCCTCACCTGGAGTCAGGAAGGTGCTGAGTTCAAATTCAGACTCTACTTGCCGTGCAATCTGTCTCAGTTCTCTCCTCTGTAAAAAGGTGATGATGCTTAATAGAATATTCCTCCTCGGGTTGTTTTGAGACTAAAAGGAGATATCTGTATAGTGCTCTGCAGATCTTAACGTACTATATAAATGCTCGCCATTATTATTACATCAGTACTAGCTATTTTCCAATTCTCATACTATCAGGGCCTTTAATCTTCTTAAAGCACTGCTCCTGTCTTTTCACTCACCTCTGTGGCTCTCTCCTATGAACTTAGACCAATATGGAATAAAAATGATCTTATATTTTGATCACAGGCAGTCACATGATTTATGACTGCAAGGTACAGAGAATACAACATCCCATTATTATTTATGAACTGTTTTTAAAATTTGCTTTTCCTGTTTCTCCATCTCCTAGTTACTTTCCTTCTGGGATTACCTTGCATCTACTCTATACATATCTTGCATATACCAGTCTAGATACAGATTACTTCCTTTGCTGCCTGCATTTATTTGCCTTTCTTGAGTTTCTATTGTTTGAGGTTTTGAAAATCTAATAATCTTGCATCTGGATTGTTTTTTAATAGGAATACTTCAAATACCTCTCCTTTATTGAACATGCATCTTCTTTCTTTGATGATCAGGTTCTGGTTTGTAGAATATGCCATCTTGGGTTGCATCTTGAGCTCTTTTATTCTTCAGAATATCCCATTCCCTCCTGTGATTTCTGGTTAGTGTTTAACATTCTTGTGTTATGTGAATTTTCTTTCCTTTATATTGGAAGGTTTTTCTCCTGGTCTCTTGCACAATTTGTTGTTGGTCATGGGAATTATTAAATTTAACCACGATGTGTCTTGGAGTTTGTAGCATAATTTGTTCCCCTTAATCAATTGATTCTTTTGATAGACACATTATTTTCTGTTTTCACAAGTTCTGGACAGTTTTCTTGTATTATTTCTTGCATTATGGTGTTCAAGTTTTGTTTTGTTTTGATCTATTGTGTTCTTCTGAGATTTATGATCCTTAAGGTGTCTCTATGAATTTCGTCTTCAAGATTAATGTTTTACTTGTGTAGAGATCATGTTTGCTTGTTTTTAAATATTTTTGCATTTCTTTTCTTTTCTTCCAGATTATCGTTCATTTCAGTATATTTCTATTCTCAATCAGTTGTTTTTTCTTTCACTTCTTTACAGAGATTCATCATGGAGTACAAAAATTTTTCTGTTCTGTTAATTATTTTTGCTATATAGGTCATAAATTCTGTTTTAATGATTCTTGCTTCTTTCTTGAACCGTTTGGAGATATCCTGCTGTAGATCCATATTCTTGTTGATTCAGAGTCCTCTGGCTCATCAAGTATTGTTTCAATTTCCTTTGACTTGTAATATTTATTTAGAGAAGTTTGGACTCATTTAGATAACTTGCTGTCCATCTTCCCTTTTGTTTTAATATCTTCATTTTTTATTTCAATGCTTGTGCTCAAGAATTTTCTTGACTTTTATTCCTCCAGAGATTTTTTTGTGAATTCAAGACATTTCTCCCCTCATATTCTCTTATAATTCACTTTCTGACTCATCCCACTTTGATGGTGGTTCCCCAAAGACTAGATCTCATAGTTGTCTCAGTTTTCTCCTTTCCTGGTGAATTTGTTTCTCACCAGTCTAAGTCTCTTCCCTAAGTGACCCCAGCTGAATGAAAGTTCCCTTTCCTTCAGGCCTGGTATGGCACACACGCTGTTCCAGCGTCCTCTTTCCTTCAGTCTTCTGGCAGAGCACTGCTACGACATATTGCCACCATAGGAAAAGCCTTTCTACTTTCTGCTCTCCTGTACCTCTCCCAGCTCCATGAGGAGTCAGAGTTAAGTTCTATTGTTTATTGCCACATAATAGTGAGGTGAAAGAATGGGCCAGGTGTGTTGGTAGTGATTGCAGTAGCAGTAAGGAGTTTGCTGAGTGGATCCCAGAGGATGAGCCCAAGGGTCAGATTGTACCACCCCATCAGAGTTTGGGAGTTGGTAGGAGAGGAAGTGCTGAATGAGTGCATTGATATTTAGGGATCTGCTTTCTGTGCTATGAATCAATCAGGTTGTTACATTGTTACACTTCTTAGTGTTTTGGACCAAGAAGAGACCTGCAATTACTTCACTTCTTGCACATAATTCTTATTCTGGAGTTTTGAGCACTGGAGAAAATGTCTAGTTCTCCATCATGTTGGTCATATGACCTAGAGGTTTCTGTTTACCTCATTAAAATGTAAGCTTTTCCAGAGCATGGAGTGTTTTGGTTTGTTTTGGGTTTTTTTTGCTTTCTTTTTCTTTTTTTTCATTTCTTTTATCTCCAGTGCTTAGTAGAGAGCTAGATGCCTAGTAAATGTTTAATAAATGCTTGTTGATTCATTGATAGACTGACTAATTAATTGATAGAGCAAAAAGCCACCTCAGAGACTGTTCTAAAGGTTGTCTCCCATTCATAGGTCAGAATCGAATAAGATTCCCCTGAAAATATAACAATAAACAACTTGTTAAATGAACTTTTGATAATTATCAACAAACAAACTATAAATATGGAGCTACTGCTCATCAAAGTTGTTCATCGTGAGAGGGGAGGCTGTCTAACAGAGTTCCAGTGAAAGAGTTATTCCTTATATAGATGGTGAAATCTTTCATATGTTCCTACTTGCAGATGACATTGTGGGATTTTCTCAAGCCCCAAAACTTTGCAGAACCTTCTAAAGGAGATCTGTAATTTCTTAATAGAGTGATCTATGACCTAATTATCCACATGAGAGAAACTAAATGGATGAAGATACCATCCTGACTAAAATATGTAGTTAGTTAGAAAACACACAATGCTAATCCATCAGAATATCTATATTATACATATGGCCCTAGAATCACAGAGGGAGCCTAGTAGGAAAGTTAAGTTACATAATGGAAATTCCACATTTTCCCCTGGAACAAAGGCCACATTTTCAGCATCAATATTCTTCCAGGGATGCTGTATAACTACAAATCAAGTAATAGAGCACCACAGTCTCTGAAGAATTAAACCTGTGGGTAACTGAAAGGGCAGTGGAGAGATCCATGATAAGCATGAGTAGGATAAAATGTATTACCAACTAACAAGTGTATGAAAGAAACTGTAAAGGAAGACGATTTTAAAGAGATGAAAGACCGAAAAAGAAGGTAGAACAGTCATATAACAAGAGTTAGGAGTAAGCTGTGGGCTCTGCATTAGTATCCAAAAAATATCAAGAGTTATCAAGGAATGTCTCTAAAGTGTTGGGTGGATCTCCTAAGGGGGAGATGGACAAGATTCCCCTAGGGTGAGAAGTCATGAATGTGTTTCATAAGAAATCCATCAAAATATTTGGACTATGTTTTCATAGTACATTTTACCTTTCAAAGGTTTTTACCTCCCTCAAGTCAAATGTAGAATTAGGGAAGAGGAACAACTGGCATAGACATTGATTGTGCATTACAAATCATAGAGATTTAATAAATGTTTGATGAATGAATGAATGAG
Organism: Notamacropus eugenii; assembly: GCF_028372415.1. Classification (NCBI taxonomy): domain Eukaryota; kingdom Metazoa; phylum Chordata; class Mammalia; order Diprotodontia; family Macropodidae; genus Notamacropus; species Notamacropus eugenii. The sequence continues at coordinate 464,429,473 of NC_092875.1, read as the reverse complement.
TGAATGAACAGTTCATTATTTCATCTGTCCTTTGAGTCTTGAATTCATGGATCTGAAAAAGAAAGAAAAGTCCTTGTGACATACCAGCTCTAGAGCCTAGAGAAGTCCTGGCACAGCAGCTTCCAAGCTGGGCAGTTGGTTTGGGCAAATCAGTCGCTGAATCCAACACAACAGGTCCATCGTTGTTTTTCCAAACCAACATTTATTTAGCACTTTAAGGTTTGCAAAGTGCCTCTTATGCACGATCTCATCTGTTCCTCACCACAACTCTGGACTCAAATGAGCATTGTAGGTTTTATTAATCTCAGTTTATAGATATCACACAACTAAGTGTTAAAGGCAACATTCCAATCAAGCTTGGCTCTCCTGACCCTAGGGGAAACAGTCTTCCTGTTAAATCATGCTATCTGTTGTATCTCAGTTTACTCACATGTGAAATGGGAATTACAATCCTTGGACCACCACCTCTTGGGGTTATTATGAGGATCCAATAAAGATGCCATATGGAGAAGATTGTGTTAAACCCTACAGAGGGATGTTGCTGCGCTAGAAAGAGCCCGAGATTTGCCCTCAGTCACAGGTCTGAATCATGCCCTTTCTACTTATGATTGATAAGACATGACTGATCATCTCTCTGGACTTTAGCTTCCTCATCTGTCAAATAAAAGTTTTGACCCAGAGGATTTCTAAGGTTCCCTCCAGTCCTAAGTCCTATGACAGCCACTGATATGTGAGTAATTATTAGAAGAAGCATTTTATTCAAGTGGAGGCCACTGAAACAACTAATGAGACACAGAAATAACAACAAACTTTTCCTCTAAGGAAATTATATTATATTTATTATGTTCTATTATATGACTGAGTAGGATGAATTTAAAAAAGGTAAACATTTGTCTACATATGCTTTATAAATATTAAATGGATACATTACCAAGATCCTTTCTGACTGTCCCCCACTGCTTACAGTGACCAATATTAAAACTGGGGGGGAGGCAATAATGGCCCCATGCCTTCTCTTTTAAATCTAGTATTCAGAGAAAAGGTAAATTTGGAAAACTAAACTCATCAGGAAATGCACAAATTGTTTGTTTAGAATTTTTCTTTGGTCTCCCATTAATCAAATCACCACGTTCTGGGTGCCTGTCGTCAGTGAATCAGCAACTATTCATTGTGACCTGCCGAAGAAATATCAGACACAATTCCCGTGTACGCTTTAGTTAGGAAGATGAGACCTATGCCCATAAACCTATCAGGGAAAAGCACATTATGCTATAAAATCCTGAATTTTTAAGTACCAGCAATAAAATCCTTAAGCAATAAATACTAAGAAGTGAGTGAAAAACAAAATTCAATTTGCTTCAATTAAGCAATTTTTTTAATCTACTCTGTCTAAGCCAGAGGCAGCAGTGGTAGAGTGAGTACAGAGACAGCCTCAGAGTCCATAAGACGTGAGTTCGAGTCCTGACTGACACATGTAGGTTGTGTGATGATGCCAGGTACGCCACTTGACCTCTTAGTGCTACAGACAAATATTCAACATTGGATGTTGTAGAGCAACTGCTAGTGTGCAGAATTTGAATTCAGGTCATCTCAGCCCCAGGACACCTATCCATTCATCACCCTACTTTGTCTTTCATAAAGAAATTACAGTCCCCAAAAGGGAGTTATTCTTGTAGGAAGACCTCTGGGAGGAAGACCTCAGAGCCATGCTAAGCATTTTGGGGGTATAAAAAAGAAACTAAGACATATTCCCTGCCCTTGAGGAATTTTGGGGGGGGAAACAAGGCTTATACACATGAAATTAGACAGATATCTAGTGCTAGATCATGTATTTTAGACTATAAATGTATTTTTTTCAAAAGGAAAACTTGGAACTCTAGATTCCATCAGGGTCATAGATTTGGAGCTGGAACGAACTTTGGAGGCCAAGTGTCCTCATCCCCAAACTCCCGTTAGGGTATGGCCCCATCATACGAGTGACTCTGTTGGAGTTTCTGTCGGTCTAAAGTCCATGTAGCTTTGTTTCATGTACGTAGAGCTGACACTAACACTTGTGCCTTAGTGCCTCTGAGAATGAGTCAGCCACATCTTTGATCTGCAGTATCATGGCATGCATTTAAACATAAGTATTTAAAAATGAAAAGCAGCTAGGTGGCATAGTGGATGGAGCCCTGCACTGGGAAATTCAAATCTGGTCTCGGACATTCATTAGCTGTGTGATGGTGGGCAAGTCATTAACCCTTTCTTGCCTTGGTTTCCTCATCTGTAGAATTAGCTGGAAGAAGGAAATGGTGAACCATTATCTTTGCCAAGAAAACCCTAAATGAGATCATGAAGATTTGGATACAACCAAAATAACTGAACGACGACAACAAATCTAGAAAAGAAACCTGTGAGGCGTGGGACTTGAAACTGCCCACTTGAAAAGGCTTTCATGGCCTGCAAGGTCCAGCTGACATTTCACAGTATAATGTCTTGATTCTCAGAGGATCCCAAATCACTTTGCAAATTGTACATTCTCTCAAAGCTTTCCTCTTTGCTATTGACTTATAATTCCCTTGGAGAAAATGAAGATAGAAGAGAAGGAACTGCTATTCAATAGGGCCCTGAAATATGAAACAACAGCCTAGGGGGGAAAGTGTAGATAAATACAATTAAAATATGACAGGGTGAATCTAGCTTGCATTCTTTTTGTCCTAAAAAGGACATTAGTTAGGCGAACTCAGACTAACACGCGGCCCTTGAGAAAAAGAGGCAGGAGATTTTTGACTGACCTCAAACAGCTCAAAACTTGACTTTATTTATTTATAGTTGGATTTGTAATATGAGCCTTTAGCCTGCTTCCCTGGACACATAAACAAAAAAAAGACATTTAGCTGCAGTAGGATAATAAACAGCCACACTCTAAACTAGATAAGGAAAAGAAAAAACTGACTGATATCACCAATCTTTTTTTCACTCTCTTAAAGAGTCTGCATCCTGTTGAACTAGAAAAAGAATTGTGTTTTTTGTTGTGGGGGGATTTTTTTGGTGTGTTGAGTGGGAGTAGCAGGAAAAAGGAGGTAGGATTATAGGATCATAGATTTAGAGCTGGAAGAGACCTTAGAAGTCGTCCAGTCCAACTTTTTTCAGCTCACAGATGAGGAAACTGAGACCCACTATGGTTAAATGTCTTGTCTTAGATCACATAGCAAAAAAATGTTAGAGACAATTCCAATGTAGTTCCTCCATATTAAAACCAGCCCTTTTTTCCAGTAGGCCTTTTGTTCAAAGATGAGTTAGTCAGTCTTTTGAAACCAATTTCAAGGAAGAATTAGGACATGAACAGATATTCATCATGATAAAGTCTAAACAAGCAGAAGTGAGGGTCCAGCCCCAGAGCTGGTGGGCCCATGCCAGACAATACTTTGGGATGTGTGGCTAATAGGCAGCTTTGGAAGCTATAGCTCAAAAGGGTGAGCTGTTCATCAGTACCATGTGCCCCATAAAGGTTCCATGTGATACTAATGGGGGAAAAAATAAATACTTTTCATGGCAGTTGAAAGGCAGCTAAATAAAATAATAAATAAGTTAATGAATGAATAATATATAATAATATATGCAATAAATAATAACGTGATAATAAATAAAATAATAAAAATTTAAAAATAAAAACCTGGCTTCGCAGTCTGAAAGAGCTGAGTTCAAATGCTGCCTCTGATGCATACTAGCTATGTGGCCCTGGTAAAGTCACATAACTTTCATTTTTCTTTTTTTGAGGTTAAGATAGAGGTGCTGGAGCTCTCTGAGACAGTAAGTTATCAGTCAATCTACAAATAGCTAGTAAGCACACAGGTTCTGTCGGTACAGGGACGAAAGCAATCCCTGATCTCAAGAAGAGTCGCCCATCTGCCCAAATGAAATTTCCATACTAGGAGTTCCCTACAAGGATGAAATCGTGGGTTCAGACTCCTCTGCCTCCTCCCTCCCATTGAGACAAGTGTATCTGAAGTAGTCTTGGCCTATCTTTGTCCTGTTAAATCTGTGGTGACTGATTGGCCAAAAAGAAACCCTTGTTAGTGGAAATAATGATTCCCAGCTTTGCCCTCTCCCATTTGAAAGCATTATGATTTTTAGATCCTTTTTTATTTTAATGGAACCCTGACCAGATAGGTGGTGCAGTAGATAGAGTGCCGGGTCCGGAGTCAGGAAGACCTGAGTTTAAATCTAGCTTTAGACACTTCCTAGCTCTCTGATCCTGGGTAAGTCACTTAACCACTGTCTGCCTTAGCTTCCTTATTTGTAAAATGAAAGGAATAGCACTTATCTCCCAGGCTTGTTTTGAGGATAAGATGAGGTAATAATCATAGAGAGCTTAGCGTAGCGCCCGGCATGAAGTAGGTATTATATAAGTATCAGCTGTTGTTGTTGTTCAGTATAGGGATGGTTTCGTTCTTTGTATTTGCATCTCTAGCACCTCACATGGTATCTGGCATACAGTGGGCACTTAATAAATGCTTATTGATTCAGCAGTCGATTAATTGATTCTCTTTTTACAGAGATAGATGGGCTTATGGATATGAATTTTGCATACGTTGTCCAATGCAGTTGCTTTGTTGGTTGATTTTGGTGACCTATTTTTTCCTTTCTTTTAAAATTTTTATTGCAGGGAATAATTCATTGGATAGGGGAAAGGATGTGTTCAGAAATGATGGCATGAAATATGCCATATTTCATATGAAATATGAAAACTAAAGAGATGAAGAAAAATAAGACAAAATGCGATGGAATAAATCAGATTTGTACGATGACACAGGGGTGCTCTAGACAGCATTCTCTGAGGTCACAAAGAATTTATGAATATCATCCCACATAGTCAAGAGGGGAAATGACTCCAAGAGAGGAACATTAGTTCCAGAATCATTAATTGATGAAACTCTAGTCAAGAATTAAAATCTTAGCCAAATTCTGTTGCTTACCCTGATAGCCAAAGACCTGAGTGCTGAGGAAGCAGGCTTAATATGCTTATCCATGCTTCATTTTTCAGAATTTTAAAAAATGGAGTCAGACTACACAGCCCATAGCTCTGTCCAGTGGGGTCACCAGTAGTCCTCCAATTTGGAGAAGACAGGAAGCTTGGATTGTGATCACAGATGGAGAAGAGCTTCCACCAATATGAACTTTTTCAACCCTGATCAATTTCTTTTCCAAATTTTATATATATATTTACATATATAAAACATATAATTATTCTATATGTAACAAAATAAATAACACATAAATTATAAATATATAATAAATACATAAAAATATATATTATATGAAATATAAATAAATAGTAATATGGCATAATATAATATAATACATATAATTTATTTTCCAAATCACCCCGTCCTTCTGTCTGCCACTGAATGAAATAGTACTCTAAAAGTTCTTCAGTCAAAGAAAAAGATGTGTACTTTCAAAATTATACAATTTAGGGAACACCTTGCAAAGGTGAATGAACCAACAATGAACAACATTATTCTGGGTCTGATGCTCATTAACATAGGGGAACTGGTTATTGGAATAGAAAAGATGGGAAGTTGTGAGGTGGAAGTAACATGATCTTTTGGAGTTTTGTGACAGGGGAAAGGAATCCAGATGTGATCTGACATGTACCCAAGATTATGGGATTACAGCTTTTAGGAAATTCAGATGAAGGGTCAGTAGAAATCCATAGCTCACAATTCTCTGAGGAAAGACAGCCTAGGAGAAGATAAGAGAAACTTCCAAGAATGAAATTTCTTGGGACATAAAAGAAAATAATTTCTAGGAGGAAAAAAATATGAGAGTGGTCTGAAGAAATTCCTGTGGATACAAAGGTAACTTACCAGATAAGTTAGATTTTTAAAAAAATCTACAAAAAGAATGAAAGACACAGCAGGCAACAGGATGAATACAAAAGCATAGCATGGTTTTCTAAGAAGAATGTCAGAAATGCTAAAACTGAGAATGAGTTGAAGCTGACCAGGGGACCTAAGGATAAGGAAAGAGTTGGGGGGGAGGGGTGTGTGTGTGTGTATTATATGTGAAAAAGAGGAAGATCAAAGAAGGGATAGAACTACTTCTTGGTGAAAGATAGGATGATGATAGGGTTGAAGTTTGGGGCACGTGGAGACCCCAAAATACTGACACACCTGGTTCTGCTGAATGCATTAGACTCAAACCTTCTTTCTGATAAAGTAAAACAAAATGTATTAAAGACAGGTGAATTTTGGGGTGTTGAAGAGGATTGACCCATTACAGGCATGGAGCTGAAAATTCTTCCCTCTGTAAAGGAGGATCTGGGAGTAAGCCTTGGGAAACAAAAGAATAAAGAACTTGAAATTTTCCCAATTCCCTAGCGCTGAGAGAATTGAGAGAGTTGGGCATAAACTTCCCAATAGGGTGTCTGTACTTGTCCTCTATGTTTTGGAAGGTGTGCCCAGGTCCATGGCTTTGAACACAGTGACTGGACTGAAAATTTTTAGTGTCAGGCTGAATACAAGACAGCCTCATAGCTGTCTGACCTACTGGGACCTGAGGAGTCAGACCTGAAAAGCACTTCCAAAGTGTTTGAAGAGCAAGAAGAGGATAGGGAGAGGAGGAGACTTGTCAGAAGAACTTGAGATTAGCAATTCTTCCTGGTCAGGGAATCAAAATGGTCAGGTTTGGTGTGCTGGGGCCGCCAAAATACTTATACATCAGGTCCTGCTTGAATGAATTCCACCCAAACCTTCTTTCAGCCAAAGTAAAACAAAATTTATTAAAGATTCACCATATTGGGTCGCCTAAGCATTTCAGATGTTTATATTAACAAACAGGACAGATAGAATCTCAGCTAGATAGTCAGAGCTGGATTAAATCTGAGTGCCTTCATGGAGGTGAGATGGATCTTATATACAGAAGGACTAGGGGAGGGATCTGGGAGTGGTCTAGTAGTCTAGGGGTTCCAGAGATGGTCTTAATGGGAGTGGTCAGTAGCCTGGGGTGTCTGGAGGTCTTGATGGGAATGACCAGTACCCTGGGGTGAATAAAGATAGAATTTAGGGAGGATCTTGAAGGAAGTGGCCAGTAGCCTGGAGAATGGGATTTTGATAGGATCAAGGGTGGGAAGTATAACAGAGATTTGGGCATAACCACAATGAAAAACTTATGGGCCTCAGGAGAATGCCAGATTAAGAGGGAAGATTCAAGAAGAGTTCAAGGAGGTTCCCACAGTCTGTACCCCATCATTATCACAACAGAGAGAAGACAGTGCTGCTCAGTTCTTCTTTTGACTCTGTTTTGTCCAGCAATCAAAATGACCTTTGAACTGGAAAAGACAGAACAAAAATGGTTAATAAACAACTGACATCAAAGATAAGTAGGAAGGTAGGATAAGAACACTGGCTGCCTCCTGAAGAATTCATGTCGTTAGGTACAGATGAAGTACAACCTTAGCTATGGAGAGAATTGATGGATGTAGGTGCAAAATCAGTGTCGTTGATAATTGAACATCATAGAGAATGGGAGAGTTGCTTTAGGACTGGAAAAACACAAATGTCATCATTTTTTTTTAAAAAAAAAAAGGAGAGGAGGGAGAAAACAATAACAGAATCTTCAAACTAGAGGCCATTGAGCTTGACTTTATTTCCTATCAATATTCTAGAATTGTTTATTTAAGAATGGACAACTAAAGGGCTTGGCTGCATTAAAAACAGGTCAAATCAGATTGAACTGATCTCCTTTGGGGGAGGGAAGAGTATGATGAGGGGAATGTTATAGATATAGATTACCAAGATTTTAGCAAAACACTTGATATAGTGTCTCATCTATTGTTGCAGAAAAGATAGAAAGATGTGAGAAAGACAATACTACAATTATAGATTTGGGCTAGAAAGCCATTAAGTCTGACTTCCTCATTTTACAGATGTAACCGGAGGCTGAATGACTTGTCCAGAGACTTACAGCTAAGTAGTGCCCATGTTGGAATTTGAATTTTATTCTTTCTAACTCCAAACCCAGCATTATGCCACTTGTTACCTAGGATTTGGAATATGTTGAATAGGAGAATTCCTTCTTAAACTGTGGTACTCAGAACTGAATAATACTCTAGGGGAAGTCTGATGAGGCAGAATACAATGGGACTGCCATCTCTCTTCCTGGCAGCCAGGCCACTCTTAATAATCAATAAGGATTCTCCCTAGAGACAGCATGGCCTTCCCACTCTTCTTTAAGATTCCTTCCCTCTCTTGCAGTTTTCTTTGTTGACCTTCAGAATTGTTTCTCTTGTTTTTCATTTCTCTGCATGTTTTTCTTTAACAAGTCAAGCAATAAGTGGAATTTAATGCTGTTTGGGGACATTGTGTCTGTACATCCTGAAAAAGACTAAGTATCCTCTTTGTGTGCTTCTGTGACTGACTGGCATAATAAACAAAACATGAGATTTTGTTCTCAGCTCACCACGTTGATCTTATTTATTCGGCTTATTTAAGATAATTAAACTACTGCTGTTTCTTCTATATTCTTGTAAACAGACTACATGTAACTTAAAATTACAGAAAAATGTCTGTTCTTGAACTAATAATAATAATAGAGATGGCAACTGTACAGTATTAATGAAACATAAGACCCATCACAGCTATAGAAAGATGAACACCTCTCCATCAAAAAGAGGGAAGGAGATCAATAAACATTCTCAGAACAATTGTAAATAAATAAAAAAAACCTGAATAAGCATACATCATTCCAATAAACAATCATAAAGGATAATATCAGGTACATACAATTGGATCTGTCCAACATAAGCAAAAGTAGTTTACCTCTGAATGAAATTTACGTAATGGCTAAGTTCCAAGAGTGGAATCAAAAGGTCCTCCGTGGGCAACGTCCTCATGAACTTGACCAACAATTTGTTGAGAAAGAAGTATTGAGTTGTGGAATTCTGTTCATCACTCTGTTTCATGAAATTTTTATTCTTAAATATTTTTGTTACTTTAAATGTTTCACAATTACATGTAAAAAATTTCCAACAATCATTTTTTTAAAAAAATTAGTTTTCAAATTCTTTCCCTCTCTCCTATCTCTTCCCCTCCTTGAGAAGGCAAGTAATTTGATACCAATTAAACATGTGAAGTCATGCAAAATATATGTCTATATTAATCATGTTGCAAAAGAAAAGAAACAAAATAAAACAATAAAATAAAGTTTCAAAAAATATGCTTCAACTTGCATTCAAAGTTCATCAATTCTCTCTCTGGAGATGGATCAGCATTTTTTTCACCATGAGTCCTTTGGAATTGTCTTGAATTATCATCTTGATAAGAATACCTGTCTTTCATAGTTGATCATCATTACAATATTATTTTCCTGTCACTTCATTTTGCATGAGCTCACATGAGTTTTCCCGGGTTTTTCCAAAACCATCTTCCTTGTCATTTCCTATAGCACAGTAGTATTCGTTTGTAATCATATATCACAACTTGTTCACACCTTGATGGGCATCCCCTCAATTTCCAATTTTTTGCCACCATAGAAAGAGCGGCTATAAATATTTTTGTATAAAGAGGTCCTTTTCCTTTTTTCTTTTTCTTGAATTTCTTTGGAATACAAAACTAGTAGTGGTATTGCTGGGTCAAAGGGTATGTGCAGTTTTATAACTCTTTGGACATAGTTCCAAATTGTCCTCCAGAATTATCTCTCTCAGACTAGTCCGGAATTCCACCAACAATGCATTAGCATCCCATTTTTTCCATACCCCCTTCAGCATTTGTCATTTTTCTTTTCTGTTCTGTTAGCCAACCTGATGGGTGAGGTGGTATCTCCAAGTTGTTTTAATTTGCATTTTTCTATTCAGTAGTGATTTAGAGCATTTTTTTTAATGTGACCATTGATAGTTTTGATTTCTTCTTTTGAAAACTGCTTTTTCATACCCTTTGACCATTTGTCAATTGGGGAATGGCTCTTATTTTTATAAATCTTGCTCAGTTCCCTATATATTTGAGAAATTAGGCCTTTATCAGAGAAACTTGCTGTTAAAATTTCCCCCCAGCTTCCTGCTGTCCTTCTAATTTTGGCTACATTAATTTTATTTATGCAAAAAAATTTTAATTTCATGCAAAATTATCTGTTTTGCTTCTCATAATCACTTCTATTTCTTGTTTGGTCATGAACCAGAAAAATTATTGTTAAGTAGCCCTAAGTAAAGTGATCAATGCAGATTATTCAAAAAATGTTAGAAACTCTATATCAAGTAGAAAATATCTACCAAAAAAATGACCAGGTCACTAGAATTGTGCACCAGAAATCTGATATCTTTCAAGAACTGATAGAAGACAAGTCCTCATACTATAATAAAGACTCAAAATATTCTTGATAACTCAATTAACAAAGTGTATTGGAACCATAGCTTCATCACAAGCCAGATGTTGCCCACAATTGCATGGACATAATAACATTGATCCATAAAATCTACTTGAGAACATTTTTAATAGATGCTGCCATATCAAGTAATCATAATATCCCAGATCAGTAGAATGGAAAACTTTAAAAAAAATTTAGAGACCTAGAAGAAATAAAAAACCATGTGAGAAGGGGATGAGACGCTCATTCTCCCCATCATTCCATCTGTTATTAAATCTGAGGCAGTATACTGCAATGGAATGAGCACTGCCCTTTGGGTCAGAAAGACCTGAGTTTAAAACCTGCCTCAGACCCTTATTAGCTAGGTGACCCTAAACAAATCACTTAATGCCTCTCTGCCTCAGTTTCTCCATTTTAAAAATGAATGGATTGTACTCCATGACCTCTAAGGTCCCTTCCAACTCTAAATCTATCATCCTAGGTAAGTTGTACCAAGGATGCTTTCCAGTGAAACTACAGGAGATGAAGTTAAGTCCTAAAACTTTTTCAACTATTTAAACTTTTTTCAACTAAAAAAGGCAATGATTTCATCCTTGTGCTTAATAGTCAGCAGAAAATTAAATACAGAATAATAATAGCAGGATAATAACTTGCCAGGACTGTTCCTATCTGAATTCCCTTGAAAAAGATGAACAGAACAGCATTAATAGTAATGCAAGACACCACCCGCCTTAGTAAATAGAGTACTGCTCTCTGAGGCAGGAAGTCCCACCTTTCGCTTTCTTTTAGCCTGGTGACTTTGGGCAAGTCATTAGCCTTTAGTGCCCCAAGCATCTCTCCAAGACTATATAAAGCAGAACATGTGCCTATTGCATTGGGAGAGAGATAGTTTCCTCACATAGGATTCTCTTCAACTATGAAACCACAGTTCTGGTCCAAAAAAATAATAATGAGGTCTCCTTCACAAGTTTATAAAAATAGTCGGAAGGAAATTTCCATAGACAGAAAACCAAAGCACTAATACCTGGCCCAGTGACTTGTCTAAGGCTCCAGGGTAACACCAAGCCTTAGACTCTGCCTCAGGCTTAACCACATGTAAACTCTATTGGGCGCCTGGATGGGCAAGTAAGAGCCAAATGTCCAATGAAGAAATTATTCAATACAGAAATGTCAGAAATGACAAATATATGGACTTTAATCACATTCTGAAGAATTACAAATCCAAAGCTGACTAAGAAAAACCTGCACGGGAAAGCAGATAGGTTCATTAGGCACCATTTGCAAGATATGGGAAAAGATGATTAAATCTGAGCTCATAATGTGTTTGACATTTTTATAGAAACATGGCAAAGGAGGCCACCAGTTTTATTAACCTCATTATGCAGTGTGTTGAGTTTACAGAAATTCTGAAAGTTGATCACAGTAATTAAGCAGGAGCGCATGACAAGTGGAATTTTATTGCCTCATACCAGAACGTCTAGGTGAGTTGCTAGGCAAGGGGCCAAGTTTTTTTTTTTTTAACCACCTGGAAAAGGGGATTTTTTTATGCATTAAAAAAGACTGGAAGTAGAATGATCTGTTTTCCTTCAGCCATGTAGTCATGGCTTTTTACTATGTTGATCCCAACTCAAGTGCTGAGTGACCATATTGGTATTGATCGAAATAAAAACAGTCATGGTTGGGACATTTCATTCAGATTGATGTGCAGCTGGTAAAAGTTGAAGAGATGAAGTACGGCTGAGGGCCATTAACCTGACCTTCCCATTCATCTCCAGCAGGTGCAGGGTATAGATTTCCTTCTTGCTCTGAGGAGGAAGAAATGAAAAGAACATTGGAGTGAGGCAGCACCCAACCAAACTGTATTCTTCATGATATACACAATAAGATACATTCAGGAATGTACTGAGGTCCATTCAAATCAGCTCCTGAGACAATTGTTAAATTTTCAGGTTGAGATTTTGCAGCTTGGGAATGGCACAAATTAAGGCTTGATTTACTGTTAGACTTAATAATGGAGAAAATATTAATAATTCAGGTTAAACTTAAAATTGTTTCATGAATTTTTTTTCAGACAGCTGGTTATTAAACATCTACCAGCACACCACTGTATATCCTACACTCTTTCTGAGGTGTATCAGAGATAGACTGTGGTCGTACTCTAGGGTCTTAGTATTTCTAGGGCAGCTTAGTATTTGTGGACAGCTAGATGTTATAATGGATCAAGTGCCAGGCCTGGAGTTCAACTCTGGTCTTAGAAACTTACTATCTGTGTGACCCTGGGCAAATCACTTAACCTGTCTTTGCCTCAGTTTCCTCATCTATAAACTAAGGATAATAATAGCACCTACTTCACAGGGCTGTTGTGATGATAAGATTAGATAATGTTTGAAGGGCACCTAGCCTAGTGCCTGGCACATACTAAGCACTATGTAAATACTTGCCATTATTATTCTGGAATGTCATAAGCTTCAGTGATTAATCTTCAGAATAGCTTCCTTTGCAGAGGAGAGAGGAAGAGACTGTACATTGGTCTTTCCACTGTTCCCAACTTTATGGAAGTTGGAAGATATGTATTGAGGTGGAAGGTGCTAGCATTTGGGGGGTAGAGGGTGGGAAGGTTTTCATTGGTCATAGGAGACTTGGCTTTAGTTCCTTTTCCCCTATTACTTAGTAACTACAAGATGGTACAGTGAATGGAATGCTAGACTTACAGTAAGGAAGACCTGAATTTGAATACTACCTCAGATACTCCCCAACTCTGTGATCCTGGGCAAGTCACTTAACCTCTCTGTGTCTCAGTTTCCTCATCAATAAAATGGGAATAATAATGATAAAACCAACCTCACTGGGTTGTTGTGAGGATCCCATGAGTTATAGGTAAAGTGTTTGTTGAACCTTAAAGTGCTATATAAATTCTAGCTCCTATTATTATTAGTACTTGCATGATCCTGGACAAACCTTTAGCCTCACTGATTCTCGATAAGGAGGTAAACCTTCTTGAGATCCTTCTTCTTAATCATCCAATCAATAGCTACTATAGACCAGATTCCGAGTTAGGCACTGGATAGATACAAAGACAAAAGTGAAAGTTCCTGCCCTTGTGGAATTAATGGGATTAGCAGGGAGCAGGGAGACAATATGTACATTTTTATGCACATAAGTAGATATGAGGTCATCTCTGGGGGAAGGTACTAAGAGTTGGCAGAATCAGGAAAGTCTTCTTGTAGAATGTAGTATTTGGTCTGAACCATGAAGGAGATAGTGGTTCTAAGAGAGTCAAGGAAGGAGGGAGTTCCATGCATGGGAAATGTCTAGTGCAAAGACATGGATGGAGACAAAGAGACTGAGAGTCTTGTATGAGGAACAAGAAGAAACCCAGTTTTGCTGAACCTCTGTGTATATGAAAGGGAGTAATGTACAATGAGGCTAGGAAGGGAGGTTAGGGTTTAAAAGGGCTTTAAATGCCAATGACAGGAATTTATATTTGATCTTGGAAATAAAAGGGAGCTAAATTGATCAGATTTGTGCTTTAATAATATCAGTGTGACAGCTGTACAGAGAACGGATTGGAGAGAGAGGAGACTTGAGGCAGGGAGAACAATTAGGAGGCTTATTGCAAGTAAAGAAAAAGGCTGGGAAAAATGAGCAAACAACAAGAAAGGACCTGCCCATAAAAAGCTACTATGCTGACAGAAAAGCTCAAAACACAAATTTAGAACATGACAATGATGCTATGTGAAAATATCTACAAGCAAAAACAAAGAAAAGTGCAGATTGGCTACAATTAAATAAAAATTCCTCAAAGAAATAAAAAAGAGCAATTAAAAAATATAATAGGAAGCTTATTGCCATAGTTTTGGGAGGAGATGGTATCTTGTAGTAGAGTAATTGTTCTGTGTGTGTGTGTGTGTGTGTGTGTGTGTGTGTGTGTGTGTGTGATGGATGTGAGAATTCTTTGGGATCTAGGATCCTTCAGAGTACAACTTTGCCTGTATCTACTCCTGTACCTACTTCTTTTTATTTTATTTTATTTTTTTATTATTTTTTAATGTTTAACAATCACTGCCATACAATTGAGATTTTATCCCCCCCACACCTACCCCCCACTACCCCCCTCCCTCCCCACAACTGCATACAATTCTGTATAGGTTCTACATATACTTTCCTATTGAGTATATTTTCACTATAGTCACACTATGTAGTCAGACTAAAATAAATGAAAGAAATCATATAACAAATCAAAACATGATACACAAACACATACACATACACAAACATGATCTGCTACATTTTGCGAATGACTTCCATATTTCTTTCTCTGAGTGTGGAAGGCATTTTGCCTTGAGAACCACCATTGGGATTTTTTTTTTTATAAGAAGTTCTTGCGTTATTACAAAATTCCAAGTCTACCAGAAAAAACTCTCACACACTGTGGTCATTGCTGTGCACAAAGTTCTCCTGGTTCTGCTCCTTTCACTCAGCATCAGGTCATATAAGTCTTTCCAGGCCTCTCTGAAGTCTTCTTGTTCATCATTTCTTATGGCACAATAGTACTCCATTATATTCATATACCATAATTTATTCAGCCATTCCCCAATTGATGGACATCCCCTTGACTTCCAGTTTTGGCAACTACATAGAGTGCTGCTATAAATATTTTTGTACATGTGGGACCCTTTCCCATTTTTATGATCTCTTGGGGATACAGTCCTAGTAGCGATATTGCTGGGTCAAAGGGTATGCACATTTTTGTAGCCCTTTGGGCATAGTTCCAAATTGCTCTCCAGAATGGTTGGGTGCGCTCGCAGCTCCACCAACAATGAATTAGTGTTCCAACTCTCCCACATCCTCTCCAGCATTTATCATTTTCTTGTTCTGTCATGTTTGCCAATCTTATAGGTGTGATGTGGTACCTCAGAGTTGTTTTGATTTGCATCTCTCTAATCAATAGTGATTTAGAGCATTTTTTCATATGATTATAGATATCTTTAATTTCTTCCTCTGAAAATTGCCTGTTCATATCCTTTGACCATCCTGTACCTACTTCTGCCCTTACCTTTCCCTTTCTGTGATGAAACCATTGCTACTTCCACAATTTCTGTTCAAAATGAGATTTCAGGGTATGAAGCAGGCTGGCAATAGTGCAGATGCAGGAAAGTGGAGGCAGCTCTAGGAAAAGGTTAATTCTCTCTTCTGCAGCTCCTGCTGCTGGCCCATGGTTGTTCAAAGCAGAGCTGAGGATAGAGGAAAACTACCACAGAAAAATATTTTAGGAGAATGTATTGAATGTGTGTGCCTATATTCATGGGTGCAATGCTTAACGTTTTCTCTCTCTCGTTCTCCCTGGTGGCTCCATTTTTTTGAGCTGGTGAGCAAATGTGGTTAGTGAACCATATTTAGACACTCTTTTATGAATGGTTGTTTCCAACTGACTGCCTGTCCCTGGTAGGATGTTATCTTGGCATCTGCATTTGGTCCTGGATATTTAGCACAGAGAACTGAAGGTCCATTGCTTACTGCCTGTCTTCCATGAGTTATGGGTTTCATATTCCTTAGCAAGCAGTAGGGAAGCTAAACCATTATCTTTGTCATCACTTGAACTTAAAGGTAAATGACAGAAACCTTCCACCCTGAATATACAGCCATATGGGTAAATATAAGCATATAGGCAGATGGATTTGTGTGACTCAGCAGAAAAACCAAGAGGGGAGAAAACATCTCTGATTCCACATCAATATCACCCTCAAATCATGTCAATATGTAATGTGAACAACTGCAGTAGTTAATCTATGATCTTATTTTCTGTACTTGGAGTAAAAATTAAAAGAAATCTGCAGAAAATTGGCATATCTCAGAATTTACTGCAAGTAACATGGTGACCTTGAACTGGGAAGAATAATTACCATTGGGAAAGCACAAATGGGAGGAATTTTAGGTGTCCCTTTCCAGCAGAGAAGCTTCTGAAAGAGAGAGAGAGAGAGAGAGAGAGAGAGAGAGAGAGAGAGAGAGAGAGAGAGAGAGAGAGACAGAGAGAGAGAGAGAGAGAGACAGAGAGAGAGGCTTCTTTTGAAAGGGATGTCAGGCTACAGGAAGAGTCCCTAACAGAGAGGGAAAGTACCTCTTTGTTCTGAACCCCGATATGATCCAAAACTGCCATATGTATTAGCAAGATACCAGTGGGAGAGGAGAAAATATGTCCTATAAAATTCAGTTTGGCTCTAAAAGTGTTTATTTAGTACTTCTCATGTGCATTGTGCTAGTTTCTAGCAATACAAAGATAAAAAATTCAATAATACATGCCAGTTTTCCTACATGCTGTATAGATACAGTACGGAAAGCATTGCCACTTCTATCTATAGCAAATGCTTCAGCTATGAGGGAACTAATAGTATGGCTGATGGGAGTGGGAGGAAGATCTCAAAATTTAGCCTTTTTTTTTTTTATCGGTGATATACTGTCATTCCGAAGATAGAAAAAATTGATTTAATGCCTATAATTTTAAAATAGCTTGAATGTTATTTAAAGTTAATTGCTGTGGTTTCCATTTGGATTCTTTAAGATCTGAATTGGAATGTAATTCTTTTCCATATATACTAGAAAAGGTATGAATACAGGCTCTCAAGAAGAAGGGCTTTGGAAGTATATTTTCCTATTACAAACTTAAGTCACTCATTGAAGAACTGCGTGTATTTCCAGGTTATGAATAACACATATCTATATGAATAACACATATATAATACACACACAGTGTATATGTAGTAGTATGCATACACATTACTATAATACACACAGGGTGTACATAGTAGGTGCTATATGTTACATACATATTGTTAGTATTATATGCAAATACATATTTTTGTATTTAATAAAGTATTGAATTTTGTATAATAATATAATTTTATATTATATTATATATCATATTATTATACATATGATATATAATATAATAATAATTTATATAAATAAAATATTTAATTTTGTTTAATAAAGTATTTAAATTTGCTATTTATATTACAGATATGTGTGCATATATGTATATTATATATATTTTATATATAACATATCTAGTATATGTAATATATAGTACATATAATATTATAATGTAGCATATATTATAGATAGATAGATACATACATACCCCTACATACACATTTATTTCATACTTACTCGGTACCAGGCACTGTGCTATACATTTCACAAATATTATCTCATTTTATCCTTACAACAACCCTGAAAGGTAGGTACTATTATTATCTCATTTTACAAATAAGGAAACTGTGATAAACAGAGATTAAATAACTTGCCTGTGGTCATACAGCTAAGAAGAGTCTAAGGGAAAATTTGAACTCAGGTCTTCTTGATTCCAGGCCAAGCACTCTGTGCAGTATGACATCGCCTAACTGCCCTTCATCAAGGCTTCATCAAGCTTTATCGTGCCTTATTTATTAAGTACTCACAGGGCAAAAAGAAATTCTGGGGAAACTTTGATTGCCTGTGTCTATGTCTGTGTGTCTTGAGATAGAGGAAGCCAAATTCTGAAGCTTCCTAAATTCTAATTCCAAATTCTAATTCCAAATTCCTAAATTCTCTTAGACAACAAGTACTGACTCCTCCAAAGTATCTGGAAAGGCCTGAAATTGTCATCATCCACAGGTGAGCCATCATAGAGCCTGGCCTTCAGATAGGACCACACCTAAGTCAGCTCAAGCAGGCACATGAGGAACGGCCCTGTGTCTGAAGGAATTTGGCTCCCTCTCAGTGATTCAGACACTGTCTTCAACAATGCACTCCATCAGAAACCTTTCCTTAAGTGAAAATTAAATTGTTCTTGCTTTAGCTGAAATCCTGGGCTCAATAGCTATCTATATACTTCACATGGAGTTTCTGTTCTGTTGGTTTAAGCTAAAAAATGTCAGTCCCCTCCCCCCATCCCAGCACTGGACTAGCTATCTACCTTTGATTTCTTCTTATGATGTCAACTCTTGGAGATTTTCATTTTAGGAGCCAGCTTACAGGACAGGAGGTTTTTGGAGCTTGTTCAAGGACTAGTGGAAGACTGAGCTTGTTTCCTGGGCCACTTCCTCAGTTTCCTATGACAGAGGAAGAAGGTAGCTCCAGGGGACCAAATTAAGACTGTGAATGGCATGGAAGGGCCATCAACTTCACGTGAGAAAGCACTGATTACCTAGGCCCCAGGCATGAGTGGCAGATCCCCATCAGGGCTTTTAAGGGGGCAGGGAAGGTGTGTGCCCAGGCAAGGACTGAAGTCCGCTGTCACCTACCATCCAGGTGACTTGGAGCAAATCTCTTCAGTTTTCTGTGAAATAAAGAGCTTGGATTAGAAAGTCTTTAAAGACTCTTTTAGTTCTAAATCTCCAGTCCAATGATGCTCCAAGCCATCTTCAGATGCTTTCCTGAAAATACTAGGTTGGGAGATAGCAAAGGAAAGAGGGCAAATGGGATTGCACCAGACCTCTTGGCTTAATTTAATTTTACACATTTGGAATTGAGGGAGAAGAAAATGGGACAAATTATATACATGCATACATAAATACGCATACATATCTATTCAAATATAAATACATGTCTGCATGCATATATACATTGTGTTGTATATATAAAATATGAATATACATACATACACATGTTATATATGCACACTGTTTTGTTGTTCAATTGTGTCCAACTCTTCATGCCTCCATCTGGGGTTTTCTTGGCAGAGATACTAGAGTGGTTCGCAATTTCATCCTCCAACTCATTTTACAGATGAGGAAACTGAGGTAAACAGGGTTAAGTGACTTGTCCAGGGTCACACAGCTAGTAAGTGTCTGAGGTCAGATTTGAGCTCAGGTCTCCCTGACTCCAGGCCTGGTGCTCTACCATTGTGCCACCATATATAGACATAGCATATGGAGGGTGGGGGAAGGGCAGGTATATCTATATCTATATCTATATCTATATCTACCTTTCTATCTATCTGTCTGTCTATCTATCTGTCTATCTATCTATAAACACACCATAGTGCAACCTTCTTGCTTATAAGGGAATGCATTAGGAAAATTAGCATTTGGGGATGAGGCAGGTAGAGGTAGAACTGATGGGAAGGGGAGAGACTGAGGGTTTTGGCACTTAAAATTTTAAAATAATTAAATAAAAATTTCATTCCCTACTCATAAGTTAAGAAGACATTGTTCTTGTGGATGAAATCAAGGAGCATTTCCAACTGTTCCTCTTTAGATTTCAAAGTGTCTTCCACATCAAAAATAAAATAAAGAGAGGAGAAGGCGTCAGGGGAAAGAAAAAAAATATTTTCTATTCATCAATAACTGGACAATTATAAAAATAGCTACATAGATAGGACAGCATCAGATATTCCTGCAGTGTTCCTAGCCTGTGGGAGGATATAAGTTCTTTGGCTGGTATCTGACAGCTCCTTAGAGATAGCTGGCTTTTTTTTAAAGGTTGCATATACCCAGCATTCCCAAAGCTCACTCATTTTTTTCTTAAAGATTAAAAAATGCCTCTTCATTGTACAGTGCTCGAAATAGCCAGGTGCCCTTTAAATTTACTATCCACCAAGTATCTAAGAAATATGTCATTTGACACTATTGTAGAAATTAAGCCCTGTGCTAGTTAAGCTAATAGGATCATGAGTTCAGAGTTGGAACAGACCCTAGAGGCCATCTGGCCCAATCCCCTCATTTTACAGAAGAGGAAAATGAAACCCCAACAAGAGGGGATATTACAGTTACCAAGAAGCAGATTTCAACCTGAATCTTGAGTCAAATCCAACACTATCCTCTGAAATAATTGCACATTCTTTTTAAAAGTCCACAAGCCAATCCTTAACATGGAACTCTTCTCAAAAGACCATGGGAAAGGCGGAAGAGATGAGATTCCCTTTCAGTGATGCCTAAGGGAGCTATAGACTAAGAAAAGACCCTTGGAAAGAAGATGTAAAATTGTGCCTCCCTCCTTCTCTCTCTCCTTCCCTCCTCTCTCTCCCTCCCTCCCTTCTTTTCTCCCTCACTCTCTCTTTCTTTCTGTCTCTCTCTCCCTCCTCTCTGTCTCTCTCCTTCCCTCCCCCCTCTTTCTCCCATCCTATACCCCCTGTCTTCTCTCTGCCTCTCTCCTCCTCCCTCCCTCCTTCTCTCTGTCTCTGTCTTTGTCTCTCCCTCCTTCTCTCTGTCTCTGTCTTTGTCCTTCCCTCTCTCCCTCTCCCTCTCTCTCTTTCTCTCTCTCTTCTTTTCTCTCCCTTTTTCTCGCTGCCCCACTCTCTTTTCCTCCTAGGAGTCTTCACTATGCAAGGTGGGGCTGGAGAGCTTCAAGGGGCCCTTTTGCTTTGGGAAAGGTCCAAACCAGACAAGGGAATTGCCTATGCTCTATTTTTCAAAGTGTTCATGGAAAAACCAATACAAACCTTAGGTCTAAAATTGCTCTGCCCTCTTCACTGCCTGCTCTGTCCAGCTGCAGAGCCAAGTCACCCTCCCCCGGGTTTCCTGGCCCAACTGTTACTCATGTGTGAAGTTCTCCATATAATACCCAAGGCTGAAATTCTTTCATACATGCATAGCTCTCCACGGCATTGTTATGTGTTATTCTAGGGCTGATTTGTGACCAATGTCACTGTAACCAATGTTGTTATTTTATCATAAAACTCAAGGTCTTGTGAAGGTGAGGAGAGGCTAAGGAATCTGTTGTGCTCAATGATTATAACATGAATAAATCGTCTTGATCAAAATGGCTATAGGAAAAGACATTTAACACAGGCAAGTATCAAACTCAGAACTTTTATGACTGGCTTCCATTCTTTTGGTGGTTTTGCCTATCCTCATTGGAGGGATGTAATTGGGTTTTTTTTGGTCTTTCGCTGCAAATACAGTAGAGGGAAACCTGAAAATGGGGAACTGTTTTGAAGGCATATGACAAAATATGTGATGAGATCGTTGACCTGTATGCAGTTAGCTAAGGAGTGTCTCTTAAGAATCATTTCAGAAGAAGAAGTTGTAGCCATTGGTTTTATGGGTAGATCCTTCCCTCCCAGTTTCCTCTGAGACCCAGCACATCCACTGTGTGTGAAAAAGGATGGATTTCTTGTTCTTATCCACTATCACCCAAGAACTGGAGCATAAAGGGAACAGGACCCTTCCTGGACTCCATCTTCTCTTTCAGAGGATTAAATCCAGGTCAGCAGAAATTTTGAGGCATTTTCTATCTCATCCACATTGTTTGTTCTCAGTAGCCTCCTTTACCTCTCCTAGACCTAATTTTATGTCCAAGGCAAAAGATCCTGGAGCTAGATCCATGTGGTGGAAAGTAAAGGCTATGGGTGATACTGTAATTAGCTAGCTAACTTAGATTACAGAGACAAACAGAATAAATAATTCAGGTTTAACATCCACTTTGAGAATTTTATCTAGTTTTACCAATGGAGTTATTTCAGGTTAGCCAAGTTGGGCCTGAATTTCCCAGCTCAGCTTCCTACGTTGATAAAATGAACAAATCTGCCCTTTGCATGGCACCATATAGACAGAACTTTGTTAGCCTTAGTCCAGCCTGGACTCACCAATAATATGCCCAATGCTGCTAGATAATGCTCCTATTTATGTGAATATCAGTAAGACAGAAGACCTCCAGCCTCTGGGAAGACTACAAAATTAAACTGAAATTTGTATCTTATTGTCCTCCTAGATATTTTCCTTCCTGGCAATGTTTGGAAGGTACCAAAGGCCTTAAAAAACACAAATAAATCAAAATCTAAATCAAAAATCTCAAGGATGATAAGATCAGAAATTTAAAGCTGAAGGGGACCTTCAAGGTCATCCAGTCCATTCATATCGAACTCAAATAGAACCAAGGGTCACTAAACTGTACATAAGATCCCTACAGGCAGCAGATTTACTTGGAAAACCTCATATTAACATTATCTATGTTTTATTGTATTTTTATGTATTTTGTTAAATATTTCCCAATTACATTTTAATCTGGTTCTGCTACACCTGGGAGTGTTATGAGTAGTGAATCTGATACCTTTGTATTCCAATCCCCTCATTCTACAGAGGAAAAATATGAGACTCAGAGAGGTTAAGAGACTTTCCCAGAGATACTCAGAAAGTAAGTACCAGAGTTGGAAATGAGCCCCAGGTCCTCTGATTTTGGGTTACTGCCTCACAAGGTTTGATTTAGAGTCATCCAGGAGAAGGCATTTTAATATGGCTCATCATTAAGTAGGTCTGGATGGATCACTGGTCAAAATACGTCTCTGAAGCATATGTACGTGCAACAAGAGGCCCAGAATCTCAGAATTAGAAGACACCTTTCAGTCCAATCTACCTTTGAACAGGAATCTCCGCTAGAATGTGGTTGACAAAAGATGATCTAATAGCACCTAATTCCAAGGGTTATTATGAAGATCAAATGAGATATCTGTAAAGCACTCAACCCAATGTCTGACATGCAGTAGGGACTTAATAAATGCTAACTTCCTTGTTTTCTTTTTATCACATGAAAAATGCTCTTTAGGGGTGGCTATATATTCTCATTTTGAGAATTTGTCCACCTCATGAATGCTATCAGACACTGTCACTTCCATTTGTCCTACAACAATATGGGAAATGTATATTGATGGAAATAAATAAGATATTTAATAAATATATTTAATAAAAATAAATTAATAAATATTTTTGAAATTATTTCTAAAATAAACAATATTTATTTACTTATAAATATATAAATATTTGTATATATGTATGATATATAATTTTTATAAAAATATTTAATAAATACATATTTATAGAATTATTTATGAAATAAAACAAACAAATAAATAAATGGGTTTTTAAAAAATTTTGTCTTGCTTAGTTTAAGCAGTTACCAGAAATCCCTCCTGGAACCATTGTAAACGGTTTCCTCTAAGTTGTAAGTTCTTTTAGGAGAGGGATGGAGTATGCTTGTAGTCTATAGTTATTGCTTACTTTGCAGTCAGAGTCATGGCCTTTTCCCATGTCCCATATTGATAAAATAATTCAGCTTCAAAGGCAGTGTAGAGCAGTGCATGGGGTGTATATTTGGAGTCAGGAAGACCTAGATTTAATTCCTTCCTCTGACATTTACTAGAGGCATGAGGCTAGGCAAGCCATTCGATGGATGTCTGCCTTAGTCAACTCCCTAAGGCTTATTCCCTGGAGGACAATTTGCTCTTGGCGAGGAGAATTCTCACACTGATTAAAAATTACCCATTTTTCATGTTCTCCTTCACTGTACTCCAGTATAGAAGTTCTGAGAAATCTCCCATGAGTAAGAGCATCGCATGTCCCCTCTCTCTGCTTTACCAAGCTTCCTCCATTGGCTACTTTGGACTCTGGGGCCAAAGGTGATGAAGTTTCTACTGTTTCCTTGATGGGCAAGAGAAGAAGGAGGGCCCAAATCCAGTACAAGTCTGAAAGGAAGACCTTCCCAAGAGTAGGGATTGTTTCAATATTTTCCTTTTATCTCTAGCAGTTAGAATAGTACCTAACATATAATTAGTGTTTAACACATAATAATTTTAACAATTAAATAAAGTCATTTAATAAATAACCAAATAATGATCTGACAAATCATTAGATAATCTCTTTATTAGGAATTCATTGATTTTTAAAATTGATCTCTAGCTTAGATTTCCATTATTTCTCTATCCCTCATGGGCGTCTCTGAAATGTCCTCCTAACTAAGAGTGGGTGAAGGAATCAGACCAGGAAAGGAAATTCAAATTTCTTGCTGCTAAAAGCATGAGTGATAGTCATTGACAATAGCATCTTACTCACCATACTCACATCTTTCACCTCAAAGATACCAAATATCCAAAATTACTTTAAAAACAGAGATCATAGGGTAAGGAAAATTATCAAAAGGTTTTGTCTTTTAAATTTTACAAAATGATTCATAGTAGGTTTCTGCAGAGGGAGATACCCTAGAGTCCTTTGAAGTCAGAATTTGAGTTCTGAAAGGTTGATTTGTACCCCAAATTTTAGGAAAATATTTTTTTTATATTATAAAATGTCTTAATTTTTTGCAGCATTTTAGACATAGCCATACTGCTTATTTTCATGCTCCCTGTACAAAGCACTTAATCTACCTGCGAGGGTTTATTTGGTTACTAAAACAGCAGAGTCTTCTAGATCCCAATCAAACATATCCTCTGATATCTGGCAGAGTCTATATAACTTCTTCTCTGTTCATAAAACTCAGGATGCCTCCCCTGCCCCCACCCCTACCCCACAATCAGCACCTTTCTAACAGCATAGTTAGCTCACATTTTATTGATCTTCTTAGGTTCCAGCTCACTAAACACAGCTGCTCTCAGTGATCAAGGGACAATATGCTGAATAAGCAAAGGGAACATGGGCCAAACTCAATGGCACCCAGTGGACCAATTCTTTTCAGCATGCTCAGTGGCATTTCCATGACTCACAAAAAACAGAAACCATTCTACCATTGATGGTGGAAAGCTGGTACTTGATACAGCCCTCTCTTGCTAAATTGTACCCAGAACTGAACCTGGGATACTGTGCTTGGCCCTGGCTCCATGTCTTGTGCCCATATCTAGTGTGATAGTTAGGAGGAAGCTAGGTGGTGCAGTGGAGAGACCCTGGGTCCAGAGTCAGGAAGTCTGGAGTTCAAATCCTATTGCAGACCTTATTAGCTGTGTGACCTTGGGCAAGATTCTTAATCTCAGTTTCTTCCACTGTAAAATGGGGATAATAATAGCACTCCTACCTCTTAGGGTTGCTGTGAAGATCAAATGAGGTAAAATGAGCACAGCAGGTACTACATAAATACGAAGATTATGATGATAATATAATCCAGTCAAGGATACTGCGTTTGCTTTGGACCCATTCAGTGCTTTTGGAGTGAGGATTTGAAGTGAAGGGGGATCTTAGGTAACATCCAGTCATAAGGTCATAGATTTAGAGCTGGAAGGCACCTTTAGGGTCATCTAGTCAAACCCCTTATTCTTAAAAATGAGGCATATGAGGCCCAGAATAATAATAGTTGGCTTTATACAGTGTCTACTAGGTGCCAGATGGTTTATAAACATTATTTCATTTGATCCTCATAACAGTCCTGGGCAAGAGGTGTTATTATCCCCATTTTAAAGATGGGGAAACTGAGGCAGACAAAGGCTAAATGATTTGTCCAAGATCACACAGTCATTAAATGTTTGAGCAGATATATGAACTCAACCACTGTACCATCTGTCTGCCTCTAGGCACCACAAGCAATCAGTAGGAGTCCTGGCATTTGAACCGATGTCCACTGACTCTAAATTCAGCCTCCTCCTGGAACAGTTAGGCAGTGTGCTTATCAAAGAGCAAGATATGACAAAAGCTTCTTTGACACAGGAGTTAAAGAAGCACTGATGATCTGCTTCAGTTTTTCAACCAAGGGGACTTTCTCTTCAGGTCTTGAGTCTGCAGTCATAAACTTCACATCCTTGATGATTTTCACCTTTAATGAAATGAAGGAAGAAAGAAATAAAGAAAGAAAGGAAGAAAGAAAGAAAGAAGGAAGGAAGGAAGGAAGAGGGAGGGAGGGAGACAAATATAGGAGGAATTTATTAAATATTAATGTAATAACCATTTTAAGAAGTACTGAAAATTTAAAGATAAAGAGATAGTCCCTGACCTCAGGAAGGGAAGGGTATTTTGTTTGGAAAAGGAAAAAAGTGGGATGTAGGGATTAATGAGCACTGGCAGGGAGATGGAGAGGTGACCTGGGTGACTGCCTGAATGACTGGATAAGATATGAAGCTGACACATGACCTGGGGTCAACCAGTAGGTCTAGTGGTATGAGTGGGCTAATTTGAACTCAGTCACTACTGAACTGGGATCATTCTAAAGATACAAAAGTCCCAGAGATGAGTGCATCAACTTCCCCAGGGCCTAGATTATAGATTCCAGAAAACCCAACTCTAGGGGTCTAAATCTCAGGTCTCGTGTGGATGGTGTTGGTCTAGGAGGGTAAGAACAGATGAGTGGTAGCAGACAGATAGTGATACGGCCCAGATGGGATGGGAAAATAAAGATTGTTTTCAGGTGTGAATGAATTCACCGGCATTACACCAGGCACTATTTTCAAACTGACTAGCAACATATTTTCAGGCAATGATCTTGTATTTGTATGAATACAAATAAAAACAAAAGTGTAATATACTCACCTGAAATCCGAGAATGACTCCATATCATTCTCTAGCCAGCACAAAGCCAGTGATGCGTCTAAGAATATCCTAAGAGTGGGTTAAAACCACCTAACCCATTTTAGCCCTGTTCGCTTAACTAGATGAGAACATTATTCAATCAATCAATCAAAAGGTCTTAGACTAAGTATGAAAAGTCTTTGAAAGCCAGTGGATAAAGCAGGATGCCTCTAGACAGGAAATCTGTTCCAATAAACTGGAAAATTTGATCATGACTCTGGGGATCATTTATAAATAATTAATGCTCTGAGGATGGAAAGGAATTTCAGAGAGTAGTGGCTTTTTAGCATATATCTGAGAAACAAAGGTAGGACAGTGCTATGACAGAAAATGGAGATATTCAGGAGGGTCATTAGCCCTACTAGCATCTCACAGCAGAAGACTCAGGCTGTGGGAAGTCACAAGAAAAGGTAGTTCTTTCCTCCACTTTCCCTCTTGGTGTCTGCTTGTCCAGAGACACTAGAATATAACCTGTTGCTTCATTACTCAAATGTTTTCTCTACAGTGAATTTGTCTCAAATCAGTCACAAAAAGGCCAAGGATCAATTAAAAATATAAATATAAACTTAGGCAGAGAGATCAACTTCTGCTCAGATCTCAGGAACTTTCCTAACTGGGGGCTTGGAGCTACTGTAAATTAACTCATAACTTCTTGCTTAAACTAAAATCTGAAGAGGAAGGAACCATGTGGCCCTGGGGAGCCATTATAATGCCCCTCACCCTAGCTTTTAATGAGTTAATACTTGTAATGGGGGATCTCCCACCCACCCACAAAAGGGTATCGACTTTAAAAACTGTTTTGACTTTTTATTTCTTTTGGACATCGCCTTCAATTTCCAAGTATGTTCCTGCTTCGCTCCACACAGAGAGACACTTCTTGTAGCAAATAATTTTTTTAAAAGAGGAAAAAAAGCAATTCACCAGTACTGACCGCCATACCAGCTGAGTCTGACCACACGTGCAATGCTTCTTACTTACCACCTTCCACCTCTGTAAAGAGGGGAGAGGGATGCACTTTCTTATCTTTTGAGGACAATGTTATTCATCATTATTACGCAACATTTTTTGTTTGTTTTTTATTTACATTGTGGTTGTTATTATGGACATTATTTTCCAGCTTCCATTTACTTAATTCTCTTTTGGTTCCTATGAGTTTTCTGAGACTTGTCTTAATTTTTCACATTAATTTTTTTCTTTTGATGTGATAATATTCTATTACATGAATTACTCATCATTTATTTAGCCATTCACTAATTACTGGGACACCTACTTGGCTTACAGCTTTTTTTGCTACCACAAAAAGTTTTCTGGTGAATATTTTGCTGCAAATTAGTTTTCCTTCTTTCCTTCCTTCCTTCCTTCCTTCCTTCCTTCCTTCCTTCCTTCCTTCCTTCCTTCCTTCCTTCCTTCCTTCCTATTTTTTTTCTTCTGTTTTTTAGCCTTCTTGGTTTAGATATCCATCAGCGGAGTCATATCACGATCTCTAGAAAAGGCAAATTATAGCTGTTATCTCATGTCGCTCAGCTTGACATAGGGTCAAAGTATAAATCAATGCTTCCAATTTTTCTACATTTCATTCCTTTTTCAGGGTCAGACCTCAACTCTAAGCTTTGATAGTTTGTTGTTTAACACCACAGTCATTTCTAGGTGTACATCCCCCTCCTTCATTGATACCTTCCTTGCAACAAGTAAATGCGTAAAGGAAAACCAACTGAAAAGGCAGCTGCATTTGACAGCGTGTGCAACCTCCTACATGCACAGTCACCCACCTTTTAACTAAGAGGGAGAAAGTGTGTTCAAAGGATCAATGGACAAGCCTTTACTAAGTGCCTTCAATTTGCCGGGCACTGCATTTCATCTCTCCAGAAGCAAAATTATTCATTGCAATTAGGCTGAGTTCACAAGCTGCCTGGTTCTGCTGTTTTCATTTACGTTATTGAGGTCCTTGCAAATATTGTTCTTTTGGCTCCATTTTCTTCATTCTGCATCACTTCTTATGAGCCTTCTCATGTTTCCCTTAATTCCTTATGTTTGTCCTTTCTTATGGAACAAAAACATTCCATTGCATTCCTAAACAATAATTTATTCTTTTAAATTAAATTTTCTTTTTTACTTTGAACTGAATGATCATTAGCAAACACAAGGAAGAGACTTGTATAAGAAACTAAACTATTAATATATAGATACATACATATATATAATTTGATTTTTAAGAAGTATACACATATATAACATTAAATTTAACAGGGCAGCACCAAAATGGCTCCTTTTTGATTATATCCTCCCCTTTATTGTTATCTTGTGTATATTTAAAAATGTTTTATTGATTTATTTTGACAAGTCTATCAATATCCACTAACCTACAGCCACCCTTTCCATTAGAACTCACTTCTAACAAATATGTCGAGACCAGCAAAGCAAAGAAACATGTTGGCCATGTCCAAGGATTCCTATCTCATTCTGCATCTCTAGCCCATTACCTTTTAAAAAAGAGGTAACAGTTATGTTTCATCAATTGTCTTTTGAAGTTACTATTGTTTGCTGCATTAAAAAGAGTTCTGAAGTCTTTCAGAGATGTTTTCCTTGATATTATGGTGTTGTCATAGCACTATTTGTTCTCCTGATTCTATTTATTTCACATAGCACTAGTTCCTACAAAATTTTCCATCTATCTCTGAATCTTTACTGTCTGTACATTCTTATGGTATAACATTTCCATTACATTCATATGTCAAAATCTATTGAGCCTTTCCCCAAATGATGGGTACTTTCTTTCCAGTTCTTTGCTAATACAAAAAAATGCTACTATAAACATTTTTGTGTGGATGGATCTTTTCACTCTCTCCTTGACTGGCTTGGGGGTATATGTCTACTAGCAGAATCATTGGGTCAAAGTATGTAGTATGCAGTATAGAAATTTTGGAGGTATAGTTGCAAATTATTTTCCAGGATGGTTGAACTACTACAACTCTACCAATAGTGCATTAGCGTGTACATTCTCTTACAATCCCTGTAATAATTGCTATTGCCTTCTTTTGTCATCTTTGCCAGTCTTATGTGTGTGTGGTGGGGAAGTTATGGAAAAAATGTGAAGAAATCTGGCAGGAATTAGATTTAGACAATTACCTTGCTCTGTATACCACAATAAACTACAAATGAATACATGAAGCAAATATAAAAGGTCATTTCATAATAAAATTACAGGATAGGGAAATGAGATAACTTTCACATCTATAGTTTGGGAGAGAATATTATGTAGACAAAATATAAAGTAGATAAGCTTGTTATGTAAAATTGAAAAACTTTTGCATAAACAAAGTTAATATAGGTAGAATTAGAAGGCAGATAGCTGGGAGAAATCTTCATGGAAAGTTTCTCTGACAAAAATTTAGTGTTCAAAATATCGTTTTTAACAGGGACAAATATACAAGAACAAGGCTTATTCCCCAATAGATAAGTGTTCAAAGTTTATTTAAGAGACAGTTCTTAAGTGGAGAAATTCAAACTAACAGCAAAATGAAAAAATGTAATAACTGTTTTTAACAATTCCCCAATCAATGGGCACCCAGTTTATTTTTAGTTTTTAGCAACTGCAAAAAGTGCTGCATTGATGATTTCATATTATTTGATACTTTTATTTCTGTCTTAACATCCTTTGAATGTATGCTTTATGATTTACTTTTTTTCCTAGTCCATCATATTGTAACACTCAAACTTGGGTTTAGCTCTCTTACTCATTCCCAAAATAAAGTATCCTAGCACCTTTGGACAGGGTACACCCACAATCCTTTAAACTCTTGTCAAACTATAATTATTACCCAGTCCAAGAGTTTAGTACTTCTCACACCTATTTATTTCTAACCGACAATGTGAAAACAAAGGAGTAAAGAGCAGTCAACAACTTTACTGGATTTAAAGATCTTTGAAATTAAGGTTTGTTTATTTATTATTTTGTAGCCTGACTTTGGTCATACCACAGTAAACAGAGAGTTGATTGAGGTGACTGACTAGCTGGAAGTATGGTATACCCCAAATCCCAAGTCCTGAGATCTGCCCTGATTTTTATCTTGAAAGGGCTTAGGGGAAGAAGGAGGAAGTAACAACAAGGCAGAAGGTGCTGGAGGATCTGGAATGAAGAAGTGAAAGGGGGAGATTCAGAGCATGGGGTAGATTTGATGGTGGATCATGGACTGAACTGGGCATTGTTGATCAAGTGTGAGCTTAGAGGAGAGATTGGGATGTCTTCTTCCTCTCTCTTTTCCTCTATGGATCAGGCCAGGGTAGGGTTGAATGTTCTGTGTGCTGTCAATTCACTTTCTACTCCCCCATTCCCTCAACATTTCCATTCATCCTCTTAAGATTTCTAGACTAAGTAATAAGCAGTCAGGGCTCTGGAAGGTCTGGTTTCTTTCCTTAAACTAACTTTAACTTCAAAGCATTTCAAATGTGATAAACATGTTGGCCAACAAAAATCCAAGCTGTTTGATGTATTTTGTGCAAGGTACATAAAGATAGGAGAAAGAGGAGAACAAGAATTCATCATTTAAAACCAAAAGATAAACTGTTCAGCAGAACTAAGCTGAGAGCTGACCCAAAAGAAGCAAAGTGCGGTGGAGGTGGTGGTGGTGATGGTGTGTGTGCGCGCGCGTGTGTGTGTGTGTGTGTGTGTGTGTGTTCTGAGATTGAGGGAGAAATTGCATATAGCATTCATAGCACTTTAGGGGGAAAAAATCTGAGATGGAACATGCACCAGATATTACTGGATTCATTCATTTTAAATATACAAATCTAAAAGCAGGGCTAGGGAGAAACGGGCATGCCCACTTAAATTGAGAGCATTTAGGTGGGTGCCCTCTGCATACATTTCAAAGGAAAACTTTACTTTTAAAGGGGAGGAGGGAACAAGAAGCTAGGTGGCACAGTGGTTAGAGCCCTGGGCCTGGAGGCAGGAAGACTCATCTTCCTGAGTTCAGATCTAGCCTCAGAAACTAGCTATGGGATCCTGGGCAAGTCACTTAAGTCACAAGTTTTCTCATCTGTCAAATGAGCTGGAAAATGAAGCGACAAACCACTATCTTTACCAAGAAAAATCCAAATGGGGTCCTGAAGAGTCAGACACAGCTGACCAACAAAAAGACAGTACCCCAGATTGGAAGGTTTAAACACTTATAGTAGGCAAAACAGAGTGACTATAATAACACGGTTATACTACCAATGTTTAACCTCATAGTTTCTTCCAGGGATGAGATTTGTTTTTCTAGTGCCTCACACATAGCACACACTCAATAAGTATGCATAAAGTTATTGGGGCTTTCTTGGTTAGTGTCATTCTTTCTGACATTCCTAGACTCCAGGACTGGGGTGAATTGTTAAGTCAATGCAACCAGCATTTATTAAGCTCCTAATATGTGCCAACCTAAGTGCTGGAGATACAAGGGAGGGCAAAAACAGTCCCTGCCATCAAAAAACTTACAATCTAATGGGGGAGACAAGACGCCAACAACTAAGTACAGAAAACATGTCTGCAGGATAAATCGGAGACAATCTCAAGAGACAGGCACCAACATTGAAGCGATCTGGGAAAGGCTTCTGATAGAAGGAGGGATTTTAGCTGAGCCTAGAGCCAAGGAAACCAGGAGGTAGAGAAGAGAAGGGGGAGAATTCTAATCACTTTGGGAGAGTTTGGTTTGCTTTTGATTTGATTTTGGAGGGGAAAGGAAGCAATGCTGTTTTTTGTTTTTTTTTTTTACCATAACATTGTGTAAGCATTAAGCCACATACAGTATTTCTTTCTAAATAAGAAGTGACATTTCAGCATCAAGGTGATTACTGTCGCTCAGATACATTGTCGTAGTCTTAAAGTGAGGAAAAATACAATGGAGAAGCAAAACCTAAAAATAGACTTCAGAGAAGCAATGAGTCATGGTCCAAATGAAATAAATATATTAAACAGTATTTTTTTTAATAGACTGGACTCTCCAAGGGAATATTTATTATAGCCTGTTTGTTTTGTAAGAACACAAGTCTTTTCTCAGGAAAGTCAGAGGTTGCCAATGTTTCTGTTCCTAATGCCTTTTTTCTCCTCCACAAAGATGAATGCAATTTTTTATTATGGGTCTAAAACAAGGCTTAGTGAAGAAAGTGTTTTTCCTTGAACCTCTTTCCTCTCCTTTCCCTATGAAATAAAATTATCTCAGATAGCTAGACAGCAGGGCTCACTAGATATAGAGACAGACCTGAGGGACCATGTCCTCTGTACTATCGCCTGATCAGTCCCTGACAAAAAGCCACCCTGCTCATTGCTTTCCCTGTGCAAACAGACACTGATGAATATGCACCAAAGATCTCCTTCTCTTATCTGAGCAAGCTGTGGTGAAGACTAAAGAATGAAGAGGTAAGGAAGCATTTTGGCAGAGAGAGAACATTTGATGAGAGAGCTGAGAGAAGAAAACCCTCACCTCAGTAGGGGATAGGACATTTGGGAGCTGCCAGTTCAGAACTGACTATGATGCCTAAGGCTATTGCAATGGATAAGTCGTTAGTGAGTGTGTTTACAATGTGTAAGGCACTGGACAGGGGACCTACTGGGGACCTGTCTTCAAGAGGTTTACAAAATACTTGGAAAGGTGCCCATCTATGTATAGAAAATTCCATAACAATGCAAGGCAGCCATACGAGCAAAATTATAGACAGTTGAGTGTATGTATCTTTCATCCTAGAATCTTGTCCAAGGGTTCCACGTATAACAGGGGGATGTCTAGTCGGAGCCCAGTCTTTATGAGTGTCCTAACTTTTACATGGAGTCCTGTCACTGGACCTCTGGTCCTCCAAACTTTTACATCTCACAAGGCCATTCTATCTCTAATTCTCTTTCACTTAAAGAGTAAGAAAGAAAAGACACAACAGGGACAGAATTGACTTCAAAGCTACACGGTGACCAGGTGGAGAAGGGACTCTCCTATCCAAGGACTTACAACAGTTTGCCTTCTCACTTGAATTCAGAGAGAAACGGAGGAGGGTTTGGCAGGCAATGCTTTTGGTAGGCAGGCACACTCAGGTCTCCGCAGCCAATCAAAAGGCTCCTCTTTACTGTACAGACAGGAAACAATTATAGAAGACAAACTCATGCTCTAGAGTCCAAGTGGCAGAGAATGCTGTACATGCTCACCAGGACTGGGCTCTCATTAGCCAGGGCCTTGTTACACACAAAGACCCACGTGTTCTCTTCTCTGAGTCCCCTCTGTGCTTCTAGTTTCTTCTTCACAATATTGATAATACATTGGATTAGCATTTGAGAATACAGTCACACTCCATTTGTTGTACCTCTTCTCTAGTCCCAGGGCCACCCCTTCAGAATAAGTCCTCATGACCACCCGTTTGTATTATTGAAATAGCCTAGCCCCATAATGGGGCAACTAGGTGGTATAGTGGACAGAGTGCTGGGCATGGAATCAGGAAGACCTGAGTTCAAATCCAGCCTCAGATATTTATTAGCTGTGTGACTGTGGGCAAGTCACTCTTTGCCTCAGTTTTCTTATCTGTAAAATGAGCTGGAGAAGGAAGTAAACCACTCAGGTTTCTCTGCCAAGGAAACCCCAAATGAGGTCATGAAGAGTCAGACATGCTAAAATGACTGATCAACAACAAAAAGCCTTTTAATGGTCCTTCCTACCTTTACTCTCCCTATTATCCTCTCCCCACAAACTGTCTTTTCTGCTTCTGCCAGCCTAATTTTCTTTTGCATAGTTCTACCCAGGTTCTTCTTCTGATCAAAAAGCTTCAGAGGATCCCCACTAGCCATGGAGTAAAGTTCAAATTCTTTTGCTTATCATTCAAGGCTTTCCACAGTCAGGTACCATTTTATCTTCCCTAGATTATTTATTATCCCCCTCCACATCTTCTTTGCTCCAGTGTAACTAGAAGACTCCCCATTCCCTAAATATACCCTCTACTTTCTTTCCTCCTGGATCTTAATTTGAAAAAAACAAATAAACAATTGTACCCACGGGTAATTACTTGACCAACAGTGCTAATGTTTCTCAACTTTCTGATAGAGTTCTGTTACAAGGTATTGCATTGAGAAGTCATTATATAACATCACTAGTGAAGGCAACCTATTTCCAAGTATGTCTCAGTCTACTGTCTGGTATTGTTCACAAGGTGTTTCACACATGAGTCTTGTCTCCCAAACTAGTGTTAGGGTAGGAATTATGTGTTACATTTCTCCTGTATCTTGGGTATGCAGCAAGTACTCAGGGAAAAACTGTGGACGGCTTGATTGTGAATTTGTTGTGTGATCTCTGACAAGACAGACAAGAAGACCTCCCAGGATTCTTTGGATCATCAAGCATTGCATAATTTTTGATTACTTTTCTTCTTATAGATCAGGACGGGGATGACAATAGTGACAAGCATTATGGTGATGCAGAGCTCTGTGGATCAGAAGACCCTTAGTTAAACTCTCTGCCATTTACTATTTGCATGTCTTTAGGCGAGTCACTTAACTTCCACAGATCTCAGTTTCCTCATCTGTAAAAGGGAGTTAAAATCTGCTCTCTCTCTCTCTCATAGGATTGTTGTAGAGATAAAATGAGACCATGTATAAGAAAAAACCTAATAGTCATATAATGCTACATCAATTTAGGTAATTATTGTCATACTGGTTATAACGATGACAATTATGCCTATCCACACTATGATAATGTATATTTGTCCCCCAAAATTGCATAAATTCTAGTTTAAAACATGTCATTGAGGTAGACAGTAAAGGTATAATTTTCGTGTGTGTTTGTTTGCTCTTTTAACGACCCCAATAGCTGCAGGGTCTCTCCTACAGCAAAGTGCTTCACATGCAGGAAATAAAATCGTATAAGATAGGCATAACAACTGAGATAATTGTTTTTGATGGCCCTGATTAGAAATATCAAGCAAGGCAGAAACAAGGGTAATATATGCTTGCCACAGGGGCTGTCAAACAGGTTGTCCAAGGCAGAGTCCAAATGGAAAAAATGTGACCCATAGGATGGTGAGGTTCTCCAGATGCTTCTATTTGCAGATGACATTGTCTTGGTTGCCTCAAGTCCCAGACCACTGCAGAAACTTCTTAGTAAAAAACAAACAGACAAACAAAAAACATCATTCAGAAGGACTCAGCCTAACTATTTAAACTGGGAAAAGCAAGTGGATGAAGATGGCCTGGTGTCCATGTAGGTTGTATAGATAGTTCACAGAGTTGGTCCACGGGCACTTAAATCTTGGATGGTTACTAGAGATGGACAGTGAGCTGGGCCCAGAATTGAACAGGAGGTGGAGAATATGCTGGGTTGCAGCTGGAAAATTGTTCAGTACTCTAATGATGTCAAGTTTTTCCTTTAAACAATGGTCCATCTCTATTAATGCCAATATTTTTTTGGTAACTTGTCTGAAGTTCTGACTAGTATTGGTTATTTAGTTGTCTGAGTCTTTGTGACCCCATTTAGGATTTTCTAGGCAGAGATACAGGAGTGGTTTGTCATTTCTTTCTCCAGCTCATTTTGCAGATGAGGAAATGGAGGTAAAAAAGGTTAAGGACCTTGCCCAGGGTCACAAAGCTAGTAAGCGTCTGAGGCTGAATTTGGATTCAGGTCTTCCTGGGAGCAGCGCTATGTGCACTATGGTGCCACCTAGTAAAAAGAGTGGCTAGAATACCCGTCTCAAAGTCAAGGAGACCTGGTTTCAAACTCTGTTTCTGACCAAGATTGACTGAGTGTCCAAAATTTTCTTTACCCTTTAGTAACTCTCTAAGACTAAGTTGCAGATAAGATGCCCATCTGCATTTACATAAGGAGTTTCTTCACCTAAGAAGTTCCCTGTACCAGTTAAATCACACATCCGGTCTCTCTCCTGTTCTTCTGATAATTCTATGTGGGCTGATGAGTCATGTAATACCATAGTCTATAATGACTTAAAGCTGTGGGTTGCTCAAAGACCAACAGAGAATGCATGCTGGGCCTAAATGCACTATGTAATACTTCCATTGAAGACTTGTGCATGGGAGATGACCAAAACAAGTGAGGGAAAACTAATAGATAATCTGTATGTTCCATTGATACCTCGATAATGTCAAGAAATCTAGAAGGATCCCAGAACATTGGGTAGATTCCTTGGGGAGTATTTGTGGTAAGATATGAACAAGAGTCAGATCTGATGAAAAGGTTTAAATGAACCATGTGACTGGAGGATGTACCCATATTAATGAAATCATAGCTCTATCAAAATGCTGAAGTAATATAGGAAAATATATGGCATTCAGCAGAAACACACACCAAAGTATCCCTGCATTTCATTTCATGAAATGATTAACTTATTAATATAGGCATCTATGAATTATAAAGGAAATTTCAGACTTTGCTGCACATTACAAAAAGAGGAAAAGTATTGTAATGGAAAGGACATTGGATTTGAAACCATAGTCAATATCTCCTAAAATCTGACCTTGGTTTAGATCTGTATTGTTATCCTGATGATGATGATGATGATGATGATGATGATGATGATAATCATCATCATCATCATCATCATCATCATCGTCATCGTCATTGTCATCGTCATCATCATCATCGTCAACATCATCATCATCAACAACATGATTGTGGATAAGTAGAAGATACATCCCCTAATAACAAAGTCAAATGCTGATGTTACCTTCAATTAATTTGACCCCATGAAGCACCTGGACAGGGCTGATATTCTCACTTCAAGACATTTGGCACAACCATCTCCTCTACCTGGTCTGCTGTCTTTGATGAAATTGCCAAACTCTTCAGGTCAAGACTATCCCATTACAATTTATTCTGGCGCGGTGTTACAACCCCTGTGAACAACACCTAGGCTAGCAGCCCTCAGCAAATTGTCTCCAGTGCACATCTGTAGGATTATCATGGTGCTTTGAAGTGTAGCGTGACTCGTCTAAAGGATTTTATTCCCTGCTCCCTTGTGTATGAACCAACTTCACAAGGGAGCATGGATGGGTGAAGGAGCAACCTCCATGCTGTACATACTGCCAAGATTCATGCTTTGTCTGAAGCTCAGAAATAGTTTCCAGAAGCAGTTAATTCCAAAGGTGATACTCCTGTATCAGTCCTAATGAGGTTGGCCCCTTCCCATAGTCCTTTAGAAAAATCCCAGGTACATTTTTGCATAAAGGTACCTAAAGGTCAATAGTCTCACATGCTCGTTGGTGTTATCTCAGTCCTAAGGAACTGCAGTCAGTCTCCTTTTTTTCTAGCTTCCTAAGAGGTTTCTATTACTATAAAGGGGATTTTGGACTTTGCCACACAGTTACAAAAAAAAGAGGAAGTATGTTTCAGTAGAAAGAACACTGGACTTGAAATAATAGGACTAAATCAGGAAAGGACATCAGAAGTTCAAGATTAACATTTGAAAAATGAGGAAACTGAGGTCCAAGAAAATGAAATGACTTGACCAAGGTCACACAGGTAACACACATCAGAGGTAGAATTTGAAACCAGGTCCTCTGACTCCAGAGTCAATGTTCTTGCTGGTTAGACCACACTGTCTCTTAAGGTTGAGTCTCAGTTCTGCTATACACAAGCTGGATGACCTTGGGCTAATAATTTAACCTCTCTGGACCTTAGTTTCCTCATCTATAAAATTGGGAAGAGGGGAATAATCTCTAGGATCCATTCCAGCTTTGAATCTATAATTTCAAGTCCCTTGAATGCATAAGATTTTTTTTTCTGCAAGGGAGTACAGATACCTCCTCTATTATCTTTTCCCGAGCTCTCTAAAGTGTGTTTTATTTGGCAGTTTGATTGATGTAGCACTAAAAAGGTAAATTATTTTAGGTAACATTATTAATTAAATTACTATTAAAATTATCATTGAATAATAATTTAAAAGCATTATTAAAATATTAAACTTAAAATCAAATTACTAAAATAATTAATAAATTAAATTATTATTAAAATCAATCACTTATTATATTGGCAAAGCCCAGCTATAAGTGACAGCTATCTCTCCATCTATTTAGGTCTGTCTTTATTTCTCTAAAAAGCATTTTTGTAGTTGTATTTATAGGCCTCCTGTGTATGTTTCAGTAGGGAAACTCCTGAATATTTTACATATTTTTAGTTAATTTAAGTGGAATTTCCTTTCTAAATCTCTTCCTGCTGGATTTTATAGGTAATATATAGACAGCCTTAAATAAATATCCTACTGCTTTGCTGAAATTATTTCA
Source organism: Notamacropus eugenii (assembly GCF_028372415.1). NCBI lineage: Eukaryota > Metazoa > Chordata > Mammalia > Diprotodontia > Macropodidae > Notamacropus > Notamacropus eugenii. The sequence goes on along the minus strand of NC_092875.1, from coordinate 464,390,653 downwards.
ATGAATTTTTAGTTGACTCTAGGGTTCTCTATTATATACAACACTATCATCTGCAAAAGGCAATAATTTTGTTTCCCTTTTACTTTTGCTTATTCCTAAAATTTCTTGTCTTGTTGCAATAGCTAGATTTCTAACATTACTATGTAACATTTGTAACTATGTTACAAATGGAAATAGGAATAATAGAAAATTTTGCTTTATCTTTGATCCTGTTTTTTAAAAAGCCATTAGTGTATCTCTCTTACGTATAATGTTGATTCTTAACAAATGGATATGATTTACCGTATTAAGGAAAGGTCCATTTATTCCTATGCTTTCTAGTGTGTGTTTTTTTCAACAGAAATTGGTGTTGTACTTTAGCAAAAGCTTTTCCTGTACCTATTGATATAATCAATGTCTGCTCTCTCAAATAGTTCACTGTCTAGACTCTAGATTACTCTAAATTTTCATGAGGCACAGTTCTGACAGGAAGCTTGACTCTTCAGGTATAAAGAAAATGGCAGTAGCAAATTGGTAGGTCGGATATTTCTTTCTTTTCCCATTGCCCTACAGCCTTATAAGAAGTGTATCCACAGCAGCAAATGTGAATCTGAATGTTGCAGTGTCTGAAGGCAGATCCAGCAGGAAATTCTAGACTCAAGACATTTCTCATCTGATTACCCAGAAGGCCACTGTCCAGGCAGTGAGTCTCCACAGTATTAATAACACCACTGCCAAATGCCCTCCTACTCTGGAAGTTTCAGGCTTTTAGCTTTCGGATTTCTTCCAGCTGGAAGCACCAGCAGTGATGATAAAGCAAAGCTTACAGCTAAGCTATATGAAAAGTAATCTCTTAAAAGCAGACAAAGAAGGTTTCTTGTCACAGACAGTAAGCTCTCTTGATATTTCCTGTGTATCTCTTCCATCCCTCCCCACCTACAACTAAGCATATTCTAGCTTAACTCTGTTAAAGAGAAGCCAACCTCTTCCCCACCTACCTGAAACTTGAAAACCAGTCACCTGTTGGCTTCATGCAAATTCCAAAGATAGCAAAAGAGGGGAACAGTCAGTGTTGGAGGGCTTACAGGCACACTAATGCTCTGTGGGTGAAATTGTGAAGTGGTTCAACTCTTCTGTATTTCAATCTGAAATTATGCAAAAAATATTACTGAAACTCTCCAAAGCTTTTAACCTATGTGTCCTGCTTTGGGATATATACTCCAAGGAAGTCAAAGAGCTCTTTGTGGTAGCAAAAAACTAAAAGCAAAGTGGGTACAACATCAAATAAAGAATGACTGAAAAACCTATAGGAAATGACATAATGAAGTATTGTGGGCAGTAAGGAATGGTTAATATGAATCAAAGCATGGGGAGATCTCTATGAACCAATGTGAGGGAAATGAGTAGTACCAAAGAATAACATACTCAGCAGCTATAAGAATGCAAATGAAAAGAACTTTTAAAGAAAACTGAACTCTGAGTAATTAAAAAAAACCAATGAAGGTTCAAGAGAATAGATTCTCCAGACCTCATGGCAGAGAAGAGGGCCTCTTTTAGAACATTCAATTGTTATTCTTGGTCATGGGGGGGTTGAGCAGGAGGGGGGTAGTGCAGCATTAGTCAATAGCATACACACACACATTTTAATAAAGTCACCTGTTGAGTCAGAGAAGGAGCATCCTACTTTTTAGGGTATGATCCCACATGAGATACAATCAGTATCTATACCTGGTGGGAGCACAGACTAAAGATAACAGGAGGGCAATTACCTGGAAGGATTAGAGGTATTGTGTCTCCAGAGGACAGAAGTAGGCCCAATGGGAGAGTGGAAGTTTTAGGAGACAGATTTAGGCTGGATACAAAGAAAAATTTCTGAACTATTTGTGCTATGAGAAATGTTTATTTCGTAAAGTGATAACACATCTAGCACATTCTCTTGGAGGCAGCTCTATCAGTGGATAGAGAACCAAGCCTGGAGTCAGGAACTTCTGAGTTCAAATCGAACCTCAAACACTCTCTAGCTGTATGACCTGGGGCAAGTCACTTAACCCTGTTTACCTTAATCTACTAGAAAAGGAAATGACAAACCACTCTCACTATCTTTACCAAGAAAACCCCAAAGGGTTCAAGAAGAGTCAGACATGGCTGAACGACTAAGCAAGAAGTCCATTACTTAGAAATATCACTCACCTTGGTTTGGAGATACCTCAGAGTGCTTTTACTCCTCTCAAGGGGGCATCAAACTTCTTAAAATAAGCTAATATTAATTCGCTTTTGTTTTTAAAATACGCAACGTTAGCAAAATGCACAATAGTCATGTGGGTAATTTTTGAGGCGACCTGATTTTCAGGCTGTTCTAGGGAAAGAGAAAGATAATAAATTCTGCTTCCAAGTTTTGTAGGCTCTTTTGACTCATTAAAGGGCTTTCAAATCTGCTATCACAATGACCCTATAAGGTAGGAATAAGATATTCTCATTTGAAAGAGAAGCCTTAACAGTGAAAACTGACTGTCAGAGTATTTGAAGGGTGATCTGGGGGAAGACTGGGATTTGTTCTGCTTGGCCCAGAGGGTAGCAGCAGCAGCAGCAGTAACCAGACTATGGGAAGCAGGCAGTTTTAGGCCAGATGAGAAGAAAAACGTTCAAGCAATCCAAAATCATCCAAAGGGAAAGGGGCTACACATTCGTGAACTCCCCTCACACATTCACACACTGCAGGGCTTCAAGCAAAGACTGGATGACCACTTATGAATGATATGGAGAGGGAATGGTGGGTTGTCTTAGACTTGTAAGAGAAGACCTTTCAACTCTGCCATTTGGGAATTTAAGTTTTGTGCCATTTGTTCTTGAAAAAATCTGCGTGGCACTGCAGCATTTCTCCTTCTCCCCTGCCCCCATACCATTTCCAGCTTTTTTTTATCGACATTTTTTTCATCCCCTTCCAAATTCCAAATAACATTTGGAGAAGGACAGAAGCCCTGCTGAACCTGGCTCCTCCCCACCCCCAGCAGGCCCTGCTGCCTGGTGCCAGTGCATGCTGCAGTCTCTGTGGTGCAGTACAGCTCTGTTGCTTGCTGCTCCTTCAGGCCAGAATTCCTGCCCAAGGAAACCCCTCCCCCACCAGGCATGCCCAGAAACCATAGATCGTGCTTTAATTACTGTCAATCTGCTGCTTCAGCCAGCTTGCTCTCTGGGGTCAGCTACCAGCCCCAGCCTCCTGAGGACCTTTAAAGGAACACAGTTTCAATCCTTTGGTGCCCAGTTCTCCAGCATTTTGACTCTGGGAAGACAGAAAATGCCATTCTTGCAAATATACCATGTACCTGTTTGGGCAGCCCCAAGACTTAATGGAAGGACTGGTTCAGTCCTAGCCTCCATCTTGGCATCCACAGCAAGGTTTCTATGCAGCAAACAGCTGCTCCCAGGACTGCAGGAATTCACTTTGGTTTTATATCATGAAAATGATAGAAAGCCCCTTTCAAACGGAGCACTTTACTATCTATTTCTAATTACTAAAAAGGAAAACAATTTAGAATGGTATTCTTGAAACTAGGAAACAAGCTAATTAATCCATGGAGGAGAAAAGAAATTGAGATCCTTCAGTATGGGAGATGCTTTAGCTTAAGGAAGTTAGCAGAGGAAATTAAAGGGAGATGCTACTTTTAAATAATCACCCACATGATTAAGATGTCTTGGAGGGGAGGGGGCAGATCACTTAGTACGACTCATATACTCCCAACTTCTGGCTTTACTGCACTGGAAACCTGATCACTTCCAAGAATGTGGGGACCCAGGAGGGGGCTCCCACAGAATGGTGTGTGGAGTTTGGGAAATGGAATGACAACATTTCAGCTGTGGGGTAGAGAAGGGCACGATTGATCTTCTCTGCTACATACTCCATCAGAGGAACAGGAGAATCTGGTCACTCAGAACGGCCTCTGTAGAGGGTGAACAAGGGGGGGCATTAATGGGACGAGCCTGCCCTTCCTGGCAGCCTCCAAATCACCGGAACAGAACGAAGTAGAAAAGGAAACTCTCTTTGCTTTCTCCTTTTCCCTGCTTTTGTTTTCACTCCTAGTCTAACTGTGACTCCTCCCCCCCGCAGAGATGTGAGTGTGACCAACACCTGCTCACTGAGACTGGTCCCTGAGGCCAGATGATGTCAGCGACAGCCTGCTCTTCTTCCTCCAGGCCCCTTGTGTGTAAGGGGGAGGGGGGAGGATCAAGGGGAAAGAGCCAAGTTAATGTAAAGAGGGGAGAGAGAGAGACAGAGACAGAGACAGAGACAGAGACAGAGAGAGAGACAGAGACAGAGAAACAGAGAGAAGGAAAAAGAGAATGAGAGATCCCCCAAAGACTATTTTGTATTCATTTTATTCTTTTATTTATGTATGAATATATTGAATCCCTTGATAGAATATAAGCTTCTTGAGGGCAGGAGCTATTTTATTTTTGTCTCTGTCTCCTCAGTACTCAGCACAGAGTCTGGCAAATAATCATATGCCATCAATGTTTGCTAATGTGTGCCATAAATTCATAATAAATTTGTTGTTGTTATTCAGTCACATCCAACACTTTGTGATCCCACTGGGGGTGTCACTGTTTCCTTCTCCAGCTCATTTTACAGATGAGCAAAGGTAAACAAGGTTAAGTCTCTTTCCCAAGGTCACACAGTAGTAAGTGTCTGAGGCTGAATTTGAACTCAGGTTTTCTTGACTTCAGGCGTAGCACTCTACCAACTGTGCCACTGTGAAGTTAGGTAGACAGAGACAAGCATATACACATTTATATCTATCAATAAGGAAAAAGCCAGACAGCTTCCTAAAGAGCATCCTTATTTCAGCTTCAGAAGATTCATCATTTTACCTCTGGGGGAACTCCATCTGCCACTCTGGCCACATTTATTCCAAGTTGTTTCCATTTCCACTTGGCGTGATTGATGGGTGATAATCCATCTCTCTCCCAAATCTTCCACTTCTGACCAGTGAAAGGTCATTATATTTAACCTGTCAAACAGTACTTTGGCTGTCTTCCTCTCATGCCATCCTCTGTGTGTGTGAGTGAGTGTGTGTGTGTGTGTGTGTGTGTGTGTGTGTGTACCTTCCCCCCATCTCTCATCCCTACTCTTCAACTTTTTATTCTGGGAACAGGAATCAAATAAACACTACCATTTCTGGAAGGAATATGTCAATCAGTGGTCCTATGACTACTCACTTTCCCTCTCATTGCCATATGAAAACATCCTCCCTGGCCACCACCTTCCTGTATGTGTTGTGTTCTCCTATTAGAACAGAAGCTCCTTGAGGGCAGGAAACATCAGGTTTTTTATATTTGTATCTCCAAAGCTTAGCATGGTACCTGGCACTTAGTAAATTCTTAAATAATTGAGCAAGTATAGACTTCACTGAGTAAATCAATCAAATCATTCCCATCCCATTTAAAGTGTCCAGACACTAAACCTTGATATCTTAACTAGGTGAGAATGTTTCTTCCCTGGATCAATTATAAGATTCAGAAAAAGTACCCCAAAATCCCTTGATCAACTGAAATGAACATAAAAAGTGGATTTGAATTAGCTGAGTAAATTTGGCCATTTATGAAATATCAAGCTAGTTTGGCTTAAGAGATATGAGTAAGCATAGGGGTGAGAAAGTTCTAACTAAGCCTTGAGAAGAAATTGGCTGGGAGAAAGAACCCCCGGCCTCAATCCATCCAAACATCAAAGGAGAGTAATTCACAAATTGTGTCATATATTAATAAAAATTAACCTTCTGGTAATAAGTGCTGAACCAGGGGAAAACTATCCCAGACAAATTCCAGGCCTCTTCAGAGCCAGATCATCAGAACATCAGAAAGGCACTGATACCTTTGAGATGATAAATTGAAGTTTTACTAATAATTTCTAGATGATTTGGGTGTGTTAATGAACCAACCCCAATGTGGCACAGAGAGTTGGTTCATTTCTCAAAAAAATTCCATAAAAATGAAACTCAAAACTCCTACTCCCCAAAGTACTCTTTCATTCCTTGAGTCCATAGCTCTCCAAACTCTAAACTGTGGTCACATGAGTGATATTCTCTGTCTCTCCCCTCCTTTGACTTCTTCACGATCCCTTCCTTCACCATCCCATTCCCTGTCGCCATGTTGCCATCTGCCTCTATATCACTTTTTGCCACTTGTCTCTGCCTTTCTGGCCTTTTTTGTCTCATATCCTCTGTATTTAATTAAAGTGTGATTGCCAGCCCATTTCTTGCTTCCAATAGTAGTCTTTCCCAATAAGTACCCAAAGAACTGGGGGTGTCTACCCCATTTCATAATTTCAAAAATTAATTATCAATTCATGTACTAATTACACGACTATACTAAAATACTTCTTACTAAAAGCTAATGAAGACTATAAGCCATAATCAAAATGGTGTACTTCCCATGGTGATTATGGATTATCATATTCATTAGCTTTTAGTTATCCTCAACTTAGTTTAGTTATCCTCAACTACTCAAGGCCACGCCTAGAACCCTAAGGGGATGTAGTAGTCACATTCTGAAGACTCAACTCCTCAATTTGCATTGGGGTTGGAAAAGAAGCTCCAGAGTCCAGGCTAGAAAGGCCTTTTCATTGATTAATTGATCCATTTGTTCATCGACCTTTCCATGTCTAGTAGTCAGTACTCATGACTGGATGGGGCAAAAGAAACAACGTCTTGTAGCCATCTTTTTAGTAAGAAGCCTCCCTGTGCTCAGATGCACTGATGCTTCGATAACAAACTTCTGGCCCTTGCCAGTATATGAAGACTTTCCAGCTTTGTAGAACCTTTGTAGGACACTACTGGGACTCCATCAAGATTCCAGGATTGCCTTTGCACTACCCTGAAGCATCAGACTTGGATCTTGGAGAAGGAAATGCTACAAATAACAAAAATATTGAGTACTCAGTAATGACCAGACCAATCAACAGATTCTCAGTCTTTCTAGGTTTCTCTAAGTTCCAGCAGCTCAACAATCAATCAAAGCTTACAAAAGCTTAAAGTTATGTTCCATCACTCAAGACAATAGAGTCAGGCTTAAAACTGAAGTTCAGGTCTAGGACATCCAGATTGTGTCTTCTTCAGAGAATAAAAAATAAAATGGAACTTGGCTCCAAGGGTCAGATCCATGAATCAAGTACATTAAAACAGAGAGAGGAGATAGCACATCATCTGTGGCCTCTGCCACTCCAGTCCACAAGCATCTGGCATCAAAGCCAAAAGGGATCATGCAGGTCATCTATTCAAACTCATTTTATAGATGAGAAAACTTGGACCCATAGAGGTTAAGTGACTTGAATAAGATCACATAAGTAATAAGTGTCAGTGTTAAGAATTATACCCACATCCTTTGACTCCAAATTGAGTTCTTTCTACCATACCCTGCTGCCTCTACCTTCCCCCCATTTTCTTAGTATAAACTTCACTATAATTACTGTCATCTCTAACCACCTTTCTTTGCTGTTGGCCTTTCCTTTTCTCTCTGAAACAAAGGAAATGCTATGATTGTTCTCGCCTTCTTAACCCCTTGGAAATACTATCAGCATAGAGCACCAGTCCAGGAGTCAGAAGGACCTGAGTTCAAATCTCCCCTCAGACACTTGACACTCACTAGCTGTATGACCTTGGGCAAGTCACTTAATCCCAATTGCCTCATCCTGAGTCATCTCCAGTCATCCTGATGAATATCTGGTCACTGGATTCAGATGGCTCTGGAGGAGAAGGGAGGCTGGTGACCTGCACAGCCCTCCCTCACTCAGAACAAAGTCAAGTGCAAGTCATGTCATCATTTCTCCGAAGGCATGGTCTTCTCCAGCAGCGAAGGACGAACACAAATTATCACCATGGACAGAACTGACACCCACATAGTCACTTTGCCAGGCTTGGGCACAAATTGAGGGACCCCCCAGGCAGACTTTTCTGGAGAGCAATGAACTGATGAATGGGAGGAGGGTTTGCTTGAAGGCCTGGAATTTATGTTTATGCCTCTGACTGCCATCCTCTTTCTTGTGTATGCCTATGGGAGATGTTTTGTGGCCAAGGGAGATCATTGGAGCCAAGAAAGGTGAGATAGCACTCCATATTTCCTAAGCACCAGGTTGCCATGGTGCCTAACAATGTCATCAACTAGTCCAATATTTTTTGGCACAATTTTATCCCAACCTACAGAAGTACACTTTGTTCCTTCTGCTCAAATTGAAAAGAAGACATTTGCAGGCTGAGCAGCCCTAGTCAGAAAGAGTGGGCCTGTAACCACTGGCATCCTTTTCAAGCATCCAAGCTCCAGGAGCAAATTGGAGCTTAAACTCCAAAATTATGCAAATGAATGGAGGGAAATAAAGGGGAAATTGGGTAGAGGAAAAGGATAAAAAAAGGGGCTATAGCACTAATATAAGGTGCCCCCTCATTTTGGTTTTCTTTCTTTAACAGAAAAAAAATCGCTCCTAAATTTGAGGGTCACTGCCACACTCCAAATTAAAAATTTAAATCTTAGGAAATTTCTAGAAAAGCTAATGCTTTTAAAATAGGTCATGTAAAAACCTTGAGCTCAGCCTGGGTTACTTAGAGGAGGGAAGATGGATTCCCTACTTTGGATTCATTAAAACTTAGTCTCTAGAGAAAATTTCTCTTCCTGTGAGTATTTCTCTTTGACCTAGTGTTTGGAACATACATTGGACTCATTTATATCTAAGCAAAATGAAAAGTACATTGTGCCATTTACCACTGCCAATCTAGAGGGTTAGGTTTATAAGACTAGTCCTCAAGAAGTTATTTCCTCCCAGATACCAAATGAAAGTACTGTCTTAATTATGTCCCCATGGTGTCCTCAGCCATGTTTCCAGAGGTATGGATAACTGAGAATGTTTTCCAGCTCATATGTGTAATCTGTCTATTTATCTATCTATCTGTCTATCTATCTATCTATCTGTCTATCTATCTGTCTATCTATCTATCTATCTATCTATCTGTCTGTCTGTCTGTCTGTCTGTCTGTCTGTCTATCTATCTAATCTGTCTGTCTGTCCGTCTGTCTATCTATGTATCCACATCCATACATATATATTACTATATACATAACCAAATACAAGTACATTTTATTGCTATAAAATAGCAAACCCTAAATGCCAGGAAGTTATCTAAACATAGGATAGAACAAACTTTTTAAAGGAAACTGAAATTCAGGTCCATTTTGGTAATCTTGCTCACTAATCCTAAACTCTTTTCTGTCACTACTTAATTTAACCTTTTCTTTTCCTAATCTCAAGTTGAATGTTTATTTTTTTCTCTTTCTCCTTAACATTCATTTTTAAAAACTGAGTTCTGAATTCTTTCCCTCCCTCCAGTCCCTCCTCCATCCATTGAGAATGTGATATCAATTACACATGTGAAATCATGCAAAATATATTTCCATACTATCTATGTTGCCAAAAATTCAAGAAAAATAAAGGGAAAAATTATACTACAATCTGTCCTTGGTCTTTATTGGCTCTCTCTCTTGGTCAATTGTATTTTTCATCATTTGTAATTGTCTTGGATCAGTGTCTCGCTCAGAGGAGCTAAGTCTTTCACAGTTACAATGTTTCATCATTACAATGTTGCTGTTATTTTGTATCATGTGGGTTCTCTTGGTTCTACTCACTTCACTTTGCATCTGTTTATGTAAGTCTTATAAGTCTTTTCTAAAGCCATCCTGCTCATCATTTCTCATAGCACAATAGTTAGAATGTTTATTTCCACTCACTCTGAATTTCTTAACTTTGAACCAAAAAGTTCAGATGGTGTGTCAATGACCTCAATGCTTTGAGACTTCAGGTCAGTTTGGCATCAAAAACCCTTCCCTTTGAACTTTTCTCTAGGGGCAAAGACCTAGCCACATACTCACAGCTACTCAGAGGCAGGCTCTGATCTGCCGTTTCCAGATCAGCCTCATTGTTTTAGCTAACAAGACAAAGAAAACATTATGAGAGAAAAGGAAGAGAATGTCTCTTTTCAAATCTCCTGTTCCAGGTATTTCCTACTTCTCCATACAAACAGATGATAGAAAAGAATAATTTGTTATACTATATGGGATTTCACTGTTTTGGAAAAACCCCATGTTTATTTGTTTTCAAAGAAGGATTTCTCAGTCCTTTACTAATTCCCTCCCTGCCATCTACCTCCTTTCTGATCAATATTTTAACTGAGGTAGGGAGAAATGAAATAATTGGCAGTATTACTATAGCAACCAGCTCTAGCATATAGGACTAGTTACAGCCTGCTCCCTAGCTACAAACATCCAGCTTATACCCTTTTAAAACATTTTATTTGTATTTTAAAAATTTTAATTTCCTTCATTTTTTTAGTGTATCCATCCCATCTTCCCTACCCAATGAGTCATTTCTTGTAGCAAAGAACATAAAAGAAAGAGGGGGAAAAAGTTTAGCAAAACTAAACCTTATGTCATTGGCATCTGATAGTTCATGTTATGTTCCATAGTCATAGTGTTTCATCTCTGCAAAGAAGGGAAAGAAGTACATTTCCCAATAGGATTCTAATAGAAATCTCTTACAACAAAGAAGCACATTCAATCAGATCATACTGGCATATTAGCCGTGTCTGACTGTATATGCCTCTTTCCTCACCTGTCATTCTCTACCCCCATAACAAAGTATATTTCATCCTTAGTCTCCTGGAGTCAAGGTTGGCCATTACACTGATTCAAAGTCTGACAGATTTTAGTGATTTCCTTTATATTATGATTGGCATTTATATGTTGTTCCCTTGATTCTATTGCTTCACTTTGTATTAGTTCATAGAAGCGTTCCCAAGTTTCAATGAATTTCTCATATTTGTAATTTCTTGAAATATACACCATACTTTGTTCAACCATTCACCAATCTATGGGAACCCACTTTCTTGCCATGTTTTTACTATTACAAAAAGTGTTACTATAATATTTGTATATATAAGTGACTTTTCCCTCTGTCTTTGACCCCTTTGAAGTATATGCTTAAGAGTGGCATAGTTGGGTCAAGTGGTCACAGAATCAGAGCTTTTGTGGAAGAGATTTAGAGCATGTAGTCAAACATCCACAATTTGATGGTAAATAATCTGAACTCCAGAGAAGTTTAAGTGACTGGTTCAAAGACTCAGGTAGGACGTGGAAGATCAGGGATTGAAACCAGATTCAAATCCAAATCCTCTGGTTCCAAGGCCAGAACTCAACAAAAACTTAAAAGATAGAAAATTGTCTTGCCCTAAATGTAAATCTTAGAATGAATCTAGACCAGGGATTCTTAAGCTGGGGGGTCCATGAATTTGTTTCCATTTATCTTTTTAATTTTGTGTTGATTTTTGAGTTACTTCCCTCCCTGTCTTCCAACCCTGCATTGGAGAAGGTCAACATTTGATATACATACATATGCAGAACCATACAATACCTATTTCCATGTGTCAGTTCTTCCTCTGGAGGTGGATAGCATTTTCCTTCATGAGTCTTTCTTAGTTTATTTGAATGATCATCTTACTCAAAATAGCTTAGTCTCTCATAGTCACTCTTTGAACAGTATTACTATTATTGTATACAATGTTGTCTTCTGCTCGTTTGCTCTTCATTATTTCATACAAATCTCTCCAAGTCTTTTAAAAAAATTCTTTAATTTATTTTTAGTTTTCAACATTCATTTCCACAAGATTTTGAGCTCTAGATTTTCTCTCCATCTCTTCCCTCCCCACCACCCCAAAATAGCATGCATTCTGATTAGTCCTTCCCTCAGTCTGTCCTCTCTTTTATCACTCTCCACCTTATTCCCCTCCCCCATACCTTCTTGTAGGGCAATAATAGATTTCTATACCCCATTGCCTATATATCTTATTTCCCAGTTGCATGTAAGAATAATTTTCAACATTTGCTTTTCAAGTTTTTAGTTCCAAATTCTCTTCCTTCTTCCCTCTCCATGAGCCCTCATTGAGAAGGCAAGCTATTCTAAATAGGTTATACATCTGTAGTTATGCAGAACATTTCCAGAACAGTCATGTTGTGAAAGACTAACTATATTTCCCTCCATCCTATCCCACCACTCACTTATTTTATTTTCAACTTTCATCCTGTCCCTTTTCAAAAGTGTTTGCTTCTGACTACCCCCTTCCTCAATCTGCCTTCCTTTCTATCATTCCACACCCCCCCCTTCCCTTTCCCCTTACTTGCCTGTAGGGTAAGATACCAGATTGAGTGTGTGTTATTCCCTCCTTAAGCCAAATTCAATGATAGTAAGGTTCACTCATTCCTTCTCACCTCCCCCTTCTTCCCTTCTATTGTGAAACCTTTTTCTTGCCTCTTGTATGTGAGATAATTTACCCCATTCTGTCTCTCCCTTTCTCCTTGTAATATATTCCTCTCTCACACCTTAATTTTATTTTTTAGATATCTCTTCATATTCAACTTACCCTGTGCCATCTATCTATCTATCTATCTATCTATCTATCTATCTATCTATCTATCTATCTATCTATCTTTCCTCCAACTACCTTAAAAGTAAGCAACACCTCATGAGTTACAAATATCATCTTTCCATGTAGGAATGTAAACAGTTCAACTTCAATAAGTCCCTTATGATTTCTCTTTCCTGTTTACCTTTTCATGCTTCTCTAGATTCTGGTATCTGACAGTCAGATTTTCTATTCAACTCTGGTCTTTTCAGCAAGAATGCTTAAAAGTCTTCTATTTCACTGAATGACCATTTTTCACTTGAAGTATTATACTCAGTTTTGTTGGGTAGATAATTCTTGATTGCTATCCTAACTCCTCTGACCTCCAGAATATCGTATTCCAAGCCCTTCGATTCCTCAGTGTAGAATCTGCTAGATATTGTGTTATCCTGATTGTATTTCCATAATGCTCAAATTGTTTCTTTCTGGCTCCTTGCAATATTTTCTCCTTAACCTGAGAACTCTGGAATTTGGCTACAATATTCCTAGGAGTTTTCCTTTTGGGATCTCTTTCAAGAGGTGATTGGTGAATTCTTTCAATTTCCAATCTAACCTCTGGTTTTAGAATACAAGGTAGTTTCCTTGATAATTTCTTGAAATATAATGTCTAGGTACCTTTTTTTTTTATTGTGGCTTTTAGGTAGTTCAATAATTTTTAAATTATCTCTCCTGGATCTATTTTCCAGGTCAGTGGTTTTTTCAATGAGATATTTCACATGGTCTTCTATTTTATCATTCTTTTGGGTTTTTTTTATAATTTCCTGATTTCTCATAAAATCATTAGCTTCTATTTCCTCCATTCTAATTTTGAAGGAATTATTTTCTTCAGTGAGCTTTAGGACCTCCTTTTCCATTTGGCCAATCCTGCTTTTTAAGACATTCTTCTCCTCATTAGCTTTTCGGACCTCTTTGCCATTTGGATCAGTCTATTTTTTAAGTTGTTATTTTTTTCAGTATTTTTTGAGTGTCTTTTAGTAAGCTTTTGACTCATTTTTCATGATTTTCTTGCACCACTGTAATTTCTCTTCCCAATTTTTCCTCTGCTTCTCTTACTTGATTTTCAAAATCCTTTTTGAGCTCTTCTATGGTCTGTGACCAATTCACATCTTTCTCGGAGGTTTTTGATGTAGGTGCTTTGGCTTTGTTGTCTTCTTCTGGTTGTATGTTGTGATCTTTGTCGCCAAAGTAAGATTCTATAGTCTGAGGGTTTTTTTTATGCTGTTTGCTCATGTTTCCTTTGTCGAAGTAGGACTCTGCTTCCAGTGGGGGTGGGGTTGGGAGTGGGTGTTCTGTCCCAGGCTTCAGGGATTTTGTATCAGCCACATAATCCCCCACCATCTGTGAGCCCAGATCTTGGGAAACAGCCACTGCCACTATCCCCACTACCCTGGGTTGGACTGGACAGGTCCCACAGAGTTTTCCCATTGATCATTTTGGTGTTTATAGGTTAAGGAGTCTGGAAATTGCCACAATTGCCAATGATTCAGTCCCTTGAGGCCTTCTCTGACACTGTCTGTGCTGGTGTGGCCCACGCTGGACCATGCTCTGTTTGCTCTGGTCCCAGCCCTGTGCAATAGATGCTTCCTGTCATCCTGCTAGGCTGTCTTGGGTTAGAGAGTTGTTTTACTCTTTTGCTCTGTGGGTTCTGCAGCTCTAGAATTTGTATAGAGTCATTTTTACAGGTATTTGGAAGGGTTTGAGGGGAAAGTTCAAAGAAGTTCCTGCTTTTACTCTACCATCATGGCTCCACTCTTCCAAGTTTTTCCAAAATCAACTTGCCCTTCATTTCTTCCAGACAGACATATTCCATTACAACCATATACTATAAGTTATTAAGTCATTCTCTAATTGATGGACATTCCCCTCAGTTTCCAGTTCTTTGCCACTACAAAAATAACTGCTATAAATATTTTAGAACATATTGGTTCTTTCCTTTTCCCATGATCACCTTGGGAAACCAACCTAACTTTGGGGTCAAAGGGTATATACAGTTTTATAACTCTTTGGGCATAATTCCAAATTGCTCTCCAATAGGAGTTTGCTTTTATTTTTAATATTCTGATAACTATATTTCAGTACAATTATTTCCCTTTGGAATCCTATGCATGTTATTATATGCATTTAGAAACATTGCTCTAAGAAGGGATATGTAGGCTTCAATAGACTGCCAGTCAAAAGTGTTTATGATACACAAAAAAGATGAAAAATCCACAGTCTATACAATTTCATTTATTCAGATCACTCAAGTAAAGAAATCTCACACTGGATGTAACATCTCAGATATTACATATCTCAACAACTCTTTTGGAAAAAAAAAACAACTCTCTCTTTCCCATTTCGAGACCAGGCTGCATTCACTTCAACCATCCTCCCATTAAGAATCTACTTTGTGCCAGGGACTTCACAAATATTATCTCATTTGATCTTCACAACAACGTTGAGAGGTAGGTGCTATTATACCCACTTTACAATTGAAGAAACTGAGGTAGACTGAGGTAAAGTGACTTACCCAAGGTTACACAGTTAGTTACACAGTTTTGGACTCAGGTCTCCCTGATTCCGGGGCCAGTGCTCTTTATTCACTGCACCACTGAGCTGCCTGGTAGGTAAGTTTTCACCTTATGTTGGCAGGAACAAACTTCTTGTCACTCCCTAGACATTTCCAAACCATGCTGATGCCTGCATTGCCTGTCTACCTTTTTTAGCTACCCTTTAATTGTTTTCTTCCCCCATTAAAATATAAATTTCTTTAAGGCAGACTGTCTTGATTGCTTGCTTATTTATCCCCAGCACTTAGCGACAGTACCTAGCACATAGTATGTAATAAATGTTTTATATTACCTTCCCTCCCACTCTCTCTTCATTCTTTCTTCTTTTTTCCCTTCCTCCTCCTTTTTTCCTCCTTTCCTTCCTTTTTTCTTTCCTTACTTCCTCATTTCTTTTCTTTCTTCTTTCTCCCTCTTTCCTCCTTTCCTCTTCTCTCCTTTCTTCCTGCCTACTTCCCTCCCTCCTTCTTCCTTCCTTCCTTCCATCCTTCCCAATAATGACTCAGCTTTCCCTTTGCTTTACCTCTTCATTGTATTGCTTACCTCAGCTATTTTGTTGTTGTAATTTTTTCATATCATTTTGTTCTGTTCAATAGAAAAGGCTTCAAGTACTAAAGCTGCAGGGCTCCATACATCAAACTGTATTCTACATGACTTTTAGCCAATATCAGCTCACTAAACCTATAGACTGCAACACACAAGGCAAAACCCAAACTATAAACACATTCCCAAATCTCTAGGTGAATAGCACTTCTACAGGAATGATGATGACTCAATCAGAAATGTGATGGTTGGTAATTCTATTTTGAGCTGCTTATTGAGCCTACAAAATGTCCCAAGGGCTGATGTAAAGCAAGCCTGCTAGCAAATCTAGTCTCTCCTCCACCCGCAAAGACCTAACTGTTCAGAATGGCAGGTGAAGGAAGAGGGCATATAGCTTTCAAAGGGAAACTCATTCACATAGACAACCCTGAGATCAGCCAGTGGAGGACAGCCAGGATAGAGTCAGGGCTTAGGGAAGCCATATAACTTGAAAAATTATAAAAGGAACTGAGGAAAATGAATGGTAAGAAATGATGACTAGAGTAGAAGCAGAGAGGAAAGACAAGACAATAGTGATTTACTACGAGAAGGCAGTTAAGTTGTGCCATAGTGCATTGAACATCAGGCTTAGAGGCAGGAAATTCATTGTCCTGAGTCTAAAACTTTCTAGCTGTGTGACCCTGGGCAAGTCACTTTACCCTATTTACCTCAGTTTCCTCATGTGTAAAATAAGCTGGAGAAAGAAGTGGCAAGTCACTCTAGTTTCTTTGCCAAGAAAAACTCTACTGGTCTTGAAGAACCAGAAATGACTGAACAACAACAAATTATACAAGACAAGGATTAGACTTGTTCTTTGAAGCTGTATAAATCAGAATAAGGACTAAAGGGAGATTGAGTTCTGACTGATGTCAAAAAGAGCTCTCTAATAGACTTTCTAATAATAGGATGGGCTACCATAAAATAATTGTTGTTTATCCTTCATTCTTGAAGAGGACCAATGACGTCAGGAGGAGGTTATCTTGGCTTGCAAGTGAATTGAATGTAAGTGAGACAGAGCTGTGCAATGTCACCAGCTTCACTCCTCCAGAGGCAGTGGAGTCCAGTGGCAAGACATGCATCACAATGACTAGTTATGGTCCCAGATACAGTAGGAGACCTTGGCCTTTTTAAGCTAAGGTCTTTTCCAGGTCTCACTTTGTCTGGGGCAACACCCATTCAGTGATTAAAGGCTAGTGAGTTCACCAATTACTAGAAATGCTCAAACAGAAACTAAGTGACCATATGATGACACAGAGCAGATCTGTGACCTGGAAAGGGAGGTTTGAGCAGATAACTTTGAGGGTCATAGGATCACAGATAGGTGCTACAGAAGACATTTAATTCAGTCTTCTCATTTGATACAATGAGGAAATTGGAACACAGACTAGGGCAGTGGTTTGACCAAGATCACACAGGTAATAAATGGCAGAGGAAGGAGTTGATGAAAGGTTATCTGACTTTAAATATAATACTTTTCCATTGCACTGTTCCAACTTTAAGATTCTTTCATTTTATTTTTTTTAAAAAGATCTTAAAATGGGATATATTTTCATCTTTCTGAGTAAAAAATGTTAGCAAAAATCCAAAACAAAACAGGTAGATTGTTGTAGCTAATAGCTCCAGGGAATATATTAAACTCTTGTCTATAATGGAACTGCCTTAAACCAGCACATTTGGTAAGAGAGAAGCCAGGTTTCCACTTGTGTTTAGAAACTAGCTTCCATGGCTCAGGAGAAGAAAGTGAGACTGCTGACCTTGCACAGCCCTAGCTCACTCAAATCAAAGTCAACTACAAGTCATGTCATTCTCTTGATGTCATGGTCCTCTTCAAGGACATACCATAACAACAAGAAACTAGCTTTCAACCACTGTGCTCACAGAGCTATTTAGTGTTTGCAGAGAGGAAGATGATTCATAAGTCTGAGTGGGTCTGGTAGGAATATTTGCTTTTGTATCATGGGTACTGGGATAGGCTGCCATACTACATGGAGTTTGACTATCCATTGTGCCACTGAAGAGGTCTGTGGAACATTGGTTCGGCAGAGGCTGCATTCCTGATCCATACCTTTTGAGATCATTTCCTCCCTCTGTAAAGTATGCCTGAGGAGCCTTAGTCAGGTGACGCATTTTAGGGGGCTAGCAAGTTAAATACTAGCTTACCTAAAGATAGAAAAATGAGCTTGATGTCTTCTCAGTATCTTTCTGTCTCTATGTCTATTGGTTTGTGATCAAAGTTAGAAACTTCTGAGGAGGTTGACAGTCATCTCTTTGAGGCTTGGAGAGGCAATAATCTCTGTAGGTCTAAGTTTCCAACTTTGAGAAAGACAGAATGTTAGAAATGGAAGGGACTTTAGAGCTGATCAAATCCACCTCATGAGGAAGCAGAGACCCACAGATGTAACACTCCTTGCCCAAGGTACTAGGATTCTAGATCTAGAGTTGGATGGGATCATAGATGTCAACTAATCTAAACTCCTCATTTTACAGATGAAGGAACCAGATAGGTTAAGGGCTTGCCTCAAAAGTCACTCAGTAGTAAGTGGCAGATTCAGAATTCAAACTCAGGTTCTGTGAACCCAAGTTCAGTACTGTTTTCATTACATTGTATACACAGCTAATAAGTAGAAGAGCTGGATCCTGAATTTAGATCTAATGAAAAAAAATCTCTTCTTCTTCATCTTGTTCTTGATCTTCTTCTTCTTCTTCTTCTTCTTCTTCTTCTTCTTCTTCTTCTTCTCCTCTTCCTCCTCCTCCTCCTTCCTTCCAAATCATATAGCTTTTTGATGCAAACAGTATCATTTGTTACCTATCTTAAAGAGATACCAGGGATACCAGGACTGGAGTGAAATGTCTATGAGGATTTAAAAAAATTATTTGGAAAGAGATGGCAAAAACAAGATAAATTACTAATGGTCATTAATTCTTCAATACCCCAACCTTCCTTTCATCTAGACAGAATGATGGCTGAGAGGAACAGCTCTAGAAAAGGGTTTCTGGTATGGTAGAGACCTGAAATAGTAACAATAGCTATCATTTTTGTGGTACTTTAATGTCTGCCAAACTGTGTGTGTGTGTACGTATGTAAGTATGTGATCTCCTTTGATCCTCACAACAAAGCTGTGAGGTACCAATGCTATTATTAGCTCCATTTTTTAGATGAAGAATCTTATATAAACAAACAAAACAGTGAATATCTTCAAGGAGCTTGGGGTGTACGGGATGTGAGGGCTTGCTGAAGTCTTTTCATGGCTGCTCATCCGTGGGTCCCATTGGTCCCACCTTCACCCAACTCTCACGTGTGACTCCAAGAAGTTGTAGCAGCTGTAGTGGCCATACCCAGTAAAACTGTCTCAGTAGACAGGCTAAACCAGGCTGAGGGTAACTGACATGTCTCAAATCCATTAGTGAGTGAGGGGGATGTTTATGCCAAGCATGTGAAGACTTCTGCTAGTGGAATGGTATATTATTAATGTATTTTTGATGGAACAGGAAGATCTTTCCCATTCGTTAATAGAACCATGTGACCTGCCTGAGTCACATGGAAGCCTGAGTCACATGAGTTTGTGGAGGAGTTTGCTGAATGGGTGGACCAAGAAGGGGTAGAGTAGGAAGGGTAAAAGAGGAAGAGGTGAAGCTGGAACAGAACTAAGAAGAAGTTAGTCAGACTAGTCAGATCTGGGAGAGAGAGAGGAAGTAGGGAGCTGAATGTGAGTGAGAGAAGGGCATTTTGCTTGAGGGTGTTCATTTGTGGGAAGGCCTGGTAATGTATATAGACTTCTTGGATACTATGATGGATTTCTTTGTTGCTATGATGGATTTGGTTTTCTGGTGTTGAGATTCAGCTTTCTGGTGTTTGAATAAATGTTTTGGTTCTGTCTTCCCATGTGGAGAGTCTGTTGCATTTTGCAATTCAGTACTATGCTGACATATGCATAGCCACCATAGGTGCTGTGAATATATTGCACTGGTGCAACAAATGGGCAGATGAGAACAATTTTCCCAATGGCCATGAAGGTGACTGAATAAGGCTCTGAGGACTACTTAGTGAGTGGTCAGACATCAGAGATGCCAAGGTCATCCACCACATCTCAGGCCATTGCCCGTCATCTTGACTTTTGTCTTGCCACTGGACTTCAATGACTCTGGAAGACAGAGTGAAGAAGATGACTTTGTGCGACTCTGCCTCACTTAAATCCAATTTAAGCATGAGTTAACACCATCCTGTGATGTCATTGATCCTCTACCAAATGAAGGACAAACATTAAAAGGTAGCTGGTAATGGGGGATGGTGACCACCTGGGATCTAGTTGGATGAATGAAGTGAAACATGGCAGGGACCCTTAATGAAACAGGGCAGCCTTTGATGGAGTCATCAGAGGAGACAGCAGGGTCTCAGGGTAGAAGTCTCTAGGGTGAGAAAACAGCTGACAAAAAGGAAGAAAAGTTTGAGGAGCAATTTGAGGTATGAGCCAGATACAAAAAGGAATAATTTTATTTCCTCTTTGTTTATGCTTATTTAGAGGTCTATTTTTTCCCCAAGGTATTTATTAGCAACTAGGAAGACTTGTTTGTGGAGTTGTAAAACAATCCAACCATTTTCGAGAGCAATCTGGAATTATGCCCAAAGAGTTATTAAAATACCTATACCCTTTGGGTATAATAAGAGAACACTGTATACAGTAAGAGCAATATTGTTTTATGAACAACTTTGAGTGAATAAGTTATTTTATCTATTATAAATACCCAAATTAACCATAAAGGATGCATGAAGAAAGATGCTATCTGCATCCAAAGAAAAAAACTGATAAATAGAAGTTTGTATACAATAATTTTACATACATACATATATATGTGTATATGTGTGTGTGTATGTATGTGTGAATATGTGTATATATACACATACACAAACATAGATGGATAGATAGATATACCTATTTGTATCTAATGGCAGTCATCTCTGGGGAAGTGATGGCAAAAGATGGAAGAAAAAAATTTACATGATAATTGTGGTGTATATTTGAAAAGAATAGTGAATTGTACATAATAGATCTGAAGTTTCATGCGCAATCATCTTTTTTTATAGTACAATGTTATGAAAATGCTTGTTTTATTCCATAAATTTAAAATAAATTTTAAAAAATTTAAAAGTTAAAATAAAGTGAACAACTGTACAATGAATTATTGAGGTCCATGTATTGAAATCTCATCCCAATCTAGCCATAACAGGCATGAATTAGGCCTGTTCCCACGCAATTAGTCAGTGGTTCAGGTTCCACGATGTGGCCAGAAGCTACTGGATCCCTTCAGAACCTTCATGCCACAAATTTAGAGTTGGAACAGACTTTAAAGGTGATATAGTCCAACTCCCTCATCTTTTAGTTGAAGAAACAGAAGCTGAATCACTGCGACTTCTCCAGGAGGGAAGTAGTTTCATAAAGGTTCCAAATCCACCACCTTCTTCGTTATACCACTGAGACCTCTCCATGACATTACTAGTACCTAAATCAATAGTAAGAGAAGTATAACTTTCTTCACATCTTTATGTCCTAACATGAACCTTGACCATAGGACAGGCATGTTCTCTGTCTTGGAGGAGCAACACTATGGTAAAGGAAAGAGGGAAATAATAGAGAGGAAAGGTGGGGTTTTTATAGGCACAACAGTGAATATGGTATCTAATAGATACTCAACAGAAAAGTTAGGACTGGGAGGGACCTCAGAGGTCATCAAGTTCAAGTTCCATTTTACAAATGAGGAAACTGAGGTTGACAGAGGTTAAGTGACTTCCCCAGAGTCACACAGCTAATCATTATCTGAGGGGGGATTTGAATTCAGGGATTTCTGATTCCAAGTACAGGATCCTATTCACCTTACCTTGCTATCTCTTAACTTGAGGATTAGACTGAATTGAAACTATCTCCGAAGGCCAGGCCATTCCTCTTGTAGAATCTCAGCATGGAGTTCTGGAGAGAGTATTACTGAGTGCCATGACTCACTTCCCCTCTCTAGGGAAGAGGGAAAGGACAAAAAGGCCTTGTAGGATAGTCCTCCTCCTTTTGCAAATCCTGGAACTCCACCATCCCATAAGTTACTTGAAGATGTGCTATTTCTGCTCCCTTTTTAACATGCCTCCTTCCTCCTACTTCTCACCCTAACCAAGGAGTCAGAGACTGTGGGAAAGATTCTCTTAGGAGTCAGGTATGTACACAGAGAGTTGTAGGAGTCTTGCTAGGTCAACAATGTAGCACTGAAGCTTTGGAAAGAAGAGGGAAGGCTTTTCATATGGTATAGTAAAACACCACCACCACCCCTACTCAAATAAAACAAAACCCATTGTCTCCCCTTGCTTGCATCAAGTGATTCAATTTTCAGTTGCATGGCAAGTCCATTTCCTTTACACTTTGTGGAAGTGAAAAGAGTCCTATTTATATCCAATCCACTAATTCCATAGTAGAATCCTGGGATTGGCTGTCTAGCCCAACTTCTTACTCCATACAGAAATCAATGAGGGGCTCCTTGGCCCACTAACTCCTAGTCTCTTCCACTCAGACCGCCCATATTGTTTGTCATATGGAATTGCAAAAAGAGTGCTGAATTTGGAGTTAAAGAATCTAGGTTTGAAAATCCTTCCCCTTAATACCTGGGTGACTTTGGGGAAATTGCCTCATTTCTCTGGACCTCATTTTCCGTATTTCTCATTTGTAAAGTGAGGGATTGTTAGAAGACCTTTATATTCTTCCAGTTCTAAATCTATGATCTCATCTGTGTACCTCCTCATGACTTCAATTCATTGGTTACTGTTCTTCCCTCTGGAGCAAGAGAAAACAAATCTACTTTCTCTTCCCCAGATCTGCTGCCTAAAATATATTTTAAATGTTTTTTTTATTTTTTTTTACATCAGTCATTTCCCCCTTATCCCTGATATGGCCTTCCAATATAGCAAAGAAAAATCTTTGGGCAAAATCTGCCAACATAGTCACAATATCTAACATTATATATACCATATTCCCTAAAATTGAAGAGGTAACTGTGGAGCACTGGATTTGGAATCAGGAAACCCGGTTTTGACCTTCATATGTGACCATGAGCAGATCATAAGAGCTGTGTGACTATTGTCCACTTCCTCTTATAAAGTGACCAGAGAAGACCACTCATCATGCTGGGAACCTTTCTTGAGTTTCTTGACAAGTGGGTTGTCCCTTACTCTTTTTCCACAATCAGCCCATATTTTTCTAAAATATATTTCTTTGATAACATCGTTTATCCCCTTTTGGGTAATTTCTTGTAATAAAAAAAATCCCTGACTATCCAAGAGTTAAAGCAATGAAGCCTGGGTCCCATGGCAAGTGAGTACTAAAAGTAGAATTCAAGTCCAGTTTATCCTGTCTCAGGTCTCTCTGATTCTACTAATGTGTTGCTGGCTCCTTAGACCCATTAAATACCTCTATTATCTAACTTCAGTTCTTTGGATGCAATGATTTCCTGTGGCTTATATTCCTCCATCACTGCCTTGGCTTCAGTGAGAAGCTTGGGTTCATCAAGAACACTGTTTAGTTTTCCAAAGACAATCTAGCCCACTCTCCTCTCCTTGTTCAACTTGAACCCAAACCCACTCTTTATGTGAAGTGTCTACCCAAGATATTGATGAATGAGCTGTAGAAGTTGTCCATGGCTTTTCCTGTGAAGATCATTCATATTCTTTTGGAGGATAATTATAATCTCATTTAGGAAACAATAGTCTGGGGCTTAATAAAATAATCGCCACCATGCCCAAACAGGAGAATCTGGTGGACATCGTCTTCTTTGACTTGAACTTTGTGCTGGATCTCTTCCATGACAACGATGAACATCTTTGGTGACTTCACATCTTGTTTTACATTTTGCTTGAAGTTTATCAACAGAGAACCATCAAACAATGTTATCTCCTATTATAGCTCCCAAGGAATTTTGTGTTATTCTGACCTGTTCATGGGAGAAAGTTTCCATCAGAGAGGCTTTAAGGTGGCATTTCATGCTAGTGAATCAAATGCTTTCTTCTAAGTCAAAAGCATGGTGACTCGTGTTCTTTACATCTTTTAGTCAGTTGTGTGATGGTAAAGAAGTATTGAAATATATTCCTTGTGTAAATCTGCCTGTCCTTCTCTAACATCCTTATCACAGATAACATTTATATGTATTTAGATTACAATCTCCAAATTTTTATGTAGCTGGGAAAGTAAGTACATGAATAAATAATTATTGATGCTTGCTTAGTCATTCTTTTTTTTTGCAATAAGGTCTGAGATTTTTTACGTCTTACCCTCCAGATTATTTTGAGGACTGGTTTCTTGACATCATCAAAATTGTGTTATCTTCAGCAAAGACCTTCTCTTGGTTTAGTAAAGGTGGCTTTTCCTGTCTTTTCTTCAATGTCATTTCTACTTCCTCTAAAAAACCACCTGTGAGTATCTGTGAGTGTGATGTCGGTGAATACAATGTCCTGTTTCTTATTCTCCTAGGTTTATCCTTAAAAGTCTTTATATTGACTTAGCTAGATTTCTCTCTCTCTTCAAACATTCTTTAAAATGATTTTTCTACCCAAAGCTTCTTACTGTTTTATGACCCAATGTTGCTCATCATCTTTCACTATCTTTCCCCACAAGATTTTGCAAATAAGTTAATATTATAAGCCAGTTTTCCCCTTGGCTGCCATATCTTTCTTCTTGAGAAGTAGGTCATGTTTGCTGACTAAGGAAGCTTGGATATTCCTTTTGTCTCCTTATGGCAATTGACTTACATTAATCTCCTATATGAAAGTATTATAATCAGCATTAATTTCCTTTTCTCCATCTTTTGGTGTCAGCATCTTATTTAAATAAACTTATTTTTAGCACACTGGAGTTGTGTAACCCACCATATCTTTTTCTCAGTTTCATTCTTCTACCTTTTTAAAAATTAATTTTATTTTTGCTTTAATGTATTGGTATTTTGACTATACATAGAAAATTAATGCAGAAATGAATCATTTCCTGATGTCAAAGCATAATCAGCTTCATTTGGTGGTGATGTAATTCAATGCTTACCATGTCCTCTATTTCTTTATTCTTTTCTTGAAGAAAGTACTCATGATTTATAGGCTTTAGACTTCTGTATGTCTATAAGTCTTTGGACTCTCTATTTCTTTGCTCAGGAACTATATTTTCTAACATAATTTTCATCATCTTCCCTTCTGCCAACTTTTATATTGAATTCACTGCATACTAAAACATATGTTGACACCACCTGAAACCTTTTAATCAAGTTCTTTATAGTGTTTCTCTCCCTCCTCCTCTGCAACAGATGTTAGTGCACTGATTTTGGTGATTTTCCGAAGAGTCTTCTTGCAAAAGCTTATCATGAGCTCTATGCTATGAGGTGACCAAGTGTCTTGTAGAATAACGTTTCTTGCTTCCTAGAAATAAAATGAATTCTTTGATTTGCCTCTCCAAAGAGATCTTGTGATCTAACTGCCACTACTTTTTGCCTTCCAGTTTCATTTACAGGAAGAAAAAATATTAAGACTGATATAATTTATTTCTTTCTACAGTATGTCTACTTTCAGTATAACAAAAAAATTGACTAATATTTCTAAATGGTACGATTGACTCTTTTCTGCCTTGGTCCCCTTCTCACCACTCTGCCACTCTTCTTCAAAGCAAAGGGAAAACACAGATGTCTGAGGATCATTTTCAATTTGTCTTTGCTTTATGGATTGCCATGACCAAGAATTTATCATGACGTGGCTGGTCTATTAGTAATGAACTGCCCCATACTTCGTTTGACTCTTTCTTGCTGGAGCCATATTAGAAACCTTTCCAGAATAGCAGAACATGCCAGATCTTGCGATTTGATCTCAAAGCCTTGGAGAACTCAGGGACTCCTGCACACAATTGCGATGCATCAGAACAGGACTTGGTGGAGGATAATCTATATAGCTTCCTCTTGGCCTATATCTACAATTATAGCTATAGTGAGTCAACAAAAATGTATTAAGAACCTACTTTGTGCCAGGTACCCTGCCAAGTGCTGAGGATACAAAGACGGGCAAAAGAGTCTTTTCCCTCAAGGAACCAATAGTCTAATGTCAATCAATTGACAGGCATTTATTAAGTGTCTACTATGTTAGGTAACATGCTATTATTATTAATAATAAGTTTGCTTGGGAATGAAATTCTAGGATCAAGGTTTTATAACCATCTCCAAACAACTTATTGTAACTGTCAAACATCCATATTTCCTTTTTCTATTAGAATTGCTTGTTTTTTCATTTTTCCTTTTATTTCCTCTGCTTTGGGGGAGGTGGATCTCTCAACAATGTGTGCTCTCCAGCCCACTATCTGGTATAGACCTTAGTTACCAAATTCAGTTTCTATGCCTTGCAAATTAAAATAAAGTCAAAGCAGAAGGGAAAAGCAAATGGTGTCGACCAGCACAGACAACCATGGCATGTTTGGTCCATCTAGAATAATTGGACTACAGTTCAGTTAAGTCAATTGTTTTTCCCAACCAAATTTAATTATAAATTCTTTATGGTGAGGACCATGTCTTCTATTTCTTTTGATTCCTCAAAGTTGCTAGTGCAGTACTGGGTACACAGTAGTCACTCAGTACATTGATGGGTGATTGAATAGTGCCATCCCCATAAACCCACTTGATTCTCATGTAGAAGTTTCAACGGCATGGAATGGAATATGGAAATGTTCACTAAGCATATGTGAAGAATACAAAAGGAAAATTGAGTATTCCTGGCTCTCACATTTTATCTGAGGAGACAACAGATGATTCAGAGATAAAAATGGTTGAAAACATTGGAAGAATAAATTTCAGCACCTGATTAATGATAACGTGCCCCATAGCAAGTGCCCAACAATTTTTTTACATCATGAATATTCCCTGTCTTGTATGGTGATACAGAATCAACCCTGGGCTTGAAATTTACTGACCTAAGTTTGAAGCCCAGCTCTACCCTGGGGTAAGACTTTGGGCAAGTCATGTCCCCTCTCAGTTTCCTTATCAATAAAATGAAGACATTGCAACTGATGATCTCTAAGTTCCTTCCATCTTTAAAACTTATAAGCCTAAATCATGGCCAGATAGCAGTGGTATCTTAAGGACAATATTGCAATAATTCCTAACCTATTGGGATTATAAAGTTGTCATGAGGCTAAAATGAAATAACGTAGGAGAAAACTTTTAAAAACTAGAAAGTTCTATACAAATGTCGAACAACTAGGTGGCATAGTGGTTAGAGCACTGGGCTTGAAATCAGGAAGACTCATCCTCATGAATTCAAATCTGATCTCAGATATTTACTAGCTGTGTGACTTTAGGCAAGTCACTAAATCTTGTTTGCCTCAGTTTCTTCATCTGTAAAATGAGCTGGAGAAGGAAATGGCAAACCACTCCAGTGTCTTTGCCAAGAAAAACCCACATGAGGTTAGAAAGAGTCAAACATGACTGAATCAATGGAACAACAACAAAATATAATTGCTTAGTGTTATTATTTCCAAATGGACTGTTATGGCACACCTAGCATCATTAGCTCTCTGATTCTCACTGAGTTTCTACTTTTCTTCTTGCCACTTAAACCAGAATTCCAGAAGCACCGCCCAACCAGACTCTATTTCTAGCCTTGGGAGTCCACAAGAGCCAATAGAATGAACACTAGTGCTGACAGGTTTAAATCCTGGCTCTAACCACTTCATGCTTGTGTGACCTTGGGGAAGTTAATTTCCCTGGGTCTCAGTTTCATCATCAGTAAAACAAGAAATTAGGACTAGAATTAGATGACCTTCTCTAGGATCTTTGCTATCTCTAAACTATAAGTCTATAGTTAGATGTCCATTAAGCCCTAGAGAGACACCTTTAGGTCCGCTGAGGATGACTGCATCTCACGAATAGCTGTGATTCAGAGGCCCTGCTGCTGGTCCTTTGCCCCAATTCTCCCACATGCTGAGCTGGCTGCTTTTGAAGGCAATGGGAATCATAATCAAAGGAGTTCTGTGCATTTACAGATGGGCTGGTTCTACTTCAAATCATTTCTTTGTGGCAATATTTTTTTTTTTTAGCGTTTTAAGAACTCATCTGCCAGTAGCTCCAAGGTCTGATCAATGCTACTATCCTTCTTACAGTATATTCTGCTATAAGAGTCCTGAGAGGCAGTACATGGTATCACAGAAAGGGAATAAGATCAGGAGCAGAAGTTGCAGTAAAGCTCCTCACCCCCTGTAAGTAAGGAGGATTTTGTTATCCTTTTTAGAGTTTAGTTTCTCAGAATCCATGACCATGGTAACGTCTAGTTTCCAGGTGTTAGATAATAATGCCCAGAATAGTTCTTAGGATTTTAGATAATAATTCCTAGAATCATAGTGACGGACAGTCCTACTGAGACTGTGAAATGAGATAATAGGTGACATGTGATATACTATGCTTGCGCTGAATGACGACATTGCTAAAGTTAACCTGTGAGGCCATCACTGGCAATATGCCTTTTTTGTCTGTTGCCCTATAAAGCAAGTGGGCACTGGTCAGTAAGTGGGGAACTCATAGGGGATATGACAGCGTAACGCTGTAGGTGCCTTGACTGGCCCACATCAAGGCTTGAGGGGAATCTGTGTTTGCCCCAACTGGCCTCAATTGAGGCTTGAAGGGATTTAGGGTAGTGCGCAAGCTGTGCCTGTCTCGATCGACCCCATCAAGACATAGAAGTAACTTGCTTCCCCCTTCTCACTGGCCGCTGCCAGAAGGGTGATTAGGGAATGCTGTAGGAGTTGGTGCTTCCATTATTAGCAACTTTTTTTGAGAAGATTAGACTGGAATAAAGTAAGATTATTAAACCCTCTGCAGCTGTCTTCCTGTCTGACCAGATTAAGAGTGAGCTTGAAACTGGAGTTTGAAGTGTCTCCTGTGTGTTATTGTGAAACACACTTTTTCTGAAGGCCTAGGGGGAGGGAGAGACAGACCACTGAAAGACAGAGCAAGACAGAAAGAGACACAGAGAAAAAGATCAAGACAGAGACAAAGAGAGAACTTCATTAAAGCTACATCTACGATTCCTTTCCATCTTTCCCACTGAGTGGTCCACTCCTTCATTCACTCAGCACCTTCACTCACTTAGAATATGATTTTTAAAAAACATCTTGGCTTTTTTGGCAGACAAAGTCCATTATGAGATTGTAGACAGCAGATAAAAAAGATTTAAGGGTAAGAAAGACCAGTTAGACAGGCAGCAATGAGGGAGGGGAGGGGAAGGACATGAAGAGGTGGTAAATTCACCAAGCCCTAATAGAAGCAGCAATCAGGAAAACAGTAACATTCTGTACTAGAAGATCTCTCCTTTAACATGTCAGAGAGCCAGACAAGGCTCAACCTCTCGATTATATTTCATTTGTATTAGCAGCACCCTTTCTTTGCACTCTACTAGCTGTCCTGAGAAGCATCTGTTTCCCATCATCCTTTGCTATCTCCCTCCAGCTGGGAAAAAGCTATCCTTTCCATTAGTTACTCATATCAACAAGAAATGTTGTTCTCTTTCTAACCTGTGATCCACGAAAAGTCACTTCACTGCTTTGGTCCTATTTTCTTATTGATGAATGAACAAGATGATGCATGACCTTGGGCAAGTACTTAAGCTCTCTTGGCCTCAGTTTCTTCTTCTGTAAAATTATGAAATTAGACTAGATAACCCATTTAATCACTAAATCTATACTCCTAGGACTCTTGCTATAATAGGATTTTAAAAAATGTATGGACATTGAAACCACTCCCTCTCCCTTTTCCTATCATTGTTACTGGCTAGTTGAATTGTCTCTCTGTACCAGGTCAGTTGGTAAGATTTTTAGTTGATAGCCACATCCGTGGCTAGCCTGAGGCTGATTGACAGTTTAGTGAGCCAGTAACATGCGATTTAACAAAATTTGAAGAAACTGAAGATGCCTACTTTCTCTTCTGATGATTCAGTCTAAGAAGAAGGTCCTAGGCTGTAGCCTAAGCATGTGAGGTGTGAACTGGTAATCTAGAAACACTATAACAACGGCAGAACTAACACGGCTGAAGCAGTGTGATAGTAATGGGATATGTCCTGGTCTTGGAACGGAAATTCAAACAGAGTTCAAATTCTGACTGCTGTTCGTTAGCCAGCAGGGGTGGGAAACCTGTGGCTTCCAGGTCACATGTGGCCCTCTAGGTCCTCAAGGGCATCACCCCTGAGCTAGGCAAAATCAGGTCATCTTTCAGAGTCTAAACAGTGAAATCTGAGGATGAGGCTAAATCACCTCTAAATTCTCCTCCAGCTCTAATGCAGTCTATAAATGATCAGACTCTTTCTTAGTATTTCTTTCATTAATAAGTCTAGAAATGGAAGGGAATGTCCAGTTGGAAAAAGGCATTCCCAAGTGGGAAAAAGCTTGCAAATATTCCAGTGTGGTTAAGCTCCTGTTTCCTTCTCTAAATATCCTTTGCTTTTAAGATTTTTATCTCACTCTAAAGCCCTGCCAGCACAGAGCGCAGGAAAGGGAACTGAGTTCTACAAATAAATTCTTATCAATCTGCAGTCAAATAATGGCTCAAATTTCTCAAATTAAATTTAAAAAAATCTTTATGTTTTTCATAATTTATCCAGAAACAAATGGACATATTTATATAAATTTTGTCTTCGTGAGGAAGCATGACTAATGAACTAATAAGAAACCCTAAAAATAAGTTACAATGTTTCTTTCTTTCATTCAGAATGTTTCTGTGCAGTAATTGGATACAAATTTAAAAATTAGCCCTCAAATCAGATGTTCAACTTCATAAAAAAGAAACTGTTATATTTGGTGCCACTTAAATAATCATTGTGTATTTCTTCCACAGATCATTTCTGTCTTTGCGCTGGAAGCGCACAAGAAAATTCAGCTATTTTTATCAAGAGATAATATTTTCTCCAGCTTCATTTTCTCCCTCCAAAGTTCTTTGTACAGATTTGCCAGTGATCAGAGAGCATAGCTGGATTTTGAGATGGACTGGCCTGGTTCTGGGGGAGAGGTTGAGGTGAGTCTTTCTCACACATATATACCCCAGACACACACTCATATATACATGTATATACATACATGAAGAGAAAGATGGAGGGAGGGAGGGAGGGAGGGAGGGAGGGAAGGAGACAGAGAGAGAGAGAGAGAGAGAGAGAGAGAGAGAGAGAGAGAGAGAGAGAGAGAGAGAGAGAGAGAGAGAAAGATCAGTCATTTTCAATCATTTCTGATTCTTCATGACCCCATTTGGGATTTTCTTGGCAAAGATACTGGAGTGGTTTGCCATTTCTTTCTCCAGTTAATTTTACAGGTGAGGAAACTGAGGCAAATAGGGTTAAGGGACTTGCCCAGGGTCACACAGCTAGTAAGTACCTGAGGCTAGATTTGAACTCAGGAAGATAAATCTTCTTGATTGCTGGCCCTGCACTGTATCCACTGTGCCACTTAGCTGATATGTATACATGTGTGTGACACACACACATGCACATACACAGAGAGCACATACATACACACATATGTATATATTGTGCATATAGAGGGTGCATATATACACACATATATGTACCTACATACACAGATATTTATAGATTTGTTTAAATTTATGTGTGATAAAATGTTATAAATATACCAACATAATATATAAATTTTATAAAATTATAGCTAATACATGCACACCACACACATATACATATGTGTGTGTATATCTTTCCTCTTACACGTCAAGGGGGTTGATCCCCAGTGTGGGTATCCCCAGATACACACACACACACACACACTCCAAGAGGGTCTGAACCAAACTACAAGAATCTCAAAGTAGTCGAGAAAAGCAATAATTTTGTAGTCTTAGAGGAACAGAAGCAAAAGGCAGGAGTCTCTGGACTGCGAGGAGGCATAGATAATAAAATCTATGGAAATGTTCATCCTATTAATGGACAAATTCAAAGGTAAACTGTTGAGACCTAGCCATATCTGAGAGTCTTCAGAAAGGTAAAACATTAACAGATAATGGATTAACAAAGTTATACAAGCACAAACACAGACCTTTCATTTTTCTCCCTAGAGGCAAGAGCTTCCTCAGGGGCCTCAAGGTCTATAACGCCTAAGCTACGCAGAGTCAGCTATAGTAATGTCAAACAGCTAAAAGCACAAGAAAATAAAAAATAAGCCTCTACCTAGTGAATCTCAACTCCTGTTCCCATATAAAACATTCAGGACTATTTTAGAGAAAAAGAAATAGAAGTTAAATTACTCATTAGTAGAACTTTAAAAAAAAATTGTAGCAGACCTATTTCAAATATGTCTTTGGAATAACAATAGCCTTTCTTACATTGTACTGGACCTAGAGATCTACAGAAGGTCCACAGCACACAGGGGGCAGGTCCCCAGAGAACTAATGGGGGAAGGTGAGCACGAGTGAAGTAAGATGAGCTGGAAGAAGTAACCTCCCTGATTAGATCACAAATCCACAAAATTATGAAAGAAATAGTGGGCCCAGGGATCTGCGAGCAGCAGTCTGGTCCTATGGCGATAATGACACCTTAAAATTCACAATGAGCTATGTGCACAGCATCTCATTTGAACCTCACAAAGATCCCACGAGATAGAAGCTACAGATATTGTCCCCATTTTGTAGATGATGAACTAAATCTCAGAGATGTTAAGTGACTGGCATGTGGTGGTCAGAGCTCTGTCCACTTAGGCCAGTAAGCCTACAGCTCATAAGATTAACAGCTATAGTAATAACAAAGATATATATGAGTGAATGTTTGGTCAGTTTCAGAAATAGGTAAATGTTACAAATCAAGGCTTGATTTGTTATTTGGTTGATTGAACTAAATTACATAATATTTATTAAACAACATTTACTATAGCATTTAATAATAAATAATAATAATGAAGATCAAATTTAAAAGTATGTCATGCATACTTTTTTCTCTAGAGAGCTGATTGTTAAACATTCACCAGCATACCACCAACTATGTATTGTATCATTCTGCTTTCCATTAACTTTTGACCTTTGGCAATCTACTTCATCTTCCTAAATGGCTGCTGTTGTGAAATAGTAGAAAGAAGTATTGAAATTGGATTCAACTGGGCTTGGATCTCAGAATGGCCACTTCTAACTGTGTGACCTTAGACTTCTAGATTCTGAGCTGGAAGGAACCTGAGAGGCTGACCACCTTAATCACTTCACTTTACAGTTAACAAAACTGAAGATGAAGAAGATTAAATGCTTTCCTTGAGGACAAGATCCTACAAAGTCACACTGATAGTATCAGAGGCATTATCTCAACCCAGGTCCCCTGACTCAAGAATTAATGCTCTTTCCATTCAACTACCAGGGCTTCCTCCAGTCACTGCCCAGCTCACTCTCCTTATTTACAAAGGATGGAGAGCTAGATGGGGCAGTAGATAGAGTACCAGGCCTGGAGCCAGGAACACTCATCTTCCTGAGTTCTAATCCAGCCTCAGACACTTACTAGCTGTGTGACCCTGGACAAGTCACTTAACCCTGTTTGCCTCCATTTTCTCATCTATAAAATAAGCTGCAGAAGGAAATGGTAAATCACTCTTTGCCAAGAAAGCCCCAGATAAGGTCATGAAGAGTCAGACAGCAAAAAGAATTAGTCTCAGTGAGTCCTAAGGTCCCTCACAACTATGACAACCGGTGACTGAATCTCATTTATTAAGTCATGGGGGTAGACCAAGTTTTCTTCCAACTTTAACAGACCTAGGCTTATGAAGTGCTCTCTGTATCTTTGTGTCTCTATTCCTGTCTCAATCTCTTTCTCTGTCTCTCTTTCCATCTTGCTCTGTCTTTCTGTGTGTCCGTATCTGCCTCTTTCTCTTTCCTTTCTCTCTCTCTTTCCTCTCAAACCTTCACACAAAGGCTCGGTGGGAGTGGGGAATGTTTGCAGCTCCCAGATTCCACTGCTAGTTCACTGTGTGACCTCATTTTGCCTTCTGTGAGCTGCGCACAGAGCATAGCACAAGTCTGATCCTTCAGTGGTTACCATCAGCAGCTGCCCTTGATCACAACCCCATGCATCCCATAGAAGAGATGAATTTTGCTCCAGTGCAAAACCTCAGAATCCAATTGTCAATACTCAGCCTGGGATACGAGAATTCTTCAGGTTTCTAGTTACAAGTTTTGCTCTTGAACGTTAGATAGTAACCATGACCTCAGTAAACAAACATAACAAGCCTGTGTCTTTCTAGGTACTCACAAAGAGGCATTGCCACTTTCAAGATTGTTCTTCATATGAGAAAAGACAACAGGGACCTCCATAGAGAGAGAAAAAAATTTCTTACTATGTGAGATGTTTTCCAAGAACCCACACTCTCCCTTTTCCATGTCAAGAATATGCCATTTTCCTGAGGACCTTTCCACAGAAAAGTAAACACATCTTCCCCCCTTGCCACACAGCTCCAGCTGCCTCCAACAGGCTGAGGCCCCTACACCCAATATCCTAAACCACAACGTCCTTGGACAAGCCCATACATGCTGCTTTCTTAACTCTTCTATGTTACGCTGACAAGAACCATATTCTTATGTGGTTTTGGTTCTGTTTGGCTTGGTTCAGATAATGGAAAATGTTTTCTGCACTGAACGCCAGCTAGAGTTTGAATTCCTTCGTCCAATTTGTGTCCAGCTTCCCCTTCAAGGGTAGGACTGAGGCCTCATCCCTTCTTTCTTGGATAGGCTCCGGCTGCTAACAGCTACTATACCCCCAACTATGAACATGCTAACAACTCTGGGTTGTTTGTTTTTAATACCAATCTTTGTAAAACTTTTCAATGCATTTCACTTAAAAAATGTTTTCCTTGTTGCACACACATCCCCTCAAGAGTGTTCTATGACTTAGTTGATGGATCTTGGCTGTCCCTCATTAACTGTGTTTGTAACAATAACTATGAAGAAGGCTATTCGTGCACTAACCTTCCTCTGGGCTTTTCTCCTTCTCCATACGACTGTATTATGCCAAGGAGGATGCTCCGCATAGCAAAGTGAGTAGAGGCTGAAGAATAACAGAAGGCTCATGCTGTCTAGGGGTGTGTTGGAGATAGTTTTAAGCAGCTCTCAAGAGCTGGTTGTTAAATTTTCAGTAAGAGCATTTACATCTTAAAAATCAGCAAATGCTACAAATCAGGACTTGATTTATAGTTTAATGGATTGTCTGTACTTAAGAAAGTGATGGAGAAAATGCTAATAGTACAGATTAAACGTGAAGATATGTCATGCATACATTTTTGTATCCAGAAAGTTGATTGTTAAACACTTAGCAATGCATTACTGTTTATCTTGACTGTGTTTGACTGAGAATTCTACTACAAAGTCTCATTATTCTTGAACTTAATCATGCTTCAAAAAAAAAAAGACATTTTTGTGTCTGTGAGAGTATTATGCATATGTGTGTATGTGTGCACACATAAGTGTATGCATGACCATGGGTCTTCATGTATATTTGAAATATTCAGGCCATATTTAATGAGTTTCCAAAATTCAGAATAATACCTTTTATCTTTTAAAAATCCTCTGCTTTTCAGCGTTCAGTTTGAAGATTACCATGTGATTCTCTTAGGGGAAATCTATAGGAACAATCTATGAGCCGTGAGCTAGTCCTAATGGTTACTGCTGCTTGCCCTCAGTTCGTGAAAAGGACCAAAGACATCATGAGGGTGATGTCTTGACCTGCGTGTGAATTAGACTTAAGTGAGGCACAGTTATGCCAGGGCATCAGCCTCAGAGTCTCCTCCAGAGTCATTGAAACCCAGTGGATCATAACGGTTTTTTTGTTGCTGGCTTTTGACCTTCATTTTCAAAGTGGACCATGATGGTAATGAACCCTTGGAGGCGCTGGCTTTTTAGAAACAAGCAGACACAGCCAGGGCAAGGAGAATGAAGAGTGGCTCTCAAATCAGATAGCTGGACATAGGGGTCTAATAAGAACAAAGACTGCCTGTGGAGATTTGCAGTGAGTCAGTCACTGACCCTACTGCTTCAAGCTCTCATTCCTTTGGGCTCTCTAAGCTTAATGTGTCTGCTGCTCATGGGTCTTCCCACAAACCTTCCTTTAGAAAAGGATATTTAGATCTTTAGGGGAGCCAAAAGGGGGTCTGAGTTAATTTTGCCTTGGAGTGACTGAAGAGAATGAGCGATCATTTTCAGGGCTAGCCCTTGAAGTACTAGTATATGAGAGAGAGTGAACAGCCATTTTATATTCTATCTGAAGGTTGATCCCTGGGGAAATATTTACCTTTCAGTTGGGAGAAACTTGGGCCAGAGGTAATAGAGAACTTCCTGATTGCAAGACACAAGAGACATGCTTTTCTAAAAAAAGTTTTTATATCGTTTATTTATGCTCTGATGAAACATCTATACTGTCTTCGTGGATAAACATCATCTATAGTGTCTTTTCTTCCTTCTTCCTTCAGCACCAACATTTGCCTTTGTGGTAACCCTGACTTTCTTCATTCTACTCTTGTATTCCTCTCATTGTTTTCTTGATATCTGTTTCTTTTCATCTAGACCATGCCACGCAAATCGGTGCTTTGGTTCATTTTTCTTTGCAAACTCAAAGGAATCATAAATCACACCAAAGCTTGTTGTTTTTCCACCACTAAAATGGATTCTGAATTCAATGACAAAAACGACATCTGGCATTGTCTTGTACACCTTGGTCACTTTTTCTTGAATTTCAATCTTAGACACTGTGGCTTTCCCAGGATAAAGGACATCTAATACCACACATTTGAATTGAAGAAGTTTGTTTGTCATGAACTTCTTGGTTCTTATGGTGGCACTGTCATTTGACCTTGGGGTTCAATTCCCCTTGGGGTTTCAATACTGGAACAGACAAGTAGTCTCCAGCAGAGTCTAAGAGAAGAGTTGTGAGCTGAGCCAAAGGATAGTGTAGCTGTAAGATGGATGACATTTAAACCCCTGAAAGACTCCCAAGGGTGGATGAAATATGCTTTAATTTAAAAAAATGTTTTACATGTACAAACTGATTGAATATACAACATCCAAAATAATTGTACATAAGTCCATAAATTCCTATATACTACATTAAAACATTTTAAATTAAATCTAATTTCTTCTGAACTTAAGAAATAATACGAGTATTTCCATAATGTAGAATAAACAAAAAGATAATTGTATGTGAAACTGCAAATCTATTATGTTCAGTTTGCTATTTCTTTTAAATATATAATAAAGTCATGTTTCTTCCCCCTCCCCCTTTTTTCTCCTATCATTAGATACAAATATGTATATATATGTACGTATGTATATATACATACGTACATATATGTTTATAAAACCATTCTATACATACTTCTCTTTATCTTTCATAAATGAAGGGAATATAGAAATTTTGGTTTCTGGAGCGAGATGGGGCAAATGTCGCCACCTTCACTAACTCTACCTAGCCTTTTTCAGTCTTGTTCTCAATATGCATGGAAAGTAATTTGCTCCATGAAAGTGCAAAATAGTTGAAAAGATTTTTTTTTGTTTGAAGTCAAAGGTTAGACTGAACTTAGAGTATTAGCCTGAGAAAAAACAAAGAAGTTCACTTCAAAATACAAAGTTAATACCAAAAGTTTCTTCAACTAGTTGGGTGGGGTCCAGTCAAAGAAGAGCTAAAATCATCCCCAGGGTTATGAGCTGAAAGAGTTTTTGGAGGCCCTGAACCTAGAGGTGAAACATATAACTCTGTATAGTCTAAAAGCATCACCAGCAGGCATCAGTGGCTCTGAGGGAGAACTGGCATCAGAGATAGAAAAGAAGCTGGTAAGCATTTAAGTGGGGACACCATCTTAGATGCATGGTTGACCTGGCTCCATGTTTTCTCTGGCTATGAATTTCTCTGGTTATCCATGCTCCCTAGCCATGTGTGTTCCTGGTGTATGTCCTGTCTCCCACTGCTTTGTGATAACCCATTGAAAAGTGTGCTCATGTATGTGGGAGCGGGAAGGTGAAATGAAGAAGGTATTTTGCTATGTTGTCTAGTTAAATATCTTTTGTTTTAAACTAATGCGCTTTCTGATAGACTTGGAGGGGTGGAAGTATAATTGGTGGGAGTTTGTGAGCTGTGATCTGAATGGATATTGACCCATAGTGCTCTTTGGTCTTGTAGCAGAGTCCATGAATAACCACCTGTCTGGGATGGGAGAAAGAGGTTGTAGTGGATACACAAGACAATAATATGCCTTATTTATTCCATCAGCACTTTTTTCTTTATATTTTTTTCTGAATTTTGTGGCTTCTATTATTATATTTTATATAGTTCTGTTTAGTTTATATATTGTTCTGATTTTTCATACTTTGCATATTTGTTATTTC
Source organism: Notamacropus eugenii (assembly GCF_028372415.1). Taxonomy (NCBI): domain Eukaryota; kingdom Metazoa; phylum Chordata; class Mammalia; order Diprotodontia; family Macropodidae; genus Notamacropus; species Notamacropus eugenii. The sequence goes on along the minus strand of NC_092875.1, from coordinate 464,352,682 downwards.
TTATAGGTACAATAATATATTCCATTATGCCTATATCACATACTTTGCTTAGTCATTTAACTAATAACCTCTGAGGACACTTCAGCTCTAAATCAATGATTCTATGATTTTCCAATTATTAGACACATAGGTTGTTTCTAGGTTTTGTTGGTTTGATTTTATTTTTAATTTTTTGATTATAAATAATGAAGATATGAGTATTTAAAGATTTGATTATGAACAATATAGATATTAATTTTTGAATGAATAAGGTAATTTTCCTGTCAAATAACATTCTTAATGTATTACTCTAAGTATAGGATCACTGAATAGAAAAATATAAACACTTTTGTAGCTCTTATTATATTGTACATACTGCTTTCCGAAAATATTACTCTGATTCACATGCCTCCATCAGTGTAGTTTTAAGAAGCTGTAGCATGTACAGTGACCTCATGCTGGTAAATCATCTTGACCGATGGGCTAAACCAGGTAGAGGGTAACTGCCATGCCACAAAATTAAAGGTGACTTAGTGGGGTGTCTACCCTAAGCATGTGAAGACTTTCCTCCTCCAGCCACGGAATGGGCAGAGGAGAATGATTTATTCCAATGGCCATGAAGGCTGAAGTAGGCACTGTGGAGAGCTTAGAGCTTGGTCAGGCGTTGAAGAGTCCAAGGTCATCCATTGTGTCCTGGGCCATTGTCAGTCACCCTGACTTTTGTCTTTCCTCTGGTCTTTGATGACTCTGGAAGAGAAAATGAGGCTGATGACTTTGTGCAACTCAAATCCAACTCATGCATGAGGCAAGACATCACCCCATGACATCATTGGCTCTCTTTAGAAGCCAAAGGCAAACAACCACAGGAAGCGTCAGTGGAAAAGGGGGCCTAATTCTCTGCAGCCCTACTAACATAGAATCTATTTTTTTGTACTGTGCAGAGGAATTTGATGGGTGTAGCATATCTTAAAGTTTTAAAATTTATATTCATCTGATTATTAGAGTTTGTAAATGTTCCAAGTATTTTTTGTTAATTTTTGTTTCTTCTTTTGAGAACTCCTTGTTCATATTCTTTGACCACATCAATCAGGGTAATAGATCTTGCTTGTACAAATTTATGTTAATTTCTCATAGATAACTTGATGTCTAAATGTTATTAAAATACTTACAGCAATTTTTTTTTCTCAATTTCTTTCTGTCTTTTTTATTCTGGATCCATTACCTTTTGCTATTTAAAAAACATTTTTATAATCAAATATATTTATTTTATTTCCTATAATTTCTCCTATATGTGACCATGACAGAAGTTTGAAAAGGGGCAAGCAGCTGTCTATAGATTGCATGGAAGATAGAATTTTGGGCCTAGAGTCAGGCAGACCTCAGTTTGAATCTGGCCTCCAACGCCTGCTAGTTGTGTGACTCTGGGAAAATCACTTCTTCTCTCTAGACCTCAATTTCTTCACCTATAGAATGAGGAAAATAACACCTACTCCCCCCCCCCCAAGTCGTTGTGAGGATAAAACGAGATAATATTTGTAAAACACCCAGCACAAAGTAGCCATTAAATAAATGCTTATTTTCCTGTTTAGCAAACAGCCAAATATTTCCTCTGTTCCACAAACTTGTAATGAACAGATCATTCCATTTTCTTCTAATTTAATTTTAAAAAATTTAATTCATCTATCTATTTGCAATGTATTATGGTGTATGGTGTGAGATGTGGCTTTAATCCCATTTTTTACCAAACTGCTTTCCAAATTTCTCAGCAGCTCTTATTAAATAATGATCCCCTTCCCCAGTGTTTTGGAAGCTGAAATTTATCAGCCACTAGTCTATTGCATGTCTTTGGTTCTATTTCTGGATTGTCTAGTCTGTTCCATTGTTCTCTTTTTTCTATTTCTTTATCCAGCACTAGACAGTTTTGATAATTACCACTTTAAGATGCAATTTGAAAACTGGCAGTGGTCTTTTTCTTTTTCTCTCCCCATAATTCCCCTCAATATTCTTGTCCATTTCTTCCCCATATACATTTTGTTATCACTTCATCTGATTCCAAGAAGTATCCCACTGGATTTGGAATTGTATTGTATCAAATATACAAATTATTTTTTTAATTATTGCTATCTTTACTATATTGATTCAATTTATTCAAATACATTTGATAGTCAGTTGAACAAGTATTTATTAAGCATCTACAAAATGCCCAGAGTTAAATCTTTTCAATTATACAGTAGCTCCTTTATTTCTTTTCAAATTGCTTAATAGTGGAATTTATTCAGATCTTTTTGTGAATTTTAGTAGGATAATTCCCAAATAAGTGCTACATCTCTTTCCATCACTTTCTTCTTTTGAGGGAGTCATTATTGTGTTTTTCATGTTGTTAAAACCTAATAAACATACTACCGTGTCATTTGAAAATAGAACTTTTTTTCGGTTAGATAATATCTTAAAAGATGTCTACAGAATCACTTCAGGAGATCTTTAGAAAGAGTAGGTCATTTGTCCAAGATGATCTTCATTGCACTATTTCCTGGAGACAATGAGGAACTCAAGAAGGTCTATCTGTTTTCTTCCAACTCTAGGATTTCATTATGTGAAGATTATACATGAGCCAGCTCTGAAAGGGAAGCAACTGATTGATTGACAGTAGGATGCAGAAATTAATTTTGAACTTTCTAACTGATCTTTCCCAAACTTATGCTATACTTACATTTACAAAAATATTTTTCAAGTTCTTTTTATGGTGGCAAAAAATGGGAAAGTAAGGGATCACCTATCACTTGGGTAATGAAATGGTTAAATAAAGTATGGTAGTCAATGCAACAGAATGTTCTAGTGCCTCATGAAATGACGAAATGTATGCTTTCAAAGAAACCTGGGAAGACTTGTAAGAACTGATGCAGAGTTAAGTGAGTGGAAAAAGAAGAACAACTCATGCCATAAAAACATAATTGTAAAAATGAACAATTTTGAAACACTTAAGATCTCTGATCAGTGCAGTGATCATCTCTGATTGCAGAAGATTGATAATTAAGAACAATACATATGTCATGAGGGCATTGTGCTGGATGAAACATGCAGAATGAGACTTACATTTTTAAATAAGGTCATTGCGCAAATTTGTTTTGTTTGATTACAAATATTTGTTACAAGGGTTTTCTTTTTCTTTTGTTTTCAGTGGCTGTGGGAGAGAAAAATAAATGCTTTTCTAATTGAAAAAAGTCAAGAAAATGAAAACAAAAACTTTCTGTAAGAGAAGGTTAGAGAAACAGGTTGGGCTGAAAAGGAGAATTAGTGGAGGTAGATGGAACAGAGCACGCATCACATTTGAGAAGAGGAGAATTGAATGAAGAGAAGTTTCACATTTTCACCTTTTTTTGGTATGGAAATGCCGATGGACCTTGTGTTCTAATCCTAGCTATACGAATAGTTAGGACTTTAGGGAAATGTGTCCTCCTTGGATGTTTGTTTGCTCATCTATAAAACAATTGAGTTGAAAGGAAGCAGCGTGGAGGAGTAGATTTGGAGTCCAAGAACCTGGGCTCAAATCTCTCCCTTGCCACTACTCATAACTTTGGGCCAGTCATTAGGGCTTTCTACATTAATTTATTAATGTTTCCACATTAATAAAATGAATAACTTAGACTAGATAACATTGAGATTTATGAGTTAGACGATCAGTAAGATTCCTCCAGAATTAAACTTTCTTTATTCATGGGCTACTCAAGTTCCATGAACTGTTCCCTTTCTACCTTCTCTTTTCCAACCCCTCATCAGTTCAAATTGAAATCCATCATTTGTTAAGCAGCTTCTGTGTGTAGACCTCTTTGCTAAATATAGAGTGGACATAAAAAAAAAAAACCATTTGTGCCTTAATGAAGCTTAGAGCCTAGCTTTTCCCTAGAACCATTCACATCATGGTCAATAATAACAATAGTAAACTAGGATTTACATAGCACCTACTGTGCGCTAGGTATTGCACTCAGCATTCACCAATAGTATCTCATCTGATCCTCACAATAACCCTACAGAGTAAGTGCCATTATTATCTCTATCTTGCAGCTGAGGAGTCTAAAACAAACAGAGTTTATGTGACTTTGCCCAAGGTCATAAAGTTAGTAAATGTCTGAGGCCAGATTTGAACTCAGGTTTTTTGATCCCAGGCCCAGAGTCACTGCGACACCTAGTTGCCATCAAACTTTTGAATGGTTATTCTTATTTTGTTCATCCCATCTTCTGGAATCCTATCACAAAATACACTTAAGAGAATACAATGGCATATGAAAATGAGCTAATTTGATTTCCTGGTAGGTAAGTGGGGCAATGGGTAGAGCAATGGGCTTGGAGTCAGAAAGACTCATCTTCCTGGTTCAAATCTGACTGTAGATGCTTACTACCTGTGTCACCCTGGGCAAGTCACTTATTCCTGTTTGACTCAGTTTCCTCATCTATAAAATGAGCTGGAGAAAGAAATGGCAAACCACTCCAGTGTCTGCCAAAAAAACCCTCAAAGGAGTCACACAAAGTTGGATGCAACTGCAAATGACTGAATGACAATGACCAATGAGATCTGTAGTCAGATATTAGCAGAGATGTCCAGTGGAAGAGGGATTAGACATGTTCTTCTTGGCCCCTGGGCAGAACCAGTAGATGTGGATAGATGGTGCAAAGAGTGAACTTCAGTCTTTGGTGTCAGGAAAATCTTACCAATTACCTCCAAGAAATAGAATGAACTACCTTGGAAGGCACCTCCTCTGTGGTTTTTAGGCAGAGAGTGGATAATACTTGGCCATTGTTTTAGAAGGGGCACTTTTTAAAAAATGTAATGTCTAGATAGTCACTGCAATACCTTTTAGATGTCAGATTCTGTGATTCATTCTGAAGCAAGGTCCCTCTCAAGCATCCCTGTTCTAGCAGGGGCCTAAGAATGACCATTGATGTCAAGGATCTCAGAAGAACTAAAATTATAGCTAATCCAAGGGGTTGGAGAAACATGCATTTTTAAGTAGGCTGCAGGGTGGAAATCAATGATAACTCACATGCAAGAAGTGGTTAAAGGACCTTATCAAGAACACTTGTAACCAGAAAAGGGGATGGACCAGTCTGATAGGCAAGATAAAAGATAATAAATGGACGGCTGAATACTTCAGTGAGCTCCACAAAATATTAAAATATTAATATTCATTATTAAAACAAAATATTAAAAGATTGAAAGGAAGGCTTCCAAATAATTTTGTCTTTAGAGACTTCATGGAAGGACAAAGTCAAGAATCACACAGAACAAATCAACAAGTCAGTCAGCAAACATTCATTAAGCATCTGCTATATGATAGGCACTATATTAAGCACTGAAGATTCACAGGAAAGAGAAAACATAGGCCCTGCTCTTAAAGAGCTGAGTCTGATGGGGGAGACCACATGCAAACAAATAGGCACAAAGAAAATCTATATATCTCTCAATGCACACAAAAAAGATATATGCACATATGCACATCTAAAGAAATATGTGTATGTGCACAAATACGTCTTTTTTGTGTGTATATGATACATGTATGTGTGTGTACATATAGATAAATATGTGTGTACATATATACCTTCTTTGTGTATATGTGATATGTGGGTGGTATGTGTGTATACATATATATATATATGACAAAAAAGAGATAATTAGTAGAGGAAAGGCACTAGTATAAAGGGGGATACTTCTTATATTTCTTGTAGACAGTAGGATTTTTGCTGGGAAGGAATCCAAGGAGTTCAGGAGACAGAGGTGACGAGGGCAAGAATTGTAGGATGAGAAAATATTGATGGCTTCTGATCTTAACTAGTATACGTATGGAGTGGCCAAATCAATTATGTAATGGAGCTATCAAAGTGTTATTGTGTAAGTAGGTAATGAGTTTATAGTGAATCCCTTGAACTCTTTGACCCCATAAGACTTAAGATTCCTATCACACCATTTTAGAGTCGTAAGGATGTGGGATAATTTAGAGGCAGAAGCCCTATCTGGAACTTGTGGGCACTCGGTTGCAAAGAATCAATGTCAAGACCTGGTCCATAGATTTCCTTTAGAGGTCATCCATCTGAGCAGCAAGAGATTTAATCTGCTTTATCACCATCGACACCATAGCAACAAGTCCCGCATTTATCTCCAAATCCTGACGCAATGACCTCTAATTTGAAACATCACTTGAAATTGACTTGGTTGCAGGGGTATTCTGGTAAATATTTAACAACCAGCTCTCTGGGAGGAGGAATGCACACACTTTTAAGTTTAATTTGCGTTATTAAAATTTTCTCCATCATTTCTTAAACTCTATCATGCAACAAAACAACAAATCAAGCACTGACTTATAACATTTGTCAGTTTCAGAGGTGTTAAATACTCATGCTGTAAATAATCGACGCAGGTAGGAGTTGGTTCTAGCATACAATTCTGCTTGAGTGCTTCGTTGTTGATGTTTAAACCAAGCAGGTGGAATGGGACTCATGGCACTTCTGCACATTGCACAGTTGGAATTTATAATCATTATTATTGAAGAGTTTGAAATTTAAAGAAACTCCGTGAGTCGGCTTCTCATTAATTACAATGGGTTCTGACTAATGTTACTGCGTGCTCCCCTGGGATACTGTGTGCAGCGTTGAGTCATAGCATCACCAGGATGAGAAAATGGACGTGGACAAGGTCCAGGGAGGAGTAACTTTACTAAATTATATGATTCTAAAGTTGCTTTGTTATAAAATTAATATTTATTTAAATTGATTATCAAATTAGCTATTAATTATGGAATTATTAAGTTAACTTCAAATTAAGAACTAATAATAATAGCAATAATATTAAACAACTACCAGTAAAGTAATGAATAAACAAAAATTTAAAAATAAAATCATAGCTAAAAGCATATCCCCTAAACCATTCACATATTGTGCTAAAAATGAAATTATTAATTTTCACAAATAACAGTAATGATATCTTACTTGTTTGGGGGTTCTTTTCCAATCACTTTTTTCAACTATGAACATCATCAGATGCATACATGTATACATATATAATACATAAGTGTACTGCATCTATAGAATATTGTTTCAGTTCTGCTGTCCTCATAATTTTATATTTACAAATATATGTATATATATTTTAGATAATTGTACTGCATGTATATATATATATATATAAATGTATATAATTGTTTCAGGTCTTCTCTCCTCATCCTGCATCATTATGATAACTATTTCGTTGTATTCTTCATATTGAGGAATTTTACTAAAGTGTCAAGGATATGGGGGGAAGGGAATTGCTACTGCGTGAGCGTAAACTTAAAAATGAAGGCTCTACCATTTAGAAAGACAGTGGCAGAGAGCAGACCATGAAACACATCCCTTGAAATACCAACTAGACAGATATAGAAAAGGACAGAGGAAGCACTTCTTTATAGAAAAACTAGGATTGGAGAATAAAAGATGGAACTGGAAGGATGATAGGGGGCAGAGTTGGAAAGGACTTTGTAAGAAGAAGAAGGAGAGAAAAAAAGAAGACAACAAGCTTTTGTTCAACGCTCCAGGCCAGGCACTGTGTGAAGACCTTGGAGGTATATATACAAACAAAATGAAAGACAGTCCCTGTTCTCAAGGCAGGGACTTACATTCTAACTCAGAAGAAAGCTGAAAGGTCTACGTGCAGGTAAGGGGAACAGGTGAAGAATGAAGCTATCTTGAGCAACGGCATGATTTTCAAGTCTAGAAAAGTCAGAAAAAGGTCCAGGAGGGGAATGAAGGCAAGCTGGCCTGAGACTCTTCATAGGCATTGTGGTTCAATCATTTTCAATTATGCCTGACTCTTCATGTCTCCATCTGGGGTTTTCTTGGCAAAGATGCTGGAATAGTTTGCCATTTCCTTATTCATTTCATTTTACAGATGAAGAAATTGAGGCAAACAGGGTTAAGTGACTTGTCCAGGGTCACCCAGATAGTAAGTGTCTGAGATCAGATTTGAACTCAAGAAGATGAGTCTTCCTGACTCCGGGCCCAGAACTCTATCCATTCTACTACTTGGTTGCCTTATAACCATTTTGCTATATCTGAAGAATTGTGAAACATGGAGTGCAGTCCAAAGTGCTGTGGTGGGTGTTTCAAAAAAAAAAATTACAATTTACTGTCTATAACCTTAGATTTTTTTTTTAAACCCAATATAGCTTCTCAGAATGGCTTCCATGGAAAATAGAAAACTCTAATTCTCATGGTTTTGACTGGTTTTTTCTTCCTAGGAGGCATAACCTGGGTGGCACAAATAATAAGGAATCAAAAGTCTTTATTCTGGTCCTTCCTGATCTGCGATGGGCACCATGATTCTGATAAAATGGCTGTCTCAGCCTAGTTGAAGATGAATCTTTCTGCTACAGCCTGACTTCAACCTCAAGGCAACATTTGGAAGGACAGCTGCTGCATTTCTCAGGGAGAAATCGGATGGAGTTAAAAGCACCATAGACCAGAATTTTTAAAAATAACAACAAAGAACAGGACGGGAGTGACAAAATGTTTCTTTTTCCCCTTCTGCTTCCAATAGAGGATCAATGTGCCTGATTGTGGTGACACAAAACCTGAACAGACTCTCTGCCAGGGAGGAAAATTCCCAGCCTGAGGCAGAGGCCAGGCCCAGCCCTCTGAGTGGCCTGAGACCTATGCTGTGTGGAAGTCTCCTTGGCTCCAAGGCTCAGAGGGGGACAGGGAGATAAAACCCCTTGCTTCAGGATGAGGAGATTAAGTGTCTTTGTCTTCAAAGGATTATCCCTTTCTGTCCTCTAATATTTTGTTCCAATGTCCCAAGGACTCTAAAGATAGCAATCCGTCCTTACCCTCTTTTTCTCTCCCAGTGTAGGTAGGTTTGTTCAATCATTTCAGTAGTGTCCAACTCTTGTGACTCCATTTGGGGTTTTCTGGCAAGGATACTGGCATGATTTGCCATTTATTTCTCCAGCTCATTCAACAGATGAGGAAACTGAGGCAAACAGGGTTAAATGATTTGCCCAAGGTCACACAGCTGCTAAGTATCTGAAGCTGGGTTTGAACTCAGGTCCTCTTGATTCCAATCCAGACTCTCTATCCATGTATCACCTAGCTGTCCCTCCTACCCAAGGATTTTAATTCCTTCTCTATTGTCTTCCTATCCAAGAAGCCAAGAATGTACAATGAAGAAAAAATTGTAATTCTTTCACTTGGCATGATACAAGATTCCTGTGGATTCCTGTGTCTTGGTCTTTTTTGGATATAAAGTTAGAATTGGAAAATCATCTAGTTTGAACATCTCATGCTATACTTGTGGAAAGTGAGGTACAGAAAAGTCAAGTGACTCCTCAAAAATTAAGCAGAAAGCCAAGACTTGGACCAGGGTCTCTGATTCCAGAATCCATACACTTTCTACCACAAATTCTTAGTCAACATCCAAAAAATTCTGTATCTCTGGTTTTGTACAGGCTACCTCCATCTTGTCAATGAGTTATGTTGCAAAATTCCTTGTAAATTGATATTTGGATCCTAGAACGTATTGTGCAGGAGATGGTGTCATAGAGATAGCCAGTCTTGGGATCAGGAAGACTTGGGCACAGGTCCCACCTCTGACTCAGATGGCCTGAGTGATCATGGCCAAGGAAGTCACTTGACTTCTCAGTACCTTGACAGACTCTCTGAAAAACAGGCAAGTTGCTGACCTCCATCAGTGGAAAGAGCCACCACCCTCAGGGTTCCTTTTAATAATGAAATTACAAGTTCGGATGAAAATAAGCAAATAAAATGAATCTTCTCATATAAACAATATTATAATGGGTGGTTAGGTTCTTGGAATAGCACACAAAAAGTCCTATTTGGAAGGAGAGGACCAGCATTTGAATAGTAGATTCATAGGATCATTTCTTGCAGTCTTCTTGCCAAATCCTTACTCTCTGACTACCATCTTTCTATTGGAAATTTGTCCTAACCCCTACCCTAGATAAGGTTTCTGCCTTATATTGTCAGGCTTCCATGCTGCTTCCTCTATCTATCCACCAGAGTTCAGTACAGGTACCTCCTCTCCCCTTTCTCCCCCACATTCTCAGTAATCTTTTATGTGTTGTCTTCTCCAATTCCAATGTAAACTTCTAGATGACAGAGACTATGATTCTTGGTTTCACTTGTAGCCCCACCTTAGAACAATGCCTGTCACTTAGTACTGAATAAATGCTTGCTCAGTCATTTTTCAGTCATGTCCAACTCTTCATGATCTTGTCTGGGGTTGTGTTGGCAAAGATACTGGAGTGGTTTGCCTTTTCCTTCTCCAGTTCATTTTACAGATGAGGAAACTGAGACAAACAGAGTTAAGTGATCTGCCCAGGGTCACACAGCTTAGAAGTATCTGAGGACAGATTTGAACTCTGAAAGATGAATCTTCCTGACTCCAGGCCTGGTCCTCTATGCCCTATGATGCATAACTAACTGCTCCTTTAGCTAGCTAGCTATTATCAATCTACCTATGTAGATAGGTACATATGTATGTAGGAATATATTTATCTATCTACCTATGAATGTATATATCAATCTACATATGTATCTGTCTACTTTTCTATGCATCCATAAATCTATGCATGTATTTATCTGCCTATGATTCCATATGTCTGTCTACCTATGTATGTATATCTGTATGTATCTATCTCTCAATCATCTATCACCCTATATGGCTCTGTCAATTAGTACCTGTGTGATCTTGGATAAGTCACTTACCTTTTCTGAGCCTCAGTTTGCTCAGCAATAAAATTAACTGGTTGGATTTCATGACCACTAAGGTCCCTTTCAGTTCTAAACCATGATCTAAAGACCTAATCCCTATTTACTGAAAAATATGATTTTAATGGGGAAATGCTTTTGGTTCATAACATCAGGAACACATCTGTCATCGTGGGAGCGATGGTACTGTACCGGATGAAGTAAAGGAGTGGGCAAGGGGAGGTGGAACTAGGATAAATAACTCTAGGCACCAATTCTTGTTAGCTTTATGTATTTACCTAAGAGCAGGTAATGATTTTAAATTAATCACTCCCTGGGTGTTCTGGTTTGGGGCACAAAGAGAAGTTGAAATAAGGTGTTGAGGAGTCCCAGTGTGGACTTCCCCACTACGTGGTCATGTAGATACATTGTTCATAGTTAAGGCATTCATAAATTACAAACTGTCATGTGACTTTTTTTTACATTATTACTTTTCCACAAGCCATCTCAGGACTGAGGAACGCAGTCATTTCCTATTTATCCTGCTTCTAAATGCTTCTGACAGGTGTTCTAAGAAGCCTTCTGGAGTAACAATCTGTCTCTTTCTTCAGCTTTGCAAATTTCCTCACCCTATTTTAGTTGTCAGGGAAAGGATCGGAGATGGAAGATGTCCCATCTAACTAAGTTTTTCTGTCTCATCGTGCACAAAATGCCGTAGGGGCAACCAAGGCAGACCGGCAGGTTTCTGGACGTTCTTCTGGTTCTGTGGATGGGTGGGCAAGTCAGATTACCTGATGTTTGCAGTGTCTGGCTTCTATGACCTGTCTTTGCCCCTGTCTCTAGGGTTCAGATGTTGTGCTTCTGTATGTGGAATTCCTCTTGATTCTTTCTCTACCTAGACCTAAGAGGACTAAGAAGCATTTCAGAGAGCAGGACTGGTCAGAAGAGAAGACGAATCACATGAAGTTTGGCATCTGTAGTGAGTGTTCTTTCCCACAGCATCTGTAGTAGGTTATTTTTTTTAAAGGAAGATATCCAATTTAAACCAAATCAGATTAGGATACATCTCTAAAGCCAAGCCATATTTTTCCTGTTAGTCCTGCTACAAGATTTTTAAGAAAAGGAAAGGGAACTTGGGGGTGTGGGGAGGGAAAGGTATGCTGGAAAATTACCCAAGCATGAAGTGAATGATTGCTATGGTACAAATCTGTCAATAGTGTTCTCATACAAAACTGCACTCTCTGTTCTACTATATCGAAGTGTTAACCCATTGTGGTTCCTGAGCCAGAAAGGCGGAGGACTTTTACTCTTGCTCCATTGGAGCACAGCAGACTAAAAGTCCAATGAATACTTCACCCACACCTCAGTTCAACTCTTGATGGACTTGTTTGTTTACAAGACTCTAAAAACCAAACCAAACCCAAACCTTCCATAGTGCTGAAGACTTTAATGGTAACTCACCTATATCTATAAGGTGGTATGCCATAGTGAATAGAAGGACTGCCTTGGAGTGAGGAAGATGGGTTCAACTATTATTTTTAATATGTACTGTTTGGGTGACCAATTATGTAGCCTCTTAGTGGCCTGGCCAGACCTCTAAGATGTGAAGTTACAGATGAATTTCAGTTCTTCACCGGTTGAAGAGTTTTCATACTGGGAGTTCCCAGCGACTTCACAAATCTGCACCCTTTCAAACCCCATTTTTCTCCAATTCTGTGTTCAGTCATTTCAGTCATGTCCAATCCTTCATGACCCCCCTCTTCCCTAATATCCATACTTTATAGGACATATCAGTAAAATGACATGGTATTAGTTACTTTCTGGTCTTAGTAACAGAACATTGTCACTTAAGTGTGAGTTCCTTGACGGCAAAGACTATTTTGCCTTTATATATCCCCAGTACTAAACTGGCACATAATAGGTGCTTAAAGGGGAGAAAAACTTGTTGAAAACAATTTGAGTCCTGCTTCTAATACATAGTAAGTTTTAAGTTGGTTCCCCTTTCTGAGTTACAGTTTCCCGATTTGTAAAATGGGAGTAATAATTTATCCCCACAGTGTTATTGTGAGGATAGTAAACTCCAATGTGCAACATTAATGGGAGTTATTATGAAGAATGAGGAAAAATCATCTCTAGCAGGCTGAGAACTACAGTTAAGGTCAGGGATGCATGAATACTAACTTTTCCTCTACAAACCCCTATTTCCTCTGAGTTAACTCCCTATCACAGCTGGTCTGGCTCATTCTTAGACAGCACAGATTGAGTTCCATCTTGTTCTCTGGCAAGAGACTTACCAATAAAGTATTGATAGTAATGCCTTACCTATCTGGAGGCAGGGGGATGGTCATGATGGTTTTAGATTCGCTGGATTTTGGATTTGGAAAGGAGCTTAAAAATTATCTGAGTCAATTTTCTCGTTTTTCAGAAGAGACAACTCAAGGGGCAGCTAGGTAGTGCAGTGGATAGAGCACCAGGCTTGGAGTCAGGAAGTCTCATCTTCCTGAGTTCAAATCTGGCCCCAGATTTGATCTTATTAACTGTGTGACACTGGGCAAGTTTCTGAACCCTGTTTGCCTTAGTTTCCTCATCTGTAAAGGGAGCTGAAGAAGGAAATGGCAAAACACTCCAGTATCTTTCCCAAGATAAGCCCAAATTGGATCACAAAGAGTTGGAAACAACTGAAAATGACTTTGAGCTTTTAATCTTATTTTTAATTTTATTCTTATTTGATTTTAATTTAATTTAATTTTAAATTTTAATTTAATTTAAAAATAAAATTTAATTTAAATTTAATTTAATTTTAATCTTATTTCCTATAGTTTATAAAACAAGTCTAGGTCCCAAACAGTAGTTGAATCAAATTATTGGGATATGTTAGGTGTCAGATCCACCATGATTCATGAAAACCTGTTGTGAGAGAGGCAAGAACTGATATTACCAGGGCCTGAAAACCCTGGAGATTGACTATAAAGACTATTCTTGTCCATTTTTAGTGACATCAGATTTTGCCCCCATTTGGCTTTCTTTCTTTTGAATAGTATTTTATTTTTTCAATTACATATAAAGACAGTTTTAAAGATTCATTTTTATATAAAATTTTGAGGTCTAAATTTTCTTCCTCCATCTTTCCCCTCCTCCTCCCTCAGATGATAAACAATTTGATATAGGTTACATATGGGCAGTCCTATAAAACTTATATCTGTATTAGTCATGTTGTGAAAGAAGAAACAGAACAAAAGGTAAAAAACCTGAAAAAAATAAAGTGGAAATAGTGACTTCAGTCTACATTCAGATTCCGTCATTCTTTCTCTGTGTGTGGGTAGCATTTCCCATTATGAATTTTTTGGAATTGTCTTCAATCACTGTTGCTTGTCCTTCATTCTCAAAGATGACCAATGACATCAGGAAGATGATGACTACTTGCAAGTGAATTGGATTTGTGAGGCAGAGTTGTATAGAGCTGTCAGCCTTACTCTCTCCTCCAAGGTCATCAGGGTCCAGTGGCAAGACATGGGTCAGGATGACTGACAATGCCCAGGATGCAGTGGGAGGCATTGGCCTTTTTTAGGCTAAGGTCTTTGCCAAGTCTAAGTTTGACTGAGACAGCAACCATTCAGTGATTTAAAGCTAGGTAACAAATGAGGCAAAAAATCAGCCTGGGAGGGGAAGATCCTCAGGGTTACTGGCCAGAGCAAAAGCCCTTAGATTGCTGAGAAAATCTAAGCCATTCATAGTCGTTCATTATACAATATTGCTGTTACTGTGTAAATGTCCTCCTAGCTCTTCTCACTTCACTTCTCTGCCCCCACTTGGAACAAGGATGGGAAGAATGATTGGACCGATGACTTCACTGATGTAGAGAACTTCTGGTTGAGGACACTCTCTACTCTGATATAGCTTGGCATTTTTCTGCTATTTATAGTCTGACTGTCTAGAACATTAAGAGCTTAGCTGACTTGCCCAGGGTTATACAGCTAGTATATGTCACAGATGGGACCCAGGGCTTCTTTGCTCTGAGACCAATGCTCTGTCCTCTGCATCACTCTATTTCTACTCTTGGCCAAACTCAAATGCTTCTCTTCCTTTCCTCCTCTCCCCCAGCCTCGTCCCCCCCAACACTGAGAAATCTTGAACCTCCTTGGGAGGCTGAACATTCTAGATCATTTATTTGATCTCAGAGCCCATCATCATACAAAAGACCATCACAATATATCATTTTTTCAGATGCACTGGATGTTTACTTGGCAGCTGCATTTGCTGACTGGCTTTAGCAGTTTTGAAATATGAAATATTCAGGATTCGGAGCAGGAAGCACTGGGCATCATGCCTCACATGTCCATGAAACTCTCAGTCCTCCATCCCACTCTAGAAGACAAGCACTCTCAAATTGTATAAAAAACTGAGCCCTTGTTGGGCCTCTTGGGCATAGAACAATGAGAAAAGCTCTGAACTGATCTGGAGCTTGGGCCTAATGCATAAGTTTCCATTAATTTATTACTGGCCAGTATTTATTTTATAAATGCCCGCTGTGGGTATTTCACTACTCTAGATGTCCTGGGTGTTTCCAAAGAAGTATAACTTACTGTTCCTGTTCCAGGGAGCTCAAATTATAAAGATGCAAGAAAACGATTAACAATAAAAAACCAAGTGACGAGGCAGAATGAGCCATAGCTACAGAAACAAATGAGCATAATTGACAAAAGAGAGAGATTGTTCCAGAACCTTAGCTTTGAAAGACTTACTGCCCCCCCCCTCCCTCTCCACCCTTCCCTGCCCCCCAGGGCAGATAGGTGGTGCAGTGAATAGAGCACCGGTCCTGGAATCAGAAGGAACTGAGTTCAAATTTGGCCTCAGATATTTGACACTTACTAGCTGTATGATCCTGCAAGTCAATCAATCCCAACTGCCTAGCCAAAAAAAAAAAAAAAAGACCTCCCCTTCTTCTCCTCTCCTTACTGGAAAGAGCACTGACCTTGGAGTCCAGAGATAGAGCTTAATATTAATATAATATTAATTATACCTTAACATCTCTGCTGTAACATTGATTAGCATGTGCCAATGACTTTAACCTCCCTACGTCTCTATTTCTTCAACTGTAACGTGGTGATACTGACATCTGTGCTCCGTGACTCTAGGCTGCTGTCAGCAAGGTTGTTTAGAAAGCTTAGAGAGTTACAGAGGAGGGAATTATTCTTACCACACTACAATTTACATTGCAGAGAGCCTCTATTGCTTGTGCTGGCAAAACTCAATTCTCAATTTGTCCTCAAGGTACACACAAGGAATGAAGTTTTTTGAGTCACCCTTACATGAGATGATACAGTCTTGAATTTCTATTTCTAGTATCAGTGAGAATAGAAAGCATAGTTTTGAGTGACATCAAGAAAGAAAAATCAGATCAGAAATCTAGGGCTAGGCTTAAAAAGGCATTGTGTAGTCCAATAACCTCTTTGGGTGAGAAAACTGAGTCCCAGGAAAGGTAAATGATTTGCCCAAAATTACATAGGAGTAAGGATAAGAGGTAAGACTTGAATCCAGATCCTGTGACTGCAATCAGTGTTCTTTCATATATGGCTGATTGGATAGGGGAGCCAGAGGGACAGAACAACCAAGGGTGACCTGGGAAATTCAATAATGGTGGCACCTTTAACAGAATTAAGGAAGCCAGGAAGGGCTAGTTGCCTGGAGGTAAAAAAGATGATGAGTTTAGTTTTAGACAGAGTGAGTTTGAAAGGACGGGAAGCTAATTAAATGATGGGAAGCTAGTGGAAATATTGAGCAGACAACTTGAAACAGAGGACTGGAGCTGAGAAAAGCAACGAGCCCTGGGAATACATTGTACCTCTGACCGGAGCAGCCCCAAAAGTGAAGAGATGTCTTCTGTGCTGATTCAAATTTTGCACATTCCAACTAGTCAGTGTTGCATTAGTCACAAAGCTGTTAAAGCAGTTTTGACAGCTCTTTGCTACCAACCATCACTTTCTTTTCTGATTAATATGAAAAAGCAGGAAATCTAAATAGAATTGGTTTAAAGAACTCTCAAAGAAGAAGTAGGTTTGTTTGGGTTTTCCTTTCCCTATTTTTGATCAGTGTAGGCAGGTAGTAATTGATTCCACTACTCTGCATCACTTCCACTCCTTAGTGCCTGTCACAAATACATCTACCTGTTGCTTTTCTGTGCATCCATTGGGACAGACGTTCTGCCTCTGGGGTTCTGTGAGGCCCTCTCTGGCTTATTGTAAGAATTATTACATAGTTGGAATGGGTACTCATATGCTGTTGTACATACTACATTAATTAAAAGGGACCTAAAGGGGTATAAGATATGTTTCCTGCCTTCATGAAGTTTATACTCTACTAGAAGACATAAGGAAAGTAGTGTTATAAGTGGATAGGAATTATATCTCAAAAACTTGCTATTGAAAGTTCAGAGGCAGGAAGGGGGAGGGGAAGAGGGAGAAGTTCCCTTCTGACATTAAAAGTATGTTAAAAAACACTTTGGAGGACTTCTGAGTTCTATGACTCATTGCCCTGTGCCCCTGCAGAGTTTGTTCTGGGAACATCATCTCTGACCCCTCCTCTCTCTGAGGATATGCACCAGAACTCATTACAGGTACACAGGTTCACAAGGTTCATAACATGAGTGGTTTATCTACAACTTCATAGAAACAGAACTCACACACAAGCCAATAAAAAATACCAATGCCAGCCACTGAGATGTCTTCCTCAGTGACATGTAGTGTCAGTGACTTACATTACTGAACTGGGTAGGACTCCAGCAGGGAACATTTGGTGCCTTCTTTTCTCTACTACTTCTCTTGTCCGTGGCTGTATGGTATGTGTATCTGTATGTTATGTGTATCTTATTTCTAGCAAACAAGATTCCTTTCTGGCCTATATGAAAAGAATACATTGCTGGTTTATAGCTGTTTATAACATTATCCTGTTATTCTTAAGCCTGCTTATTTATTCAGCTCTGGTCCTCACACATGAGAGACCTCTCAGGGAATTATGTGTGAAGCATACCTTGTACCTCATGTGTGAGTTTTAACCTCCAAATCTATGTTGGTTTATGAAAATTCATTATGGATTGCTCCCCTGTATCTCTTGGCACCTAGGAAATATGTCTTCTACTTGCATCAGTGCTATTTTTCTAGTTGTCCCTCCATCTCCTACATCTCCCAAAACAAACTGGGTAAGGTTATTCAAATTACCCTGAGCTTGTTTCCCCTAAATGTCTAGAAAAAGGAGGAAAGGTATAGCCAATGCCTCTCACACAAACCTTATTACAAGGATAGAAAGATTTACATTCTCTGTTATATAAGAAAGAAAAGAGAACACTTTCCATTTTATTTCCCTTGATTATTGAGTCCCCAGGGATCAATTCCCTTCCAACAAAAATCAAAATGAAAAAATAACTTTGTTTTCAATATCACTTGAAGTGTAGATAATGGATATACACTTAACACACGCTGTACTTTAGTTATTTGAGTATATTTCTTGTGGATTTTACTAGAGTATAATCTCTAGGATGATAACATCCATGCTTTAGATCTATTTGGACTCCATTTAGTGCCTATCCCATTTTATTTTATTTTTTACATTTATTTATCTATTTTTAATTTTCAGCATTCATTTCCAGAAAATTTTGAGTTCCAAATTTTCTCCCCATCTCTCCCCTCCTCCCATCCCAAAATGCCTTGCATTCTGATTACCCCATCCCCCAATCTGCCATCTCTTCTATCATACCCCTCCCTTCCCTTATCCCCATCTTCTCTCTTGTCTTATAGGGCAAGATAAATTTCTATACCCCATTACCTGTATTTCTTATTTCCCAGTTGTATGCAAAAACAGTTCTCAACATTTGTTCCTAAAACTTTGAGTTCCAACTTCTCTCCCTTCCTCCCTCTCCATCCATCCCCACTGAGAAGGCAAGCAATTCAATATAGGCATATATGTGTAGTTTTGCAAAGGACTTCCATAATAGTCACGTTGTGTAAGACTAACTATATTTCCCTCCATCCTATCCTGCCCCTCATTTATTCTATTCTCTCTTTTGACCTTGTTCCTCCCTAAAAGTGTTTACTTCTAATTGCTCCCTCCTCCCATTTACCCACCATCCCCCCACCTCACTTATCCCTTTCTCCCCTACTTTCCTGTAGTGTAAGATAGATTTTCATACCAAATTGAGTGTGCATGCTATTCCTTCCTTAAGCCACATGCAATGAGAGTAAGCTTCATTTTTTCCCTCTCACTTCCCCCCTTTTCCCCTCCATTGAAAAAGCTATTTCTTGCCTCTTTTATGAGAAATAATTTTCCCCATTCCATTTCTCCCTTTCTACTCCCAATATATTCCTCTCTTACCCCTTAATATTATTTTTTACATATCATCCTTTCCTATTCAACTCACCCTGTGCTCTCTGTCTATATGTGTGTGTGTGTGTGTGTCTGTGTGTGTGTATAATCCCTCCAGCCACCCAAATACTGAGAAAAGTCTCAAGAGTTCCAAATATTATCTTTCCATGTAGGAATGTAAACAGTTCAACTCTAGTAAGTCCCTTATAATTCTCTTTCCTGTTTGCCTTTTCATGCTTCTCTTGATTCTTGTATTTGAAAGTCAAAGTTTCTAATCAGTTCTGGTCTTTTCATCAAGAATGCTTGAAAGTCCTCTATTTCATTAAATGACCATTTTTTCTCCTAAAGTATTATACTCAGTTTTGCCCTGTAGGTGATTCTTGGTTTTAATCCTAGATCCTTTGACTTTTGGAATATCCTATTCCAAGTCCTTCAATCCCTTAATGTAGAAGCTTCCAGATCTTGTGCTATCCTGCTTGTATTTCCACAATACTCAAATTGCTTCTTTCTAGCTGCTTGGAATATTGTCTCCTTGACCTGGGAACTCTGGAATTTGGCCACAATATTCCTAGGAGTTTCTCTTTTTGGATCTCTTTCAGGACATGATCGATGGATTCTTTCAATATTGATTTTGCCTTCTGGTTCTAGAATATCAGGGCAGTTTTCCTTGATAATTTCACAAAAGATGATATCTAGGCTTTTTTTTTTTTTTGATGATTGCTTTCAGATAGTCCCATAATTTTTAAATTGTCTCTCCTGGATCTATTTTCCAGGTCAGTTGTTTTTCCAATGAGATATTTCACATTATCTTCTATTTTTTCCATTCTTTTGGTTTTGTTTTGTAATTTCATGGTTTCTCATAAAGTCATTAGCTTCCATCTGTTCCTTTCTAATTTTGAAAGAACTATTTTCTTCAGTGAGCTTTTGAACCTCCTTTTCCATTTGGCTAATTCTGCTTTTTAAAGCATTCTTCTCCTCATTGACTTTTTGGACCTCTTTTGCCAATTGAGTTAGCCTATTTTTAAAGGTATTATTTTCTTCAGCATTTTTTGGGGTCTCCTTTAGCAAGTTGTTGACTCACTTTTCATGCTTTTCTTGCATCGCTCTCATTTCTCTTCCTGATTTTGCCTCCACCTCTCTTATTTGATTTTCAAAATCCTTTTTGATCTCTTCCATGACCTGAGACCATTGCATATTTATTTGGGAAGTTTTGGATGCAGAAGCCTCAAATTTTATGTCTTCCTCTCATGGCAAGCATTGTTCTTCCTCATCTGAAAGGGTGGAAGAAAATACCTGTTCACCAAGAAAGTAACCTTCTGTAGTCTTATTTTTCCCCTTTTTTTGGGTATTTCCCCAGCCAGTTACTTGACTTCTAAGTCCTTTGTCAAGAAGAGGGTATACTCTGGGGACCTATAAGTTCTCAGTTCTTCCAAAGTGGCACAATCAAGGGACTCCTCTCCTGGCCTATCTACCCAATTTTAAAAGTAGTAGATAAAACAATCTGTTCGTTAAATTAAATTGAATTGCAGGTGAAGAAATGCAGACTCCAAAAAGCTAACTTGTGTAAGATCATGGAGTCAATGTGAGAATGTCCAGAACTTATGTGCCCTGACTCCTAACACAATATACTTTTTTAGTGTATATCATGGCCTCTGGCAATTTACTGAAGCTTATGGACCCTTTCTCAAAATAATGTTTTTAAATAATTGAATCAAACACTAAATTTCCTTTAGAGGTCAGTAAAAATAAAAATGTGATTTTTTTCCCTGTCCCAACTCCTGGGTCACCTGAAATCTAACCATGAAGTCTAGATTAGGAATCTCTGTAATAGATCAAAGTGCCTGAGCCTCCCCTGTCTAGGGAATTTATCTTCTCTGAATATGGGAACAAAGGACTTAGATCTAGAAGGAGCCTTATCAATCACATAATCCAATGTCATTTTAGAGACGAGAGAACTGAGGCCAAGAGAAAGAAATGACCTGTTCAAAGTCGGACAGGTAATAATTGAAAGAGCCAGGATTCAAACTCAGGACATGTGATACCAAACCCAATACTCTCCTTATTTCATCACTCATGAAATTGACACCAAAGTCAAAGTGGATGTCCTTGTAGGTTCCATAAGATGCCAATGGAATCCATGACCTTCTAGTCAGTCTTCTATTGATTTACAATAAAAAGAAACTGGAATAAAACCCTCATAAATTGTCTAGCTTTTGTTCTTTGACGCATTACCCAGAAAAAGATGAGTCTCTTGAAGATGTGATGATAGTCCAAGAATCAATAAGCTTTCCCTTTGGATCTTGAGGGCCATGATCTCTAGACCTCCCTGGGAGGAAATCTCTCAGCAAGCAAAAATCTCTTGTGGTTGGCCTGCTTTAGTCAATTCCAGCCATCTTCTCTTCTGCATGGCCATGCCCCAACAAGGTCAGCAGAGTGTTTATCACAGAGACTAGATACTCTTGGCAAGTGAATTCAGTTGGGTGCCCCAAAAGCCTAATGACTCCCCTGTGTTCAATATTACTGCAATGGATCAAAGGATGTCTTTCGTTCACCTTATTCTCCTTTTCCCCTTTTTTTGCACTTGTTTCATTGTTCAGTCCTTTTAGTGATGTCCACCTCTTTGTGACCCCATTTGGGATTTTCTTGGCAAAGATACTGCCATTTTCTTCTCTAGCTCATTTTACAGATGAGGAAACTGAGGTAAACAGGATTAAGGGACCTGCTTATCAACATCACATTGAAATTGTGCTATCTAACCTGATTTCAAATTTAGAAAGAAAGGAAGGGAGGAATTTTATCCAAACTCTCAACTTTAACTCAAGTTTGCATCATTCCATATCACCCTACTTCATTTATGCCTGTGTGGTCTTATTGCCATCATCAGTTGCCTGCAGGGACTCTGCCTGAGTCTCATTTTAGCCTCTTGTCAAGGGGAGGTCCTCTTCACAGGCAGACTAAGTGGCTGCTTTCTAGCAAGGTTACAGGTCCTTGGAAAGATACCCCCATCATCTAAATATCTCCTCCCTTGTCTCACTGTCTGATATTCCTTTAATATGGTGCAGAGACTTTCATTTCATAGCAAAAGATAAGGTTTTAAATGGAAATAAATCCCAAAGCAGTGACACTGACTGACTAAAATACTCACTATTGTGTAATGATGGCTATGTAGTCCTTTTCAGGAGTAAGCAATTTTATAGGGAAAATGAGGAGAATGTATGAAGGCCCTGGGTGGGGGGGGAATCTTAAAACGAGAGAGAGGGGCATCACAGAATTGAATGAAAGAATACAAATGGGGAAAATGAGGGACCCAGAGATAGTTTTCATTTAATTTCATTGCTAACTTCAGAATTCTGTTCAGGAAAGGCCCCATTTTTGACTTTGGTACTTCTAATTGGCTTCTTTCCTGCCCTTTGGTCTCTACAGGCTAGATTTTTTTTTCCATTCCGACTCTGATCTTATAACTATTGTAGGCAGGAAAAGATAAGACCAGAAGCCTAGGAAGGCATCCAGCTGTTCCTGGACCCTTCCAAATGGACTTTTAAGGAAGAAATGTATTTTTGGGTTTTTTTTTGTCTTAATAGCCAAATCAACCCATCTTAGATGAGACTGATAGGAAGAAATTGGACTGAGACCTGAATTCAAGTTCTGGCTCTACCACAAACTAATTCTATGACCATGAGTAAGTCAATCCCCTTCTCTGAACATTAGTTTGTTGTTCAGTAATTTCAGTCATGTCTTACTCTTCATGATCCCATTTAAGGTTTTCTTGGCAAAGAAAGTACATTGGTTTGCCAACTTTTTTCTCTGGTTCATTTTATAGATGAGGAAACTGAGGTAAACAGAGTTAAGTGACTTGCCCAGGGTCACACAGCTAGGAAGTGTGTGAGGCTGGATTTGAACTCAGGAAGAGGAGTCTTCCTGACTCCAGGTCCAGAACTCTATCCACTGTGCCACCTACCTGCCCAAGCATGATAGACTAGATAGTTTCTTTTTCCAACCCTAACATCTGACAGTGACAATTAAGGCTCTTCAAAAAGTTATTTCTGAATCCTGTCTTACATTCTGCTGTGCATATGACAGGCTTTTTTTTCCTCTTCCTATTTTATATTTCTTTTAAGTTTATAATGTTTCTTTTTCTTTTCTTGTTGTGTATTTAAGTTTTAATATTTAATTCTAAAATTAAAAAGAGAGAAAAATAGTTATTTCAACCTCAGTTTTCACAGAAGAAATCATGTGTCACAAGATTGGTAAGTGGCCACTCCAAAGTTACTTGTGAATCTGAGCAAAGCAAACAGAGGGCTCTGTGGATGTTGGACCATGTCCATATTTTATTGGACCTCATTGGCAGGGCTTTGTGTTTTATTCTACCAGTGCTCTATTTCTCATGAGTGGGACTAGAGAAGGCAGATAGTAGAAGGGATCCAGTGTTAAGGAACTGGGAAGGCAGGAACAGTAGTCATTAGAAGAACATTAGAAGAACTGGGGATGTAGAAATTGTGCATTGCATGGCTGAATCCAGAAAGGAAGGGAGGACAGCAGGATCATAACAGGTATGCTGGACTGGGAGAACATGGAGGGAAGAATGGACCAAGATGAAGATAGGGGTGAAGTTCAGGCGCAAGAGGACCAAGGAGTGAAAGAGTTGGGATGTCAGTATATTGTGTCCATGAACAGAAATTTGACAAGGTGAGCAGAGAACAGCAAGAAGTCTAACCAGCCATCCCCATGGCTAAAATAAGATAGAATGGGGATGATAGGAGGTGGAGGAGTTGAGGAAATGAGAAATCAAAGTGTTAGGTCATCAACATGAACACTGGAGCCCTTAAAGACAGTCACATGAGATAACATAGAAAGTAGACCATGCAAGTGCTAAGTCTGGTAACAACAAATGATGAGAGAGGGCAGTGTAACTAAATGATATGAACCGCCAAGATCCTTTGGTCCTTTTCTTTCCATTCCTTTCCAACAAAGTCAATGAAACAAAGCTTTTCTCAGTGAGCCCCTATATTGAAGGGGAGACATTTGGATCTGACAGAAAGTTCCATCCATGCCTTATTCCACATGCTGAGTGCCAGGTTTGTTTGAATATGAGTCTATGGGTGGGTGGGTGAGGTCAGCTTTCTCAGATGAGCTGGTGGGTGCTCTGCTTGCGGACACTGTTTTCCTTAGGTTCCAAGGCCCTTTGGGACTCAGGCCTAACAAAATTTTCCTATGCTTTCTCATGAGAGTCTTGACTATGTTAGAATTCTAGGTTCAGTTCTAGTATTTGATTGGTTTTATTTGTTACCTCTTTTTGGTACCAGCCAAAGCTAAGAGACCACTCAGTTTTCAAACCCCTTAATCATCAGAAATGCTTGATTACAGCCAAGCAAATTTTCAAGATTGCCCTTCTGCTTATACAGCAAATAAATGAGAAGCCTTCCCTTCAGACAGGCCACTGGGGCTGGCTGCAATTGCCTCTGAAACAATACTGCTCATCTGCACTGGGCCAAGCCTTTCTTGTAAATTCCTCCTGCAATCAGATGAGCGCTTCCCTTCCCAGGCTGCCTTTCTTCCCCTCCCCCCCTTCCCATTACCCATGTTTTCCAAATTCTTTCAAATAGGTTCATTCCTTTATTTCTACATCTCCGTATAGCATAGAATCATCCTGCCAGTCTGTTTGGCTTTGCTGGGAGAAACGCCACCTCATGGGTAGGCTCTGGGCTGAATGAGTGGCATCATCTCAAACTGGCCAAATCTATGATGAGCTGCATTCATCATCCCCACCCTCACTCCTGCCTCAGCATTGTCCCTGATTTATGGGACTAACGAAAGACGAGCTGGTTTGGAGGGGCCAGCATGCAGACAATAGGTCATATTCAGAGCACATCCAAGCATGGGACTTCAGGGGAAAGGACAGAATAGCACCAGAACCCAACTTCACTCAGTTTTTGCCTAGGCCTGTCTCTAGGTATGCTTCCCATAGATAGATCTGAAGGGATATCATAGGTCCTCCGGTAGAATCCCATCATTTTTCAGATAAGGGAACTGAGGCCCTGAGAGATAAAGTAGCTTGCCCAGGTGACAAAGCTAGCAAACATCAGGGGCAGAATTTGACTTCATTGCCAACTCCAAAGCTAATATTCTTTCTACCCATACCAAGTGAGGATGAGGAAAACATGGAATCCTAAAAAATATTTTTAAAATGACATCAAGGGTTCTTAACCTGAGATCCAAGAACTTTTTTGAAAGATGTTTTTACAGCTGTCTTTTTAAAAATTTTATTTTTATTTATGGAATAAAACAAGCATTTCTATAACATAGTATAATAATAATTTTTAAAAAGGATGATTGCACATAATAATTAGATTCCTTTGTAAATCCTAAGTTTTTTATTTTACATATTTAAAAACTCTCTGAGAAAGAGTCCAATATTTCTTCTACCAAAGGGCTCCATGATACAAAAAAAAGAAAAAAGAAAAAAGGTTAAGAATCTCTCAGCTAGAGGCAGGAGAATATAGTGTACATGTGCGGGAAAATTGGAAGCTGGATTCAGTAGGAAAGAAGAGCTCCTCCCCTGGATTACCAGCCAGGCCTTTATGCAAATCATCTAGATTTGGCCTGTGCTGGACAGCACCCCGGGAACACTGGCCCCTTGTTAAAGTGGCGGCAGGCCTCTGTTTGGAGGGGAACTCTGGGATATGGATGAAACAGCAGGGAAGGAGTTCCTTGATTTCTCTTTGTCCATTTTCCTCTCTTAAGTCCACTCTAAGCCTGAGGCAATGAGACCAAAAGATGAAACTCAAATCTTTCAGAGGCCAAGTTGCTGAGATAATAGAATATACCCAAAAGGAAAGAAAAAGAGTTTGGGATGGGTTAGTAATTATGTTTTAAGAAGATAAAATGAACAGGGAAATACATTTCTGTCTCTTTTTCTCTGTTATTCTGTCTCTCTCTCTCTCTCTCTCTCTCTCTCTCTCTCTCTCTCTCTCTCTCTCTCTCACACACACACACACATGCACTTTTCTCTGAGAAGAAAAATGCTCCTTTTTCAATTGTACATAAATCAAGTTGGGTCCCCCAACCTCTCTAATTGAAGATCTCTTCTATTATTAGGAACATTATTCATGGTCCTGGGGGGAAAAGGCTGGCAGGAGCTGGAGAAGAATATACTGCTCTGTCTCTCATTCTTCCCTTGCCTGCACCCCCTTACTCTAGTCTTGGCATGG
This sequence comes from Notamacropus eugenii, assembly GCF_028372415.1. Classification (NCBI taxonomy): domain Eukaryota; kingdom Metazoa; phylum Chordata; class Mammalia; order Diprotodontia; family Macropodidae; genus Notamacropus; species Notamacropus eugenii. The sequence continues at coordinate 464,326,409 of NC_092875.1, read as the reverse complement.
TCGACCAGGAAGAAGTGACAATTGACTTGCTATTCCGGCCACCAGAAGAACCATAAGGCAAGTGGCAGGCAGACTTGTTGTAGAGTTCATCTGGGGGATGAGCCAGGCAATGTGACAGGATTCAGAGAGATGTTGACACAACAGCGAGGGCCAGACTAGCAGTCCTCATTCCAGGGAAGAAAGCAGCCAAGAAAGGGGCAGCCTTTCAGCTTGTCGGCTTCCTGGAAAATGTCCAGCAGCTAGAGCAGACTCGTGAATTTGGCAGAAGCATCACAATGTGATGGAAAGAGGCCTGGTCTGGGATTCAGGACGACTGAGTTCTTGTCTCAGCCCAGTCACTGCGATGCTGGATAAGTTATGTCTGCTCTCTGGGCCTCAGCCTCCCCATCTGTTAAATGGGGGAGTTGAACCAGAAGACCAGTCAAGCCTCTACTCTGTGGGTCTGCCTTCAGTTTTTCCCTTCTGCTCATGTTCAGAACACACTACACCACTACCTCCTCCCACTCAGATGGCCAATGACCTTAGGTTCTCCTCTTTCTCTCACTATCAAAACATGTGCTTTTTAAAAAACAAACCCTTGTATTTATTAAAACCATTTTTTTATGGCTTTCATTTCTGAACATATCCTTCCCTACATCCATTAAACCATCCTTTGTAAAAAAAAATTTTAAGGAGAAAAAAAAAGTTCATCAGAACTAAGCAACACATGAACTGCAATATCCCAGGTGGGTCAATCCCCCACCTCTGAAAAGACCAGAAGGAGGTGCATGAAATAAATAAGAATGATGTCAATGACTGACCCTTTTGGGCAAAATCTGAGCTCTCTAAAAGGACATTTCCATTGAAAGTGTGTAATGGAATGTTTAGTCTCTGAGGACTATAAAGCTTTGGTAGGAGAGTATGGGAGGGCTTTCTTTGGACGGGGAGGGTCTTCCTGCTTCTCCTGAAGTCATAGCACAGAGGGAGGTTTTTAGTGTCTACACCCAGCTCTTCTGACGGCACTAACCAAGTCTAAACTGTGTTCACAAAGGTTGGCTATGCTTTCTTGGCCTTCTGATCATTTTGAAACATATCTGTACATAATCTCTGAATTATAGAAGAATCACAGAATCTTAGGGTTGAAAGAGATTATCTTTCCAACCCCCTCATTTTGTAGATGAGATAACTCAGGTCCTAAGAGGTTTCTGACTAGGATTAGGACTGGGCAGTAAATTAATAAAGATTTATGAAGTACCTACAATGTGTTGGACACTGCGCAAAATGTTGGGGTTACAAAGAAAGACAAAAGACCATCCTTGCTCACAAGGAGATCATGGTCCAATGGAGGAGCTATGTACAAACAAGCCATATACTAAGGAAAATCTTAGGGGAGAAGCAGTAGCATTGAGGAGAACTGGGGAAGGCTCCCTATAGAAATTTAGGATTTTCGGGGCAGCTAGGTGGTACAGTGGGCCCTGGAGTAAGGAAGACCTCAGTTCAAATCTGGCCTCAGACACTTCCGAGCTCTGTGACCCTCCCTGGGCAGGTCACTTAACTCCCCTTGCCTCCAAAAAAAAGGTAGTAGTGTAGCTGGAACTTGAAAGCTAGGGAAGCCAGCAGGGAGAGATGTGGAAGTGTATTATTTCAGGCAGGAAAAACAGTCAATGAGAAGATCTGGAGGCTGGAAATAGAGAGTCTTGTTGGATAAACAGCAAGAAAGCCACTGGCCCTAGATTACAAAATATGGGGGTTCGGGTGTAGTAAAGTATAAAAAGGTTAGAGAGGTAAGAGGGGACCAGGCTGTGAAGGGCTTTGAATACCAAACAGAAACTTTTTCTAACAATCTGAATGGTGATAGGGAGACACTGTATTGTTTTTTGGTGGTTTCAGTCATCTCTGACTCTTCATGACCCCATTTGGGGTTTTCTTGGCATAGATACTGGAGTGGTTTGCCATTTCCTTTCCCAGTTCATTTTATAGATGAGGAAACTGAGGCAAACAAGGTTAAGTAACTTGTCCACGGTCACACAACTAGTAGGTGGAAGAATTTTATATTTGATCCTAGAGGTGATAGGAAGTCACTGTAGTTTATTGGATAGGAGGGATTGCATGGTAAGATCTGTGTTTAGAAATATTAATCTGACAGCTGAGTGAAGGATGGGCTGGAATGCAGAAATGTTTGAGGCAGGGAGACCGATCTGGAGGCCTTTGCAATGAACCAGGCAGGAGGTGTGGAAAGCCTACACCAGAGGGGTGGTGGCACTGGAGGAGAGAAAGGCTGCTGTGCAGAGAGTAAAATTGACAAGCTAGTAGGGGAGAAGAGTGTGAGAAAAATCAAGGATGCCACTCTTGCCTCCTCTAGTGCCCTTTCCACAGTACTTTCCAGAGCCAGTCTTACATATAAGAAGATAGCAGTATGGAAAAGACCATTGAGTTGGAGACAAGAAGGTATGGGTTCAGATCCTTCCATTGGAGGGAGGTTGGACACAGTGTGACGCTGGGCCTCTCTGTGCTTCAGTTCCCTCCCCTATAAAATGAGGTGATTGGACTCAGTGGATCTAAGGTCCCTTCCATCTCTAAATCTATGATCCTATGAGACACTGCTATTGGTGAAGGGTGTCACAGGATTCCTCTTTCTGCAAATGCCTCCTTCACCTTCTTGCCAGAGTGTTTGCAATCCCCAATTAGCGTCCTCCTTTGGAGCAAAGCTTTCTATTTAAAGATCAGCCTGCTGCCTGGGAAGGGTAGCACATTAACCTTCTAACTGCTCTCCTCATTCACTTCCAGCACTTGCCATCTATTCCTCAACTTTCTGGCTTCCACATCCTTCCCAAGGCAAAGGAAAGGTCACATTTGCCAGGTACGCTCCCAGGGGCTGATATTATCCTTTTAGGCTCCACACCAGCATTCAGTTGGCTACTCCAGGTGAGTAGAGGAGCCTTTCCTTATCCTAGGCTTGAGACCCAGCTAGGATCTTCTCTAAGTGTTAGCTGGTGAAATGGCAAAGAATTTGCAGAGCTTTTTTCTCACTTTCTATGACTCTGCTCAAAAATCCTTAAAGGGATGCATAATAGTACAGGGGAATCAGAAGACCACATTTCAAATCCTGGCTTTGCCACCTACTTATTACCCATATTACCTTGGGAAGGTCACTTAACCTCAAAGGGCCTCAATTTTCTCATTTGTGAAGTGAAACAGTTGGATTAAATAGTCTCTAAAGTTCTTCCATCTTTAAATCACTAATCCTAGGAACTAGTATCCTGTGCTTTAAATTAAATCCCAATTTCTCCTTGGAAGGAACTCTGTAGTCTAAGTAAGGACTGAATCAATACAGGCCATCCAGTCTAACTTTTTAATGAATCGAGCCATTCACTCTCCCCAATGTCATTGTGATAAATTGAGTTTCCCTCACAGCATAGAAATCATGCTGCTAGCACCATCCCTGTTCTCTGCTGTTTAGAAGCCAAATTTTTCCATCTTTGGTGCAGTGCTCATTCTGACAACTTCCAAGCTCTTGCCTGGATGCATTAAACACTCCTATCAGTAAGGGTTTATGCTGTCATTGTGCAGAATTTTAAAAAGCCAAAGTACATGTGACCCCACCATCCATTTGGCCACATTTCCATCTCTTTTTAGAAGGAAAAAGCTGACAGATGTGGAAATGGACAGCATGTCTTGTATCTTTGCCTCTGTGGTGTACACTTTTAATGAAACAACTTGCAGAAGCAGCCAAAAAAATGGCCTTCCTTTAATGACTTAAGCCTGGGGCACCTCAAGGTTAAAAAAATAACGGGAAATCTTGTTCAGCCAATGGATGCTGGAAAGCCTTCCCAACATTCAGTGCACAACATAGGCAGTGCTACTCACAGTGCAGGCTTTCAGGTGTGAATGGGAGTCTCACTGGTAACTATCACACAGCTGGTGAAGACCTTGTCCTCAGAGTATTGCCTGCTGGCCCCAGGAAGCTTCCTGCAACACAGAACCTCTGCGTTCTCTGGCCTGTCCTGAACTAAGCTAAGAAGTAACTAACAGCATTTGTCTGTTTTTCTTCTTTTACTCAGTCCCCATATCTTACTGTTTTAAGAGTTTGGACTGAAGCCTTAAGGGAGACCAATAGCCTCTGGCTTCTTTCTCTTTCCTGAGAACTGGTGAGACTCGTAGGTGGCAAAGTGGATAAAGTGTTGAACTCGGAGTCGAGAAGACCTGAGTTTGAATCTTGCCAAGTTTTGTGAGCCTGGACAAGTAACTTCCTTTGTTGTCCTTCTGCATTCCTTTCAGTTGTGTATGACTCTTCATGACCCCATTCGAGGCTTTCTGGCAAAGACACTGGAATGGTTTTCCAGCTCATCTTACAGATGAGCAAACTGAGGAAACAAGATTAAGTGATTTGCCCAGGGTCACACAGCTGGTAAATGCCTGAGGTTGGATTTGAACTCAGAAAGATGAGTCTTTCTTGCCCCAGGCCCAACACTCTAGTCAGTGTGCCACCCAGATGCCCAAACCCCACCCCTGTATCTGTGTATGTGTGTGTGTATGTGTGTGTTATATATTTTATGAGTAGCAAGATTGGAGATAAATTAAATCTCCCCCACTCACTCATTAAAGTTGCAGAGTGTAGAACTTTGTCATAAAGTGGTATGGCCTAAGGAGTTGGACATGTGCCCTCCATTTTGGCTTGTGTTCTTATTGGGGGATGTGCAGTTTGCTGGGACAACACAATTTCTGCATTGTTCCTTGGAACTGGTGTGTGGGGGGGGTGGGTTGGGATCAGGGGGGTAGAGGTAGATGTTTGTGGACAAAACTCTCTTCTTAGTAACTAAGGAAAGCTGAGGCAGCCAGGTGACATAGAAGAACACTGAGTCTAATGACAAGGAAACCTAAGTTCCCATCTGCCCTTAGATACTTTGTGACTATGGGCAAGTCACTTAACCTCTGTTTATCTCAGTTACCTCCACTATAAAATGGGGATAATAATAGCACCTACTTCATAGGACTATTGTGAGGATCAAATAAGATAGTATTTCTAAGGTGTTTGCAAAGTGCCTGGTATACAGTAGATGTTTAATATATGCTTATTCCCTTTTCCCCTATGGAAACCTGTCCCTATTTCTTTAGAGAGCTCTTCTCTGTTAGGACTCTTTGCCAGTACTTTCTCTTCCCTCAACTTCTGGTGTGGGGAAGAATTCTCTCTACTCTGCCCCCTTCCCACGGCAATGACGTACTTATTGTTCAGTTGTTCATCTTTGTCTCAAAGAGGACCCACGACATCAGGAGGGTGATGCCTTGGCTTGCAGGTGAATTGAATTTAAGTGAGATAGAGCTGTGCAGACTCATCGGTCTCAATCTCTCCTCCAGTGCAAGACATAGATCACGAGGACTGATAATGGCCCAGGGTGCAGTAGGAGACCCTGGCCTTTTTAAACTGAGGTCTTCCCCAAATGTCAGTTTGTCTGAGGCAATGCTCATGTGGTAGTTAAAGTCTAGGTAGTCACTGAGGTACAAGATGGCCTACTTTGCCTTCACAAAAGAATCCAGCAGCAGAATCACTTGCTTGCCTAAGTGGTGCTGACTTCTGTGTTCCTGTTTCCTTCCCTGAGCACAGATTTAGAACCAGCAGTACTAAGAAATGGATATTCCTAGCTTTGGTAGCTACCTTATGTTTTAGAGAGGTCTTGAGTGTCCTGATTCCAGGTTTAGCTGACCAGTTGGAGATAATTTCCTTAACAACATGATGCTTCTTAGAAGAAATGACCCTCCTTTAGGTCATCCTTTAGCCAAAGAACTGAAGAAAGCCCAAGCCATGCCCTAGCTGGCGAGGAGATGTAGACAGTGTGAGTTACTCAGACTTTGCATGTCTGAGGTCCATATGAATGTGAAATATTTGTTCAGCAGTCCCACAAAGAGCCTTTGTTTTGGGGGAGAAGATAATGAGTATAATAGGCTAATTGATTGTGAATCTTTTGAACAATAGTCATTTTCAATGGTAGAATGAAAAAATAGTTGTCCTATACATAAGGCCTATATTGCCTATTGAATATCTTCCCTAGAAGGGATCCTATCACCCCCATATTTGGGAAACCCTAGACATGAATTATATTTAAAATTTGTGTAGAGATCTGACACAGAAGTTCATTCTGGACAATAATGATTGGGCAGAAATGGGGGCAATAAGTCAGAGAGAGGAGCCTGACCCCACCCTGTCTGGTTTCAGGGGCCAGTTTTCCCTCTTTGAAGATGAATCTGGACCTGTAGAAGCCCAAAGCCAGGAGACTTCTGGCCTGTAAATCATTTATATATGGGACCTTTCCCTCAGTCTTTGACCTCCTTAGGGCATATGGCTAATAGAATTATCATGGGGTTAACATATAATTCTGAATTGTTTTCTAGAATAGTTGGACCAAGTGTGCCTGTCTTTTCATAACCTTCCAACATTTATCATTTTCATCTTTTATTAGTTTTGCCGATATAAGGTACAGGAGTTCTCCAGTCTGATGGATATAAGGTAAAACCTCAGAATTACTTTAATTTACATTCTGTGACTTTTCTCACATATCTTCTATAGTAACTGTGCTGTTTACTCCTCCTACTTTCCTTAGGCCTTCTTCAAATAGCTCAAAGAATTCTACAGACATTCGTCTCAATATCATGCCTATAAAGTAGGTTAGGGAAAAGGAATAATCATTTTCCCATTAGAGAAAAAGCTAGAGGACCACAATAGTTAAACTGTGTGCAAAGGCACCAGAGAGGTAATGGCAACTTTGACGTTTAGGCAAGTGCTCCTTGATTCAGCTTGTGATTTTACTTCTGCTGAAACTATCCCAGATTATTAGTCATTCCTGAAGGGTCTCATGTCTTCAAGGGAGAGCTTCATAAAAAATCTATCAGAAATGTATAGACCACCTACCTTGGTTTCCCCAAGAGTGGCCTCTCAAGAATCAGTTTTGCTCAGCTGTTGCCTGTTGCTCTATATTAACACAACTTGTATCACACAATTTTAAAGTATCTAGAAAACATGTTCATAGGCATTTGTGCTCCAAGAAAGCTGTGGAGTTAAAATGTTTAAAACAGTTTCACTTCAATAATAGAGGAAGGACACTGTGAGGATGAGACAGAGACATGGAGACACAGAGAGATAAAGAGAGAAGAGAAAGAAGGGGGACAGAGAGAGAGAGAGAGAGAGAGAGAGAGCTGGAGACAGAGGGGGAAAGAGGGAGGGAGGAGGACAGAGGGAGGTGGGAAGAGAGAGAGAAGCAAACATTGCTTTTCTTTCCCTCCTACATCTCCTAAGGTACATCTCCTGCACTGTCTTCATGACTGATCTTTCCTGAGAGAAAGAGAAGACAAGAATGATGCCATGTGTCACTGAACAAACCTTCTGTTATTATCCCCATTTTGTGCATGAGGAAACTGATGCTCAGAAAACTTATTTCACACAAAATCACACTACTAAGTGGCAGAGCCTATATTTAAACCCTCAAGCTCAGTGTTCTTTCAGACTCTCCGATTTCCTACTATATACCATGATACTTAAAAAAAATTAACCTCATCTTTTTATGTGTTTCTTCTTATCAATCAACCAATAATATGATATGTTTTCTCTGACCTTAGAACTGCAGACTAAGCCACAGTGCACACCCTCCGCCATACTGCCCACGCCTAAATGTCTGGGAAGAGGAATCATTCCTTAGCCAACCAGCAGCCAGCCCAAATCACCATTTGCTTCCCAGCCCTGCACAGGGTGCTGTCCAGCTGCTGCTGCAGACCAGCCCTCCCTCTCCTGCCTGCCACAAAGCTTCTTTCACAGGGAGGAGTCGTTTGATTGGAAGTGCAAAACAAACTCAGCCGTAGGTTGTTTTTTGTTTTGTTTTTTTAAGCCATCCCTCACCCAATTACCAGGGTTTGTGTATTCCATTGACCGTATTCTCCAATGAAAGAAACTAGTCACTATAGAAACTACCATGTGATGTGGGGCAATGTCTGACACTGAAAATAGCTTTACCAGGAGATGTCTGCAGTATGTATCCCTATCATGGAAGTATGGATCTAAGTTTCCAGGAGACCTTCCTGTGTTAAATTACTGGTTTGGGGGGTGGGAGAGATTAATAGGGACAGACCACCCGATCAAGAGCTTTTTTTCTTTTTTCCAGTTTTGTTTTTCATCCAGGGAAATACACGTACACGCACACACATACACACATGCATGGGCACACACACTGCTCAAATTACATATACTGCTAGTTAACTAATTATTGAGCGAGGAGGAGGAGAGAAGGTTCTCTCTTAAAAGTACAAAGAATCAAGACCAATTTAGTCCTCACCTCCTCTTAGCCAACCTAAATAACAATTCACATACTACTATGAGGTTTTTGTAAACCTTAAAACAATTCCCTTGCAATGTCTGTGTACATATATGTATATATATATGGAGAGAGAGAGACAGAGACAGAAAGAGAATTATATATGGCGATGTGTGTGTTTATGTATGTTTGTATATATGGTGATTCATTCCCACAAGCTCACAGTAGCTTCTCTAATCATAAAGTACATGAACCATAGGACCTACAGTACAGAGTGTCCCAAAAATTTTAGTGTAGTTTTAATCTTTAATAGCTTAATACTTTAAAAACTGCACTAAAATACTTTGGAGATATGCTGTATTAACTGGAGTTCTGACTCCTGGGGTGCAGGGGTGGGCTGTGTAGTACCGAGGGAGGAAGAGAAGGAAGAGTTCCTTACTTCTTTCCTGGGGGCTGGCCCCAGGCAAACTTTGGAAATAGGCGAAGTTTGTCTTTGATCATCTGTCACCTCCTTTTCTTTAGTCTTCTCCAGTCTCCAAGCAGCCCTCTCCCCTGGACACCAGGACCCCAATCATCTGTAATAATAGCTAACAAGAAACAACAGCTCAGGATCCCTCAGTAAAATATCCTGGGTATTGTCGAGGTGGCAGGAGACAGAATGGCTCAGTGAATTTGCCTCCGGGCTTGAGAATCAGAAGTTCATTTGTTATTATTCCATTTTCTCCTCTCAGTTTATGACCTGGGGTGAGTCATTGAGTCTCATGCCATATATTTCCAAAACAGGGCAAGAAGTGTGGTTACCCATCCTCCCATGAGGGTCTGCCTTGGGCACATCCAATTGAATATCTCTAGATGAATAATCTAAGGATTAACATCCTGAAATCCCCACCTTGCCACCAGTAATCTGATGGCTTCTATAGCTAAAGTAGCCATCCTTCAGGTCAAGTAGAGTATCAGCACATTTCCCTATGGGTAAGATACATGTCTACTGGGTAACCTTGGAGGAATTTTCTTTTAAAAGATGAGTGGGAATTGACATGCTCTCCATGCCCCAGTTGGGTCTCTTCCCATGGGTTCTGCTTATATCCTGTTTACTAAAATGTGGCTAACAGTGCCATTTCTTTCCCTACCCTCCAGCCCTGCTCCTCTTTCTTTCTTAGTAATTTATCCATTCCATTTTCTTTTAGAAAAACCTTCAGAGCCTCCCCCCACACCATTGCCAAAGGGACTTCAGTTGGCTCCTTTCCTTCCACCCTAGCCTCTGTCACTAAAGCATATTAAAGAAGGCCATGCTTTCCATACCAAGGGCCAGTTTGAGTGTGCTTATGGACAGCCAACAGAAATCTCTGAAAAATGTGGACTTACTGACAGACCAATAAAATATAACTCCAACCCACCCAGCTCCCACCAGATCATGCATGATGGATTACTTTCTAGTTCAAATAATTTGCCTTACAAAATGCTTTTAGTTTGGCAAACTATGTCCATCTTCTACTATCCCCTCTTCTTCCCCACCATAGAACCCCTTCTTTGTTATAATTCATACCCGGAGTTTACAATCCCTCTACCGGGTGGAGGTAAAATGTAACTTTCTATAAACATTGTAAAGGTGGTGATTTTATTCAATGAGAAGGATGTTTCGTTAAGGCTACAGTATACTTAGAATAATTACAATGATGTCTTCTGAGGGGTTCGGGGTTTGAGTCCCTGCCTGCACATTTGTAACTGCAGTGTTCTGGCTTACTCAATTGTCATGATTTTTGCTTCTAAAGCTTCCTCAGAGAAATATTTGACTTCTTTGGAAGCACAGCATAGGTACCATGTTCTTCCTACAGGAAGCCTTTGCTGACCTCTCCCTCCCCTCCCCTCACCATTTCCTGCAATGTTCATGCTTTCTACTTTTGGAAATTACTTTGAATTCAATGACGTATTTTCAGATATGGCCAGTGTGGGATTTGTTCTGTTTGACCACGCATGTTTGTTATGGTGTCTTGTCTTTTCTTTTTTCAATGAGGGAAGAGAGGAGGGAGGGAGAGCAGGAAAAAAGGAAGGGAGAGAGAGAGAGACAGAGAGAAGAGAAGAAAGACGGAGAGAAACAGAGAGAGAAGGGAGCAGGGAGGAGGGAGGAAAACAAAAGAGAGTCATGGAAGCATTTTTTAAATGCACAGAATAAAAGAAAGGCCTGAAAGAACGGCAGACAAGCAGGACAGCTTTGAAAGTTACATGGAGAATTAATTACATATTTTAAAAGAATATCAGGCATAAAAGAAATCCTCAGTTTCATGCACAATCTTTTTCTGCTCTATTATGTATATGGAGAGGCCCATTTTATTTGAAGTTTGTTAAATTCAGATTTTTAAAAAAATCTTTTAAAAAATAAAGAAAAAGAATTTAACTTTTCCCTTTTTTTGCACATGCTTTGTATTCCCTTATTGATATACCTTTTTTGGACTCTGTGCACTGAAATAGAATTCCAAAGCAGGAAGACTATGCCACTTTGCTAAACCTCAGTGTTATTGGACAACAAGCCAAACAAAAGATTTAAAGGAAAATAAAATCCTAAAGAACGAGTTTGAACTCAAATAAAACCTGTGAATTAAATAACCGCCTTCAGCACTGATTTGAACCACAAACTAAACTGGGAATTTACACCTTCCCCTCTTTTGGAGAATCCCTACTCAGACAGAATGATAGAAAGCAAAGGAATGAACTAATGTCAATGTATGCCATTTATTTGGTACCATCCACAAAAATGAGTATTCCAGATAACCAAACATTGCCCCTTTAAGCATCAAAACTTCTATTATTTCAAGTGTTTGGTGGTGAATGGGAACAGATTTAGCGAAGACTTCTCAGGAATATGGAGCCTTCTCCCTGGAGAGGAAGAGACCTGAGGCCCAGGTTTCCATTCCTCCAGAGTCAGGTGATTTCCATATAAGGCTATGTATTGCATTAGGATCAATGATTGGATATGACTCGCTAACTCCTCAATACCTAATTTGCATATGGACACGCAGTCTGCAGTCCTCACAAAGGTCCATCTGATTTGCATAAGTTCTCAATGCCCAATTTGCATGAGTCATCAGTGCTTCATTTGCGTATATTTTCAATGCCTAATTTGCATATAATGACGTGTATTTTCACCGGCTTTGTAATGTCCAGGAGCGGGAAATTTGAACCGGGTTTCAAAAGGGATTAGTTAGATTTCACACCTAGAATGTAAGACTGTGCTTCTCAGCCAATGAGAATAATGGTCAGCTGTGGGAGGGGGATTTCTGAGTCAGGGGCTATACAAATTGCATTCTGCTTCTGTAAGGTGCCTCCCAGCTCCAGCTTTACTGGTCAGGGACCACCTGGTTTCTCGTGAGAACTGAATAAAGGAGATTTTCTGTTTTTACCTTGAGACACCGCTGAGCAGTCAGTTTGAGTAAGGGGGTTCGTGCTTTCCCCCACACACATTGGGAAGTTTTCTAAATATTATGACTTATTTTTCTTTTCTCTTCCTTTCCCTTCCCTTTTTATTAATGACTTTTATTTTTACTTTACATTCATTTTAAAATAAATTTCTTCTCCAACATTTTCCCAGAAGCCTTCTCTTGCAACAAAGATTAAAAAAAAGTAAAGTTCAGCAAAATGAACACATTAATCGTATCTGATATTACATACATATCCATTAATCTCCCACCTCTTCAATGAAAGAAAAAAAGAATATTTTCTTACCTTTTTTTTTGGAACCAGTCTTGGTCATTTTAATCTTACGACATTCAGTTTTGGTTTTTGCTCTTCTCATTTATTCTGTTGTATTTGCTGTGTACACTGTTTTCCTCCTTCTGCTTACTTTATATTGCATCAGTTTATATACTTCTTCAATGTTTCTCTGAATTCTTCATCTTCAGTTTATTACAGCACATTAATATTCTATTACATTCACATACCGCAGATTATTTAGTTATCCCCCAATCTGTGACATATGTGGCTACCTACTTTGTTTCTAGTTTGTTGCTAATATGAAAAGTGCTGCTAGAAACATTGTGTGTGTGTGTGTGTGTGTGTGTGTGTGTGTGTGTGTGATCTTTATTTTAGTCTTTGACCTCTTTGGAATACATAGAATATTCAGTGGGATATCTGAGTCAAAGGATGCAGAAGAAAGGAAGAAAGGATGGAAAGGAGAGGAAAGGAAAGGAAAGCAAGAAGGAAGGAAGGGAAAAGGGAAGGAGGGAAAGAAGAAAAACAAGTATTTATTAAGTCCCTACTGTGTTCCAGGTGCTATGCTAAGCCCTTTAAAAATATTTTCTCATTTGATCTGCACAAGAACCTTAGGAAGGAGGTATTATTGTTATCCCTATTTTACAATTTAGGAAACTGAGGTAGACAAAGGTGGAGTGACTTGCCCAAGTGTCAAAGTCTGGATCTGAACTCAGGTCTTTCTGATTCCAGGACAGAACTCAATCCACTGATCCACCTAGCTAATTTTTATGACATTTTAGTTACTTCTTTAGCATAATTCCAAGTTACTTTCCAGAATGATTGGACCAATTAATTCACAGCTCTCCCTATGACATATCAGTGTGCTTATCTTCCCATGGTCCCTCCAGCATGGACCATTTTCAGCTTTTATCATCTTTGTTGATCTGTGAGGTAAAATCTCAGAGTTGTTTTGACTTTCATTTTTCTTATTATTAGTGACTTGAAATAATCCTTCACATGATTGTTGATGATTTACATTTCTCCTTTTGAGAGCTTTTTGTTCACATTTTTTGACAACTTATCCATTAAGGAATGTCCCTTGGTCTTATACATTTGTGTTAATTTCTCTTTTAATCTTGGATATCAGATCCCTTATTAGACATACTTGATGCAAATATATTTGTATACGTATATATTTATATGTGTGTATGTCAACCTCTTCCCTTCTGAGTCTAGCTACATTGGTTTTGTCTGCAGCAGATCTCTGCAATTTCATGCAATAGAAATTATCTGTCTTATCTTTTCTGATAACCTTTATCCTGTGTTTAGCTAATAATTCTCCCCCATCCATGGTTCTGAAAAATATCTCCTTCTATTTTTCTTGTTTAAAAAAATAATGTGACCCTTTATGTTTAAATTTCATATTCATTGTTCATAGTGATATGAACGGAAAGACAGCAGTAGAAGGGAGAGGGTTGACCTTAGAGTTAGGAAGATTTAGGTTCAAGTCCCACGTCCAGCAGATGTTTTCTATGTGACTCTGGACAAGTCTCTTAACTTCTTGGTTCCTGAGGAGCTTTCTAAAGTTTATAATTTTTTTTCTAAAGTTATAGAAGAGTTCCCAATCTACATTGATAGAGAGAGTTTCCTCAGGGGGAGATTCCCTCATCTACTGAAATCACTGGTCCAGACCTGTTTATAAGTGGAGCTCACAAAACTTATATATAGGTAGATATATATATATATATAGATATAGATAGGTAGATAGATAGATAGATAGATAGATAGATAGATAGATAGATAGATAGATAGATAGACCTGGATAATAAAAGTAATGCAATATATGCTATAGGATCAACATAATTAAGTTTACCATGTGAAAGAGTTTACTAAACTTGCAGAAAATTTTATTTTTTCATTTTTATATTTTAACAAAGATCATGGTTTAAGATTTTTAACAGCCAAGGTCAAAGCCTACATTTTAATTTTTTAAAGCACTGAGGATAATTAGTCTTTGCATCTGTTTTAAAAATAACCATAATCTATTTCAAAATTATTTAAACAAATAAATAGTTATTGATTGATGGATCACCTATTCATATACTATGTGAGTCACAAGGATCTAATGGTGTCAAACTCAAATAGAAACAGATCCCTGCACCATATGTTGACTTTAAAAATCACAAAACAATGTTATCTATGTTGTATTTTTTGTTGTTAAATACCTGTCAGTTATACTTTAATCTGGTTCAGGCCACACTTGGGAGTATTGTGATGGGGAATAGGCTTGACACCTCTAAAGACACATTCTCTACAGCTCAGGAACTCATGGCCTAAAAGAGATGCTTCACTTGTTCATTCCCTCTCTTTCCTTTCCCCATGTCTGGAATACTGTCCCTCCTTACTTCCTAGAGTTGCAGGCTTCCTTCTGTCTAAAGCAGGGGCCATTTCCTCCATGAGGAATTTCCTGATTTCACCTAGTCTTTTAGTCTGTGTCTTCAGAGGTGTCAAATGTGTTACCCACCCACAACACTCCCAAATGTGGCCTGAAGCAGATTAAAACTTAACTGGTAAATATCTCTGGAAATTACTTTGTATTATTTTGCAAAAAATACATCTCATATTATCTACCCACCTTCAATGAGTCATAATATCATAGAACTAGAGCTGGGAAGGACCTCAGAGTCCATTTAGACCCAAACTCTCATTCTGCAGGTGAGAGAACTGAGTTCCAAGGAGGCTGAATGGCTTTCCCAAGGTCAGGGAGTGTCAGAGGCACGATTTGAACCCAAATCCTCTGACAGTGTTTATTTCACTGCACCTCACTGATACACAAGCTGCATAAGAGTAAGGACTGCTTGTTTTTGTCTTAAGAAGTGTTTGTTGGATTTAATTGAATTGAACTAGGCACAATATTGAAATGAGAAAACATGTCATTGGTATCTCTCCAGTCCCCTGTCTTTCTGCAACACTTTCCTAACTCCTGGTGACCTTTTCTCTAGGCCCCTGGGGTGCTCATTTTCCTCATATTCAGCATCTCACTAGGTCCCTTGTTATTGTTTAGTCATTTCAGCTTATCTGACTCTCTGTGGCCCCATTTGGGGTTTTCTTGGCAAAGATAATGGAGTGGTTTGCCATTTCCTTCTCTAGCTCATTTTACAGATGAGGAAACTGAGGCAAACAGGGTGAAGTGGCTTTCCTAGAGTTACACAGCTAGTAAGTATCTGAGGCCAGATGTAAACTCAGGAAGAAGAGTCTTCCTGACTGCAGGCCTGGTGCTCTATCCACTGTGCCATCCAGCTGTGAAATTAGATGTTTAATACCTAACCCTGTAATCAAAGAAAGGATATTTAACATTGACAAACATAGAGTTCTCTCCTGCCTTCAGTATTTTTCACCTCAATTCAGGATTTTAATGGGAAAACATTTTAATTTCCTCCTTTTTCCAAATGGGGGGAGTGGAAGAGAGGACCTCTAAAATTCTTTATAGTTCTGACAATTCTCAGATTCTAACTCTAGTTCATAAGAGGAGCAGGTGAGAAGTAATGGAATGGTTAGCCTTTAGTGGGGATGGGGAGCAGAGTGGGGATGATCTCTTCAAATACTTGAGGATCTGTGATGTAGAAGAGGAATTAGATTCATTCAATATAGCTCCAGATGGCAGAATTGTGGCCAACGGTCTGAAGTTAGAGGAAGACAGATGTCAACTCTATATACCATCATGTACTTCCTAATAATCAGAATTATCCAACAGGAAAGGACTACTTCAAAAAGCAGTGAGCTCTATATCCTTGGACATATGGAAGAAGGTGATGGATGAGGTTGAAGGGACTCCTGTAGTTAGAGAAAGCATGGAACAGATGATATTCAAGGTCTTGTCTAGCTCTAAGAGGTTATGATTCTAGATCCACTAAGAGAGGTGTGAGATCAAGTGCTATGGATTCAGAGGCACTGTGCCTTCAACCAGGATGGTTTTCTGTGATATTACCCTTAAATGTGCCTAATCAAGACAGCTCCTTTGGAGTCACATACTAATCTCTAACGAATAGATTTCCTTCTCCTTAATTCAAAGGTGGATCATCTTTCCTCTTATTCTATCACCATTCAAACACAGATCGTTACACAAGTGGAAAGAAACAAGGAAAGTAAATAGATGTGGTTGGAGAGACAGAGACAGAGACAGAAAGACAGAGGTTGAGGACAGAGAGAGAAGGGGGGGGGAGGCATGAATACCTGGAAAATACTTTTTTTTGACAAATTATACAGAGGCCACAGTGCTCAGCACTTAGCACTTAGCTTAGAACAAGGGGTGCTAAGAAAGTCAACTGGATGAGCATGAATTTGAAGAAAAATGGGGGGAGGTAATTTGAAGAAAAATGAGGTCATTGGTCGTAGAAGCTTATCCCTTTTGAGATGTTGAAAGCATCACTGAAGTACAGGGAGACATTTTTTGTTAAACTGACATTCTAAACACTACCACTTTCCCACCCCACTCCCACTGATTGGTCTTAAGGTGGGTTCACAAAATTTGCAGTGAGGCCATATTTCTTTTAGCATTTGACAGGAACGGATCCAGACATTCTCCTGTCTGCTCACTAAATAAATGGCTGCCCAGCTTTTCTGGCAGGAGGTGGCTTTGTTTCTCACTTTGCCTTTACAGTTGAAGAATGTTTTTATTTGGTCTTCTCTGAGGTCATAAATCTCTCTGATCAGAGCCTATGCTTTTGGGGATGACTGTGTGCAAGCTGTCCCATTAACTGAAGGAAGAGAATGTCATCTTCCTCAGAGATTTCATTATGCACCATCAAATTCAAAACAGGACCTTGCCTAGAATTCTTTTATGGACAATATAATTACACAGCATCCTATGGTGTTTTTAAGTGGAGCTCACAAATTAGCTTCTCTGTCAGGAATGGAAGTGATCTGTACTAAACAGGAGCCAGGCCAGATGGGTTCTGCCAAACCCTTCTTCCCCACCCCCCTCAGCTCTATTCAATTATACAGTCCCTGTGTGTGTATGCGAAAATAAAGACATAAATCAATCTTTTACATCTGTGTGTTTTAAAGAAATGTATCAGTTTCCACTAATTAAAAGTCAAATGTTTCTGTTGCAGTGATCAGGACAGACTAGACCATTCATTCAAACCATGCCATAGAAACAGCTTCCCAAGACACCGCACATCTCAGCACTCTAAGGGAGTGTTGAAGAGCTCAGAAAATTTTCCCAAGCCTCTTTCTCATGTGGAGGAAAATGGCAGACAGTAGATGAGGCAGTAACAGCTCTCTGCTTCTCCACTGCAAGTGTTTCCTTTCCTCATCAATTGGGATGCGAAGGATGCACTTGTTGGGAGCAGAGAGACCAACACTCTGCGTGGGCCCACTTAATTTTACCAGCTCTGCCAAATCACCAGTGGCAGGTTTGGCCTGACAGATGTAAGGGAAGATTGATTTGGGGATCCCAGTTCTGTCTCTTTAAACCCTCTTCTCTCACCCGGGTGCTCCTTGATCACTCAACCTCCTGTCTTCCCCTGTTATAAAAACTGTTTTGAACCGAAAATTGTAGGAAAATAAACATCAAAAACTAAAAATTTATTAATTAAACAGTTTTGGGAGAAGACTGATTAGGAATCATTCACCCTTTGCTATGAATTTTACAACAAAGGTATTTGTTATCATAAATTTTAGGTATTTACTGAATAATTTTATATTTAATTGTACTATATTTGTATTTGTACTATAAATTTTAGTTCCAAGTGTGAAATAAAAGCTTCCTTCAGTTAGAAAAATATCAGACATCATGGAGTTGGTAATGAAGATGTGAGACTAAGAATAAAGGGGAGGAGAGAGAAAGAAGGAAGCCTTAAGCAGGCTGTAAACTCCTCCAAAGTTGTGGCCTGGGAAGTCAAATGGTACATCTTCAAACCATCTTCTATCTCTGAGACTATGGGCAAGTGTTCAACTTCCTCACACCCTGCTTTCCTCATTTTAAAAATAGGCCTAATACTATGGATACTTCACCAAAAATGGTAAGAAAAAAAGAAATCCTAAGCAGTTAGTGAACAAAACTGCTATAGATTGTCAATACAGAGCAGACTACTGTCTATGAAGCCAGTTGATAACTGAATATGCCCTATCCTATCATTACCTACAAAATTTCTTGCATCATTCAATGCCCTTCTCAAACAGCATCTGTGCCATGAATCATTCCCTGACCCTCCAATTAGAAGTCACTTCTTCCCTCTTCAGTCTCTTACAGTATGTTGTAATTCGTTTATGTTGCTGGCATTTTATTGTTTACATATTTATTTGTGCATTAAAAACACATTTCCTGTATCCCAAAGAGATCCCCAAAAGGGGTAGGACCTAGTTGTACAGAAATATTTATAGCAGCTTTTTTTGTGGTGGTAAGGAATTGGAAATTGAGGGGATACTCCTCCACTGAGGAATTAGTGTGGTATATGACTCTGATAGAACAGTATTGTGTTATCAGTGATGAGCAGGATGATTTGAGAAAGATCTGAAAAGACTTATATGAACTGTTGCAAAGTGAAGTGAGCAGAACCAGGAGAACATCATACATAGCAACAGTAACACTATGCAATAATCAACTGTGAATGACTTATCTATTCTTAGTAATACAATAATCCAAGATAATTTTGAAGAACTCATGATGAAAAACGCTATCCACTTCCAAAGAAAGGACTGATGGAGTCTGATGAAGATCAAAGCATGCTATTTTTTCACTTTCTGTATTTTTCATGTTTTTACCCCTTTGGGTCTGTGTCTTCTTTCACAACAAGACTAATATGGCAACCTGTTTTTACATAATTGAACATATATAACCTATACCAAATTGCTTACCATCTCAGGGAGGGAAGAGGTGAGATAAGGAGAGAGAAAATTTGGAACTCAAAATTTTTTAAAAATGAATATTAAAATTATGTTTATATGTAATTGGGGAAAAGATAAAATATTTTTTAAAAAGGAAAAAGAAAATTATTATCAAACCTAGTATTGAAGAAAGGCAATATAAATTATGTTCCTTTAAAAAACTAATGTATTTCTATAATATATTAAGATTTACA
This sequence comes from Notamacropus eugenii, assembly GCF_028372415.1. Lineage (NCBI taxonomy): Eukaryota > Metazoa > Chordata > Mammalia > Diprotodontia > Macropodidae > Notamacropus > Notamacropus eugenii. Next base: position 464,307,361 of record NC_092875.1, on the reverse strand, counting down.
GAGTATTTCCTTTGCAACTATTAAGATGTGTATTGCCCATGTAAGGCATATGTCCACACAGGTTGTCTATATGCAGCTCTCAGGAGGCATGGATAGGTATCACTGGATCGTCCAACTTCTCTCTAAGGGAATCTTAGATTCCCGCCTGGAGAGGAGCATGAGAAAGGGCCATAAGGTTGCCCACTGTATTCTCATTGGAGAGAAGATACTGAACTAGAGTTATATTTGTCTGCTTCTCCTTAATATTGCTATTCTAAGAGTGGGATTTTTAGGGGCAAATCACTTACTTGGCCAATGTCTCTTAATGAAGAAAATAATCCCAACTTACCTCTGCAACCGGGTGGCATCATGGAGAACTGCATCTGGACTTGGGAAGACCTAATTCAAATCCAGCCTCAGACACTTAAAAGCTATGAAACCCTAGATAAGAAGTCACTTAACTTCTCTTCACCTCAGTTCCTTAACTGTAAAATGGGGATAACAGCACCCACCTTGAAGAACTGCAAATCAAATGAGACAAGATTTGTACAGCACTTAGTAAAGTTCCTGACACATAGTAAGAGCCACATAAATGCTCATTTCCTTTTCCTCCCTCCGCTGCAGGCTAGACTCTTTCCCTCCAAATTCTAGCTATACAAAATCTATCACAAATAGTCAATAGCAAGTTAACCCATTTTCCAAGCAGACAGAAAACAGGACCCAAAGAAATTATACAGATTATAATATAACACAAAATACACAAGAATGAATAAACTCTTCAGATGAAAATGAACTGAGATCTCACTCAACCAAGAGAAAGGTCCTGATCTCACCAAAGGGAAGTCCTTGAAGTCTATAGGGTGAGGTGATTAGCCCAAATCAAGGAGGCATTGAAGTTCTAGTTTCCTCTAAATGCTTCCCTCCAATCTTCTTTCTACTCCCCTCCCCCAGTCTGTCTCTTCAGGACACCTCAGTTTTATAATGTCTTAAGCTAAATGCTCCCAAATTGTCCTTAGATTACACAGTAGTACTATGATATATTCTTATCCCCATTTTACAAATTAGGAAAATAAGACTCAAAGGGTTGTCACTGATTCACAGTCACATACGTCTCCTCACTGCAAGTCTAAGGCTCTTTCTGCTCCAACATACTGCTTTATGGGCTTGTAATTAACTCTATCAGGCTGTCAGCTCCTTGAAGGTAGAAACTGTACCTCATTCATCTTTCTATCCCCTTCAGCATCTAATTAAATGCTTTCTTATACTCTATTAGTTCTAGGATTCAAGATTTCATCCCTGTGGTTAGTTCCTTCACCAACGTAGATAGAAACCCTTCTAAACTTTAACAGACAGTTTCAAGAGTTTCCATATCCTTCACTGCTCAATGAATGCAGGGCCTGGTTCCTATTTTTCTTTCCACCCTCCACTCCTATCCTCAAACTGGGAGCCTTCAATATATGTGTTGATGTCCTCTCAAATAGCATATCTTTCCTGTTTTTCCATCTACTCAGTTACTCTGATCTACTTTTCTACTCCACTTAGGTACATAGAGATGGTCATACCCTTGATCTTGCCATCATCCATAAATGTTCTGCTTTCATATTTATGAGCTCCAATTTTCTTTTACCTTCTCATAATCTTTTATTATCCCAGCTTTCCCTAGGTTTCTAAGAAATGTGGCACCCCAACTCATACTTCACCAAAAAAAAAAATCAAGGGTATTCAGCAAGGGCTCCCTCCTCTTCTCACATCACTCAGAAATCTTCTTTATTACTGTCTAGAATACTACCATCCTCTCAGCCACCCAGACTTGGAGCTCTGGGTCCATACTTGACTCCTCACTTACCTCACCTACCCAATCCATTGCCAATCTTCTTATTTCTTCCTTCATAATGATTCTCATGTATGTCTCTTTCCCTCCATTCACACAACTACCCCCTAGACTAGTCTAAAAGTTTTCTGGTTGGTCCCCTTGCTTCAGGTCTCTCCTTACATCAGCCCATCATAAGACTTTCCTAAAACACAGTTCTCAACATGTCATCCCCCTCCTTATTAAACTCCAGTGGATTGCTTAATAGGGAACCTCAAGGATCTACTATAAAGTCCTTCATTTGTCATTGAAAGCTCCTTATACCTTGGCCCCTTCCTACCTTCCCAGTCTTCATACTCTTATGCCTCCCCCCATACGTATCTACAATCAAGTTACGCTGGCCCCCTCCTCTCTATTCCTCCAACATGATGTACCATGCCTCAGCTAGCTGACCCTTGTTCCTGGAATGCTCTCACTCCTTACTTCCGCCTCTTGGTTTTTCCCTGGCTTCCTTCAAAACTTAGCTCAAATCCCACTTTCTTCAGGAGACTTTCCCAGTCCTCCCCTCCTTCTGAGATCCTTTTCAATCTACTCCATTTATTTCTTGTATGTGTGTAACTGTTGCATGGTGTCTCCTTCATTAGAATGGGAGTTCCTTGAGGGTAGGAATTGTTTTTACCTTTCTTGGTATCTTCAAGGACTTAATATAGTGCCTAGCACATAATAGGTCCTCAATAAGTGCTTGCTAATTGACTGACTTATTATCCTTAGCCAAAGAAAATCATTGGCTGGTAGCTAACCCTCTGGTGTTGAGTTTCTATGAACTTAGCCTGGTTGGACAAGAGATTTGTGATCTGTCCCTCATCTTGTACTCCAAATCTTTCCAGTTTAATAGGACCTCCCTAGGGCTTGCTTTTCACTGGCACAGCCTTCATTCAAGCACACCATGATGAGGTACCAGAGAAGCCTTCGCTGAACCCCTCTTAAGTCCAGTGCTTTCCTTCTTTTAAAGCTTTGTATCTATTTGTCTTCATGTTATCTCTCCTATTAGATTCTAAGTTTCTAGAGGACAAGAACTATCTCTTGTCCTTTTTTGTTTCCAGAGCACTTAACACAATGTCTGGCACATAGTAAACACTTAATAAATGTTTATTGACTGATCAATTAGAACCCACGATTTCATAGGTAAAGGAAGTTCCTGTGAGTTCCACAAAATCCTTCCTCAAATTCAGGACAGTAAATTTTCCACAAGTTAAAGTGTAAAAGATTGCCTGGGACTCTGCAAGGTTAAGGGACCTGCCCAGACTCATACCACCAATGTGTATTTGGCGCAGGCAGAACCTGAATCCAGTTTATCCTGACTCTGAAACTGGTCCTCTAATCCCCATGACATACATTATAGGGGTCCTGTATATAGTGGTCCCTTAATAAATGCTAGTTTGATTTTTTTCATACTACATCAGTCAGATGGATTCAGTCAGGGAAGGCTTCCTGCTCAGTTGAAGATCCCAGTAATTTTCCTGGTTGACCTGCTTCTGTAATGGGCTTCCTGACTAAAAGCAGAGCAAGATCTGAGGGCTTTGACAAAACCATCAAGTAGGTAAAGTGCTTCTGTAATACTTCCAGTGTCCCCATGTTGCCTCTCACAATTGCACTCCCTGGACCCATTTTTTATTCATTACCCATGACCGTTTTTTCTGACTGCTGTGTGCATTCCCTTCCTTAAGATCCTTTCCTTCTGTTTTTCCAATCTGATCTTTATATAATAAACTAATCTTTACTAGTACTGTGGTGCATCTTGGGAAATTCATATGTTACATTTCCTCCTCTCTTTCCCTTCTCTTTCCACTACCAGGTACTATGTTGTTGTTGTCTGATTGTTCAAATGTGTCTGACTCTTTGCGACCCTGTGGACCACAGCACACCAGTACTGTCCATGGGGTTTTCTTGGCCAAGATGCTGTGGTAACTTTTGATTTCCTCCTGCAGAGTCAGAGAGAGGTTAAGTGCCTTAACCTAGGGTCACAAAGTGTCTGAGGCCAGATTTGGATTCAGGTCTTCCTTACTCCAGGTCTAGCACTCTATCCACTGAACCATCTAACTGCCTCAGATAATAGGTTAGGTGCACTTTAGCAAGAGTTTTTGAAAGTATATTACCATAATCTAAAGAAGTGACACAGATGGTTGGAATTTCAGGCACTGATACAGGAAATCAAAGACTTTGAATTGGAAGGGACCTTCAAAGTCACCTAGTCCATCTTTTAATCCAATGCAGAAATTAATCCATTTTCTGCCAAACAATCTCTCAACCTTATATTCAATATCCTCATGGGTAAAATGGGGGGGGGGAGAGAAGGAGATTGATATGATAATCTCTGAGTTTTCATCTAACTCTGAGTACTGAAACTTAAGATAGCACCATATGCTATACATCTTACTATTTTCATGACCACCTATTTCATCTTTGTGTAAAAGCTAGTCCCAGCAAAGGCCATTATCATCATCTGAGTCACCTAAGAATCAAAGATAGGCACAAAAAGGAAAACGGGATCTAATTTAGGCATAGGAATGAGGCTCTAGGAGGTTTTAGGTTTCAGAAGTTCCCTCAGAACAGATCAGGGCAGCTAAGCGGCAGAGTACATAGAATGCCAACTCTGGAACCAGGAAGACCTGAGTTCAAATCTGACCTCAAACACTTACTAGCTATATGACCCTGGGCAAATCCCTTCACCTTGTTTGCCTCCATTTCTTCATCTGTAAGATGAGCTGGAGAAAGAAATGGTGAACCACTGTGGTATCTTAGCTAAAAAAACCCTAGATGGGGTCATGGGGAATCAGACATGATTGAAACCTCTGAACCACAACAACAGATCAACGAGCATTAGTCTAGCTGAAGGTAGAAATGATATGCTACATAGATCTTCAATCAACTTTCTCACTGACACCTGTTTTCCTTGACAGGAAGAATAAACATGTTTTCATGGAGAGTTTTGCTCCCTGTAGCCTGGTGGCCTCATTTTCAGTGTCACATCTGGTGAACCCAGAGAGCTAACAGAGCATAGAGGAAGATATGGAGTGAATTACAGCATGTCATCAAGATAAAAGCAAAGGTGGGTAAGAGAGGTCAAATACAAAGAAGAGACACCTTTGTGATAGGACCAAGGGACACTGACTCCCACAGCAGGTATTAATTTTCCCAAAAAGGTAGCAAAGTTTTCTCTGGGTCCTGACTGGCCCCTGTCTCCCTTGATACAACTTCCTATTCACCTGAACATGTATTGGGCAAATAAGGGGACCATGGAATAGTTTACTTGTCAGATCTATGGTTAAGGGAAGAATTTACACCCAAACAAGAGAAACAAAACATTATGAGATGTAAAATGAATAATTTTGATTATATTAAATTAAAAAGGTTTTGGACAAATAAAACCAATTCAGCCAAGATTAGAAGGAAAGCAGAAAGCAGGAGAGAAAATTTTTACAAGTATCTCTGATAAAAGCCTCATTTCTCAAATATTTAGAGAACTGATTAAATTTGTAAAAATGTAAGTCATTCCCCAGTTGATAACTCTTCAAAGGATATGAACAGACAGTTTTCAGAAGAAGAAATCAAAATTACCTATAGTCATATGAAAAATGCTCTGTCATTATTAATTAGAGAAATGCAAATTCCAGCAATTCTTAGGTATCACATTACACCTGTAGGGTTATCGCCTATGACAAAAGAAGGAAAATGATACATGCTGGAAAAGATGTGGGAAAGTTGGAACACTACTGCATTGTTGGTGGAGTTATGAACTCCTCCAACCATTCAGGAGAAATATTTGGAACTATGTTAAAAGGACTATAAAACTGTGCATACCCTTTGATCCAACAATACCACTTCTAGGTCTGTATCCCAAAGAGATTTTTTTTGAAAAGGGGAGAGGACCTATTTGTACAAAAATATTTATAGTGGCTCTTTTTCATGATGGCAAAGAGTGGGAAATTGAGGGGATGCCCATCAATCTGGTAATGGCTGAATAAGTTGTGGTATGTGATTGTGATAGCATGTTATTAGGCTATAAAAAATGACAAGGAGGATGATTTTGGAAAAACCTGGAAAGACTTAGATGAACTGATACAAAGTGAAGTGAGTAGAACCAGGAGAACATTGTATACAGTAATAGCAACATTGTAACAAGGATCAGCTGTGAATGACTTACCTATTCTCAGCAATCTAATGATCTCAGACAATTCCAAAGGACTCAGAATGAAAAATGTTAACCACCTCCGAAGAAATAACTCATGGAATCTAATGCAGACCAAAGGAGACTATTTTTCACTTTATGTTTTTTTTCATTTTGCGGGCAGTCTGTGTTTTCTTTCATAACATGACTAATATGGAAATACATTTTGCATGATTGTACATGTATAACCTATATCAAATTACTCACTGGCTCAAGGAAGGGGAGGGAAGAGAGGGAAAGAATTGGGAACTCAAAATTTAAAAAAAACTAACGTTAAAAATTGTTTTTACATGTAACTGGGAAAAATGAACTATTATTTTTTACATGCCAAAAGAAAGACCCATGCATGGGGAGTTGAGGCCCTTCCGACTTTACGAATGTCTGGTGATATGATATGTTTCTGTATGGGGATGAAGGTTACGGAGACTGAAAGTTAAATGCTGCTGTGGACTTGCATATGAGTGATATGAGGGCTAAGTAAACCGCTTGCTATTAACTTCAGTGAGTGCCTCATTTCTTTCCAAAGCTGAACCTGAATTTATAGGGTGCTTAGTGTCAGGCTTACCCCTACAACAACATTATTGAAGATAGTCTACATAAAAGCTAGGAGAGGTTGAGGCCTGCATAAATGCTAAGAATAACAGAATGACTTGTGGGAAATTCAACAATATTAGATGACAAAAGAAGGCAAAAACTACACTACTCCTATTTAGCTTGTTTTCTTTTTCAAGGAATGTGATCTTCAGGTTGAGGAAGGATGAAACAAAAATGATTAAATGGAGATAAAACGCATGACGAAAGAAAAACATCAAACCACCCTCAATGAATTAAAGCCACCAGGACTGAACAAATTGCAACCCACACTACTAAAAACCTTTGCAGATGTTATTGGTGAAATGATGTCAGGAATTTTTGGAAGATCATAGAAAAATGGGAAAAGTGACATGGGATTGGAGATGGGCAAATGCCCCATTTTTTTTTAAAGCATCAGAGCTGGTTTCTTTACACTATAGACTAGTGAACCTGATTTTGATTCCTGGCAAAATTCCAGAACACTCTATGAACAAGATGGTTTATAAGTCCTTCAAGGGAAACCATGACCAAGAGCCAGCCTGAGTTCATCAAGAACAAGGTAAGCTAGTCCAGTGACTCTGGAAAACAATGTGGAATTATATGACTTAATTGTACTTTGACATATAAGTCTCACTACTGGACATGTACTCTAAAAATGTCAAAGACAGTCTGAAAAGGTCTCTTGTAGACAGAGATCCTCAAGGTAGCACTTTTTTTTTTTTACTGCAGCAAAGAATGAGAAAGCAAATGCCTCTTGATTAAAGACTGGCTAAGCTAAGTGTGATATAAGTATGTAATAGAGTAAGAAATAGGCACAAAGAAGGGATGAATTTGAAGAACTCATAGAGACACAGGAAGATATGTGTGAACTAATACAGAAGTGCAGAACTGGGCTCAAGTGATGCCTCCGTACAAAGGAAAATAACTTTAAAAGAATTCAGGGTTCTAACCAATGCAGCACCTACTTAGAAGAGTAATGATGAAGCATGCTTCCCAATGCTTGGCAGAGAGGCGATCACCTAGAAGTACATGCAGGGACAATGAGCTGATTTGCTTTGTCTGACAGTATTTCTTAGTTACCAGGGAAGCTTCTGTTTGGGAGAGAAATTAGTGGATAATGAGAGTGTTTAAAAAAAAGAGCATCGGTCAAATATTTAGAATACACCAAAGAGAGCAGAAGGAAGTTCAGCAGGAAATATACATAAGGAGGGGAATTTTGTTAATGTCAGCATCTCTCCCTTCTCCCTGCCTTGAGCCGGTAAGCAATTGGATATAGGTTATACATGGGCAATCATGCAAAATGTTAATATCATATATGTATATGTGTATGTGTATGTGTATACATATATATAAAAAACAGTATAAGCTCCCAGTTTCATATACAATCATCTTTTCTGTGCTTTTAAAATTTATTCTTTTTTGTTAAATATTTATTCTTATTTTATTTTGAAATATTCATATTTGTTGATGTTTGTTAAGTTCATTATTTTTAATAGATTATAAAACCTTTTAAAGAGAATGGCCTTGATGGTTACAATCATGTAAATGATTCTGAGTTACAGAGAGGCAGATACTGCCTAACTGTATGAAATCCATCAATCCATCAACAAACATTTATTGAGTGCATACTATCTGTCAAACACTGGGAATACAGAGACATAATGTGAAACAATCACTGTTTTCAAGGTGCTTTCTTTTTGTTGGGGAAGACAACATATATCTGTATAAGTATGTATGGAAAAATATGAAATAAATACAATGTAATTAAGAAGAGAGGACACTAGCTGTTGGAGGGATCAGGAAAGGCTTTATGTAGAACTGAGATTTTTAAACCGGGATCTATGGACAGATTTCAGGGAGTCCATGAACTTGGATGAGGAAAAAAATTGCATCTGCATTTTGATAGAATTGGTTTCCATGGTAACCTTACATATTTTCTTTTATTCATTTAAAAACATCCTTAGAAGGGACCCATTGCCACTGACAACTTCAATTGAATAAGGTTCTTACCAGAAAGCACAATACAATTTTAAATGAGCTAGGAAAGTCTATCAGAGTGGTAGAAACTACCAAGGCAGTTAGGTGATACAGTGGATAGAAAACTAGGTCTGGAGCCAGGAAAACCCAAGTTCAAATCCAGCCTCAAATACTAACTGTGTGACCCTGGGCAAGTCACAGCTTTTGTTTGCCTCAGTTTTCTTATCTATAAAATGGGAATAAGAATAACACTTATTTCCAAGGTCTGTTGTGAGGATCAAATGAGATAATGTTTGTGAAGTGTTTAGCATACTACATGGCATGTAGAAGGGGCTACATAAATGTTAGCTATTATTATTAAACTGGAAAAGGAATTGATCAGACTTAGTCATTCTTGACCATAAGAACCATACTGCCACTGTCACCAATATTCCCATAACTTTTGAAAATAGATATTCTGTTTTTCAATCATTCAGAGTGGGCAAAATTGAAAAAATAGCGAATAGCATGTCAGCATCCAGCTCAGGGGGATCATAAAGTAACAAAGTGATAGCAGGGTCTCTAGGATGCTGGGATATGACTAATGATTGGGTATTATCAAAACTGAAAATCAGCCCCAGGTATGCAAATTTCCTGAGTAAGTGGCCAGAGAGACAGAGGAGTCTACAAGGCAAAAAAGTTAAGAACCTTGGGTGTGGAAGGTGGCCCTTGAACTGTGCTTTGAAGGAAAAAAAGAGCTAATTCTATGAAGCAGAGGTGAAGAGAGAACACATTCCAGGCATGGGCGATGACCAATGGCAAGGCACAGAAATGGGAAATGGAATGAGTACCTTATGTGATGAACACAGGAAATGCTGAGTTTGACTGGACCGGAGAGTGTGGAAAGAGGAAATATGTTTAACAAGGCTAGTTGTGAAGGACAAAGCATTCTTTAAAAAATATAGCTGCCCAAAGAATGGCCTGTCCTTGGAGGGAGTGAATTCTCCATCACTGAAGGCCTTCAAGAAGAGGCATGGTGGAGTTAAGGCATCAAACATTAAGTGAATTAGACTGCTCCTTCTCTGTGATTCTATGATTATGATTGAGAACCATGTCTTCCATTTATAAGGGAAATTTCCAAATCAAATCAGAGTATGAAAATCAGGACTCACAAGCACACACTTTCTTACAAGTTAATAGAGCTTTGACTCACTGAGCTACTGAGAAACACTGTGAGTTAAGTTACTTCTCTACTATGCTTGTTTCCTGGCATTCCTGGAAGCATCTCTTGTTATTTAGTCATTTTCAGTTGTGTCCAACTCTTTGTGACCCTCGCTGGGGTTTTCGTGGCAGTAGGTACTAGAGTGGTTTGCCATTTCCTTTTCCAGCTCATTTTACAGATGAGGAAACTGAGGCAAATAGAGTAAAGTGACTTACCTTGAGTCACACAACTAGTAAGTCTCTTTTCTCTGCATAGCCCACTGCTCTTCATAATTGTGTTTGTAAAAGGACAAACCCAATAGCTAATTTGCCACTAGGCTTCTACTGATTGACTCCCAAGTTCTGTACTTATCATCCCCCAGGCTTCTACTGTTTGTCCTCCCTCATCCTCAGACCCTGAATTCCATTCAGTTTATGGAACTGAATAAATCCTGCTTGACTGGGGATGAAATACAGTCTCAGAGGCTTTATTCCCTGTTTCATTTTCAGTCTATTTAACACACATACTGTCTCCCTCTCCCCTGGCTACACACACACACACACACACACACACACACACACACACATACTACAAATAGCCACCACAAATGACAAACCAGTTGACATGTCATCATGTCTGTAAGATAGCTGCTATTCTCACAAAATATGGCCATATGCACATGGGTTAGAAAACCAAGAGGTTTTATCTCAGTATGAAAGGAAAGACATTCTTCATGTTCTACTGTCATTTTCTAAAAGTCATTTTCCATTGCATTCACCAACATTAAGTGCCACGTGGGACCACTTATATGGAAAGCCTTGTAAAAGCATCTAGAGTCTAAGGAAGAAACCTATACCTTTTAAGATTAGATGCAATAAGGCATAGTGGATAGAATGCTGTACTGCCAATCAAAGTGATTTCAGTTCAGCCTTTTGACACTCATTAATTGAATGACTCTGAAAAAGTCAATGAGCCTCAGTTTTCTCAGTAAAATGGAATGATAATGCCTAGAGTACCTAATTCAGAGGATTGTTTGTTATGAGGCTCAAAGGAGATCACATCAAGAAAGTATTTTACCAACTTTGAAGTTCCATATAAACGTTAAGTATTAATACTTTGAGCTGTGAAAAACCACAGCCTCTTATATGGTTTTCACAGGCTGAATCCAAGAGGTGGAAAATCAAGTGCTCACCTTTACATAGCACTTAGTCATGAGCCTGTCCAATAGAATCCTATGAACCAGGTGGGGTAAATGTTAGTATCCTATTTTATGCTCTGGCATCAGAGAATTCGGGTCACCAATGAATAAGTATGGATGCGCAGATCATAGTTGCAGGTCTGGAAGGGGCCTTAGAGGTCATCCAATCCAACTCCTTTATTTAACATCAGGAAGCCAAGGCCCAGAGGTCACAGAGGTAATAAATGGCAGAGTCAGCATTGGAACTCAGGTCTTGTGATTCCAAGGTCAGCCCTCCAGTTGATTGTTCTATCTCCTGCGCCATGATCTGAAGCCTGGTGCCTCCTAACTCTTTCTCCAATGTTCTTTACACATTGACTATGAGGTTGGTGCACACATTTCCAAAACTAGCTCAGTGTTGAAGAAAAGTTTGGGAGAGAAGAAGTATTAGAATGACCACCAAGCTGAAGGTCTACAGAGCCATTGTGCTGACCTCATTGTTGTATGCCTGTGAAACATGGACGGTCTACCAACACCATACCAAGAAACTGAATCACTTCCATCTGAACTGTCTTAGGAAGATTCTGAGGATCACCTGACAGGATAAGGTGCTAGACACTGAAGTCCTTGCTTGAGTTGAACTGCCAAGTATTCGAACTGTGCTTCAAAGAGCACAACTCTGATGGGCTGGACATGTTGTTCAAATGCTACATGTATGTTTGCCAAAAAGACTATTTTATGGAGAGCTCACATGGGGCAGGCGATCACATGGGGGCCAGAAGAAGCTTTACAAGGACACTCTCAAAGTCTCTCTCAAGAACTTTGGATTTGATTGTGGGACATGGGAGACACTGGCACAGGACCACTCAGCATGGCATGCCCACATAAGAAAAGGTGCTGTGCTCTTTGAGCAAAGCAGAATTGAAACTGTACAAAGGAAATGTAAGATGCACAAATTTGGAGTATCCACCCAGCTGTTCACTTGGACTATCTGTGCCCAGTCTGTGGTACAGCATTCGAGCACATATTGGTCTGATCAGTCACAGTAGGACACACTGAAACTTGAGTTTATCATGGTGATGTCATTTGGGTCCTCTTCGAGAGGGAAGGACAACAACCAACCATTAGAACATGTTCCCTTAAAATTCTTAGGGAACTTTTTTTAATTAAAAAAGATGTCATTAAATTTAAATTAATTAAATTAAATTAAATAAATAATTTAATAAAAAATTTTTTAATATATATTCTTAGAACATCAAACTCTGAGATAAACACATATGGTTCTTCTCTTTGGGAGTAGTCTAAATGCCAGTTCCCATGCACACTCCCTTTTTTTCTGCCATCCTTAGTCTTTCTTCATCGGCATTCTGGTCTCTCCTCATTAGCATTCTCTGCCTCTTCTGTTGCTACTGCCAACAGGCTGAGTGCTGTGTTTTTCTGCATGCAGCAGACCCTCTAAACAGGCAGGTCAAACCACTGAGGCTCTGAGTAAAAGCTGTGCCACTTTCTGCCAAGCTGTTGGGGGAGATGTGTCACCCCTTCTGTTCAGAATGAAAGGAATTAGAATAAATGGGTATAAAAGTGGGGCTTCAATTCCATTCAACAAACAATAATTTTCTGCTGTGAATAGTGTATTAGGTTTGGTACTAATGGAAAAATTTAAAAAAATTAAGATAAGACAAAGTTGTCACCCAGAGGGAGCTTGGAGTCTAACAGTGGTGCATGATATAAATACAAGTGGCTACAGCTTAGAACAGGGATGGATCACAAATTTGGATTCAGTCCAAGGGCCTCACTTGAGGACCTAGAGGTCCATATGTGGCCTCGAGGCAGCAAGTTCCCCTCCCCGGTTTAGAATAATACAGAATAAGTGCATCAGAGAGGTGAAAAGTTTTGTACAAGGAATGGAGGATGAAAGGTCGTTAATGACTGTATAGTGAGGTCAGCAGAGGGTTCCTAGAGGAGATGGCATTGGATTTGGGTTTTCAAGGATGGATAGGAATTCACTAGACTATTGTGTTTGTCCTTTGTTCTCTAAGAGGAGGATATGCTAATGAATATCTGGCCACTGGACCAGATGACTCTGGAGGAGAAAATGAGGCTGGTGACCTTGCACAGCTCTCTCTCACTCAAATCACAGTCAACTGTAAGTCATGTCTTCATCTCCCTGATGATACGATCCTCTTTGAGAACGAGATAAGGTTGTTGTTCAGTCATGTCTGACTCTTCTTTGTGACCCCATTTGGGGTTTTCTTGGCAAAGATACTAGAGTGGTTTGCCATTTTCTTCTCCAGCTCATTCTACAGATGAGAAAACTGAGGCAAACAAGGTTAAGTGACTTGCCCAGGGTCACAAGCCAGTGTCTTGAGTGTCTGAGGCTGGATTTGAACTTAGGTCTTCCTGACTTGAGGGCTGGTTCTCTATCCATTGAGTCATCTAGCTGCTCCTTAAAATTAAGACATAAGAAAACCCTCCCATCACACAAAGGAATGAGATCAGGTTCTCATCCCTGAACAAACAAGATAGAAAACAATCCTTTCAGAGGCCCATGATCTGGTGTGAGGAGGGTATGACAGATGTCTCTTTAATCCCATGTGGCCAGACAGAAGGTGAGGAAGATCCATTCATGCATAATCTGAACCCCCGCTCTGTTCCCACTCCTCCTCAGCTGCACCTGTCCTATGTCCCAGTCAGAGCAGGAGGTCCTCCTCTCACTAAGGTGCCCTGTGTTTACAGTTGGCACTGTTATTGAACCCCTTCCTATATACTACCAAGACTGACTACCTTCACACAGTCCCCATCTTAGCTTAGAGTCACTACCACCTTTTCAATAAAATTACCCTCTGATGCAGGTGTAAAGTCCTGGGAACAGAGCCTCTGGGGAAATGGAGTTCTTTCCTCTTAGCCACAGGGAACATAAGGCCAATGGTGGTGGGATGGATAGGTGTGGGGGAGGAGGGAAGGCAAATTGGATGGAAGAGGGGAAGAAGAAAGATCTGGCAGAAAACTATCGCAGTAGTCCAGGCAAGTAGCAATGGGGTGTGCTGGGGTGGTAGCAGTGGGAATATAGGTTTAATTTAGAAGGCATATTTATAGAGACAACTAATTAAACTTGGAAATGATGCTCCCCTAGTGTAATACCCTCCAATCTGGCATCATATTTTCTTTGATTCAAAGCTGATGAAAATCAGTAATAATGCTTAGGTTAAGGGGTGGAGGGTAATAGGAGGGAGGTCAAAGTGAGGTCATACAGAACGGGAGGGGGTGAGGAGCTCCAAATCCTGAAAGGCCACCAAAGCACTATGAATTCATCTATGGTACTGTTTCAGGATATTGTGTGGTACCATAGGTAACTGAGGCATAAAACCACTTCTCCCCAAGTATAATCTGTTCTCAGTATGTATAGTACAATGGAAAGACCACCAGATTTGGAGTTAGGGGATCCAGATTTGCTCTAACAACCAAACAGCATTTATTAAAAGTTTATTTCATGCCAGAAATTGGGAGAAAGGAAGGGAAAAAAGAATTAATTAAGCACAAATAATGTACCAGCCACTGTGCTAAGCACTTAACAAACATTTCCCTTGACCTTCACCACAACTTTACATCCTGTTATTATTCCCATTTTTCAAATGAGAAAACTGAGGCAGATGGAGGTGAAGTGATTTGTCCAGGGTAAAGTTTACACTGCTAGTAAAATGTTCAAGGTTGGATTTGAACTCAGCTCTTCCTAAATTCAGACCCAATGTTATATCTGCTATACCATCAAGACAGATTCTGGTGATACAATGAAAAGCGTGAATGAGTACCTGCCCTCAAGGAGGTTACACTCAAATTATGGATCTGTATAAGTATATATATAATACATAGCTTTGGAAAGGAAGTCACTAGCAGCTGAGGGTGTCAGGAAAGCTCTTGTGCAGAAGCTACTGCTTCAGTTGAGTTTTGAAGGTAACCTGGAATTCCAGGAGATGAAGATGAGCAAGGAGAAGATGCTAGTAATGAAGCATAGTCAGTGCAGAGACAGAGGGAGTGTCACGGGAGGGGAACAGCAAGCAGGCCACTAAGTCTGACCTGTAGAGTCAGCAATTGGGAATAATTTATTTGTGGAGAGCTTTATTTAGCCTTTGCTTGGAGAAGCCCATGAGCTATTCAGGACACTGGGTACCAACTACACAGTCACTGTAGCAAGCACCCTAGCACACCCAGGACAGCCTGCTAGCACAAGTTCTTTGATTCACTTTTCCCATGGAAAGACAGCTTCAGATGGGTCAGCAATCTTATTTTAAT
This sequence comes from Notamacropus eugenii, assembly GCF_028372415.1. NCBI lineage: Eukaryota > Metazoa > Chordata > Mammalia > Diprotodontia > Macropodidae > Notamacropus > Notamacropus eugenii. The sequence goes on along the minus strand of NC_092875.1, from coordinate 464,292,147 downwards.
TAGATAATGCAGACAGATAAGCAGAAAGAAGTGAATATCCAAAGAAGAATCCAGTAGACAGGGCTCCAACTGTCTAAGTAGAGTAATAGATACATGATCACCAGACCAGGGAGCACCAACATCTGGGTCTCAAAGATGGAGAGTCCCTTAACAATAGCTACCCAGAGTCTCATCTGGACAAATCACAAAGACAGATTCTTCCCATGAATGAACCCCAAAACAAAATACCAACTTAGTATATATAGTTTTCAAACAAAGAAAAGCTTGAAAACTTAGGTGCCTCAGCACTTAATTGGATCCATGTGGCCCAGAGCCTAACTGACTCTGCTTCAGGGCTCTGTGTGACTCAGGATGTGCCATAGCTGTGAACTGGGCCAGAGTTCAAAGCAGCAAGATATCCGTGATGAAAATACCTATGTACCTTTAGATCTGGGAACACAGCTCTTATTCCAAGGGAAAAGGGGACACATATGATCACATGGCCTATTAATGGACAGGGAAGACCAATCCATTAACCCTACCATCACCTAGAATGGTAAATAAGCAGTGTCCCAGGGAAGTCATGTGGAGAAAAGGCCTGGATGTGGAGTCAGAAGGTCTGAGTTCAAGTCTTATCTCTGCCATTTACTCTATGTGTGACTTTGAGCAAGTCACCTAATCTCTGGTCCCTTTCTGCTTTAGATCTATGATCTTATGCCAGGTGACATAATAGAGACCTCTGGACTGAGAGTGAGAAAGACTTGAGTTCAAATGTGTCTCATCTGTCAAATGTGAATACTAATACCTCCCACCTCCCAGGGGTCTTATGACGATCAAATGAGATATTATAAAGTTATTTGTCAACCTTAAAGCACTGTATGAATACTATCCTCTATTGTTATCATCCTAAAACACAATTAACATCCTTCCCAGAGTGTATGAGTTACTACCATGGAATGGCTTGGGTCTTGACAAAGGCCTAGCTGGGGAGGAATACTTTAAATGGAAAAACCAGACCATCATTTTATGTGCCAGTTACAGAAGAGATCACACAGTGAGGCTGAGTTGATTAGATATGTCAGCAGTCTGCCACCATGGTCCATTTCTGAACTGGCATCTCACTTGCCTGAGAAACTGTTCTTGAAATAATTAGAGAGAGAAAAAATGGAAAGGACACAAAAACTAGTTTGAGCAAGAACATTTGTGGACATCAGTTGTTGCTGTTACTTTTTTAAAGGTTGGACATGCCTTATTTTGATTCCTACACTGTGAGTTTCTTGAAGGCAGAGATAATCTTAAATTCCTTGAGAAGAGAGACCATTTGCATATTTCAATATCTACCATATAGTAGGTACTTACAAAAAAATAATTTTTCAATTTAATGCTGACTATAAGACAAATTTCCCAAACCTGAAACAAAAGTCTCACTACTTTATAACCATTGCTTGGATGTATCCATACATCAAATCCAATTCTACTATTAGTAATTAATTGCTTAATGTATGCCAGGGACCACCACAAAACTGTCCCTGCCCTCAAAAAGCTTATATTTTATTGAGGAAATACAATACATAATAAAGAAATATAAAGCAGGGCAACATGGAGAATTTGAGAGGAGCGAGAGAGAGAAGAGAGAGGAGAGAAAGAAGGAGGAAGGAAGAGAGAAGAGAGAAAAAGAAAGAAGAAAGAAAAGAGGAAGAGAGAAGAGAGAAAAAGAAAGAAGAAAGAAAAGAGGAGAAAAGAGAGAGGAAGACAGAGAGAGAAGAGAGAAAAAGAAAGAAGAAAGAAAAGAGGAAGAGAAAAGAGAGAGGAAGACAGAGAGAGAAGAGAGAAAAAGAAGGAAAGAGAGAGGAAAGAAAGAAGAGAGGAAGGAGAGGGAGGAAGAAAGAGAGGAGAGAAAGAAGGAGGAAGGAAGAGAGAAGAGAGAAAAAGAAAGAAGAAAGAAAAGAGGAGAAAAGAGAGAGGAAGACAGAGAGAGAAGAGAGAAAAAGAAGGAAAGAGAGAGGAAAGAAAGAAGAGAGGAAGGAGAGGGAGGAAGAAAGAGAGGAGAGAAAAAAGGGAGAGAGAAAGAGAGAAGAAAAAGAGAAAAGGGAGAGAGAAGAGAGTAAGAAAGAGAGAGATGAGAGAGAAAGAGAGAGGAGAGAGAGAGACAGAGAGAGATCACTCACAACTGGGAGATCAGGGAAGACTTCATGGGAGAGATAGCACCTGAACCGAAACTAAAAAGACCCTTAAGAATGTAAGAGTTGGAGGTGACAAGAAAGTATACTCCAAGCAAGGAGGACAGCCTGTGCAACTACACAGGAAGATGGGATACTGAGTTCAGAGAACAATTGATAGAGAACAGTCCAGTGTGGATGCAACATTGCATATATGTATTATAAGCTGGTAAGTTGTGGGAAGGAGATTGTAGACAGCTTTAAATATCAGACTAATTTGAATGTTATCTTACAGAGAATGGGAAATTGCTGAAGATTTTTGAGCAAAGGGATCCTGGGATCAGATCTGTGCTTTAGGAATATTAATTTTTCAGTTATGTGGAGGATTGAGTCAAGAAGGGAAAGACAGGAAACAGAGAAACATTTAAGAGCTGTTGCAATAGTCCTGGCAAGAGGAAATGGGGTTTGAACTTGGGTGGTGGCCACATCTGTGGGAAGGAAAAAAATGTGAGTAATATTTTGGAAGTAGAGTTGGTATGATCTGGCAAGTGATTGGATTTGGGGAGTAGAGTAGAGAGGAGTCAGTGGGGACTTCACCTTGCCTGAGAAGGTAGTGTTCAAGAGAAATAATAAGAAAAAAATAACCTTTTAAGAAAGTTGGTTTTGAAGGAGTGGAGATAGTGAGATCTATTTGAAATATGCTAATTTCATGATACCTATGGAACTTGCACATGGTGGGATAATAGTGGGTAATATGGAACAAAAGCTAGGAAAAGAAATTAGGCTGGATTTCTATCTGGGAGCCATATGCATAGAGATGATCATTGAATGTGTGGAAACCAATGAGTTCACCAAATGAGTGGAGAGGAAGAACCATGAGTCTTGGGGTACCCCCACACTAAATGATCAGGAGAAGCCAACCAAGGAGACTGAAAAGAAGCAGTAGGAGGAGACCCAAGGGAGAGAAGCTTTCTGGAAGTCAAGTAAAGAAGAGAGAATGGAGGAGGATGGTGTGGCCAACAGTGTCAACTGTCAACCCTGGAACTGTGGAAGGAGTAAGTGGAAAGAGGACTGAGGAAAGGGCCATTGGATTTAGCAGTTAAGAGAACATTAGGAGCATTAGAGAGAGCAGTTTCCATTGAGTGGAACAGTAGGAAGACAGATTAGAAGAGGCTGAGAAGTGAGTAGGAGGAGAAGAAATTAATACAGATTATTTTCTCCTTAGCAATTTGGCTATAAAAGGGAGAAGAGATATAGGATGATAGCAGACTATCATCTGATAGAGATGGAGAATGACAGTTGTGACCAATGAAAAGTTTGAGTGACATAATTTCTGAGTAATCGATCATTTTATTAATTATGTCTAGTGAATAAATTAATAAAAGGATGGCCATTTGACTGTGTGTCTCATAAACCAAAGACGTCTCCTACAGGCCTCTTGATGCTTGGAAGAATGGGTATTCCTGACAGTCAGCAATCAACTCTGATTGGTTAACGATTATTGAGAAAATGAATATTATAATGAGAGGTGGACTAAATCTAATGAGGGGCAGGGGGATGTGAGTTTGATTCTGTCACTCTTACTCCCAGACTAGGCAATCTAGACAAAGGATCTACTTCCCCCACCCCTCGATTCCTCAACCCCAAACCTGACTAGAACACAATGGGCTGGAATTCACCCAGATTAGATTCTCTTTGTAAGGTTTTTCTAGTTGGGTGGGGCCCACCTAGATAAGATGGTCCAGGTGGGGTAAACTTGGGGGCAACTTCAGTAATGTTCTTCAAAGACTGACTGTATTAACCTACGGGGGTTAATTTTTGAATGAAGAAATAAAAAAAACTTAATTATAATTAATAACTGGCTATTAATATGAGTAATAACCATTTCTTTCACAGTCAAGTGAAGGTACTTTGAGGATTGGGGAGACCTGAGCATATATGAAGGAGCCAGGAAAGAGAGAGACAGACACAGACACAGACACAGAGAGAGAGAGAGAAACAGAGAGAGACAGTGAGAGACAGAGAAAAGAGAAATGAGAAACTCTTCTAGGTGATATGAATACAGGAATCACAAGTAAAAGTAGAAGGGTTGACTTGGACAAGAATGGTCACTTCTCAAAGAACTGAGCAAAGATTAAGAGAATGGGGATTCATGTAGGGGGATTTTAGGTATGGAACAGGGAACTCAAGGTGGTATGACTTTTCTTATCAGTCAAGGCTCTCTACTAAAAAGGACAGGGGAAGGGATAATTTAGGGGACTTGAAGTGAGAAGAAAAGCTTTTGAATACCCAGTGTGGGAAGTGTGCTAATCAGTTGAGGAAGAACCAAAAGCTTACTTGCTGTGCATCACTGAAGACCTGCTGAGATCATATAGCATCAATCTGTAGCGGGCTCAGTGCGCAGGGCTGGTGACTTTCTCCAAGAGCATTCAGCAACATGCAAGAAGGAATGCAAATAACAGATAGTAGTGGTTACCTATGTTTGGGGCTTGGCAAGGACAAGGGAGCAAGAATATTAGGGGTACAGCATAGTGGATAGTTGAGGTAGTCAACAATGTGGAAGGAGGAAAATGAGGTCAGAGAGGGAATATGGACTGGGAAAACAAGGAAAAGATTATAGGTTCCAGTAAAGATCAAGGTCATGCATAACCGTATTTGCTTTGAATTGTTGATTACCCTATTAAATGTTGGTCAAGATTTATTTTTCTTCTTAGGATAACCTTTGGTTCAAGTCTTCTATCATTTGCATATTACTTCTCATTGGTGAAGAGGATGATCCTCTATGTTGTATGCCTGGGTGTCTGGTGGAGTTAATGGAAGAGCTTAGGAGAAGCTCTTTGAATTTCTCCCTACTGTGTTTCCCTTCCCTTATGTTGAAATTGTGAGTAGCAGGACACTTTCAAGGTGGCATCGGAGAGCCCATGCTCAAAGTCGATTATGTGAACCAACTGCTGGACCAGGATGTGCATCCTCATCATTGATAAGCATTAAAGGAGAAGAAAGTTACAAAATGAAATCGAATGTGAGAGGAAACCATGGCGTCAAGAGTTTCTGAATGTTGCCAGAGAAGCAGGAGAGAACAACAGGAAAGGGATGAGGAAACTCTGATTAATTTCCAAAGGAAAATGCCTTGAGGGTGCAATGGATCTGAATTCAAAAGGCCTAGGATTAAATCCCAACTCTGCTACTTACTACCTGGCTCTGTGACCTTGCACAAAACACTTCCCCTCAAAGAGTCAAGAGGTCTTACAGGTAATCAGGTCTAGTCCCTCTGTTCCCAAGTCCCAACAGACAGGACTGAGAGTCCAGCCCCAGTAACGGGAATCTAAGTTCAGGCTTTTTTCTTGTACCAAAATGCAGCATATACCTTACCCTTTGTAATATTACACTGCTCATCAGAGTCTGTTTTCTTCTTTTAAAGATCTCCCCTTGTTGCTTCATCCTTTCACTAAGTATTGATGGGTAAAGATGGACTAGATAATTATTTCTGGACAGACTCTTGCCTCATTTTCAGAATTGTGATTTGGTCTGTTTTAGTACCTTCTCTGTCCTTTGACTGACTCATGGAAAGGATTCAGTAAATCAGCGTCTTCCAGACAGCATACTTAGGCCCTGCCTCATGGATCTTTTTGCAAGTTCAGTCATCCCTCCACATTCATAGGTTTCACATTCATCAGTTCGCTGTCCATAATTAAATGGAAACTTCTAGAGATTTGCAGGATACTGCAGTAAATTGCAGACAATACACATATGTAAAGAAAACAAAAAAGTTTAAGTCATAAATGCATTGTGTATTACTAACCTATTTTTATCATTTACTACCTTAAGTATACATACATAAATTTATTATAAACAATTAAATTTTGTTTAAAAATATTTAGTGCACTAAAGAACTACAGGCTGCACACTCTCTTTGGGAACGCCTCCTCTTTGTCTCTCTACTGTCCAGACTCAGTCATGTGATTTTCTCCCTTAGTGTTTATTGCATCATTCTATTCTATCGTGAGCATTTTGTTGGAGAAGGAAATCTGTGAAGCAGTTTCTGCAGTTATTCCTATGACTTCAAAGACTATACAGTATGTGATATTAATCTCTCTCTCATAAAAACAGAAACTTTATTATGGGTGCAGTGTGTTGTTTTACTTGTTTTGTGTGTTAAATAAATGTGATCAGAATTATTAGAAGCTAAGGTTTTTTGGGGGGATCTAGAGTTACTTGTGGTTTTTCATATTTGTAGAGGTTCTATGCCCCAACCTTGGCAAATGTGGAGGGATGACTGTACAGGCAGAAGTATAGAACTGGAGGCCCCAGAGTTACAAAGGAAAGATCAACTAACTCAGAAAGGAAGGAAGGAAGGAAGAAAGGAAGGAAGGAAGGAAGAAAGGAAGGAAGGAAGGAAGGAAGGAAGGAAGGAAGGAAGGAAGGAAGGAAGGAAGGAAGGAAGGAAGGAAGGAAGGAAGGAGGTGATGGTAAGGAAAGAAAAGGAAGCAAAAGAAAGAAGAGGCAGAGGAGGCTGCTCTTTTGGCATTCTGGATCAACCTATGGACCCTTTTTCAGAATTATGCCATTAAATGCACATGACAAAATACAAAGGATTGAAAAGAAAACCAATAACTGTATATTGAAATAAAAATGTAATTTTTTTTCCCATCTAAGTTCACAGATTTCCCTGAAATTGATCCACAGATCCAAATGTAAAACCCTTTCATAAAATCCAATTACTTCTTTCTGGTGTGTGACATTATGGAAAATTAATTTACCCAATTAATAATGCCCAAGTTCTGGGCAGGCAAATAGAGCTACCAGTGGTCTTAGAGCCTGCATCTTGATTCCTTTAGTGATTTCTCTGTATCTGGATTCCTTGGCTCTGTTTTCTGTTCTTGTTCACAAGAACACAGTTTCTTTGTTGAAATAGGATTTAGATATGCCCAAGGATACAGAAAAAAAAAGCAAACCAACCCTGCTTCCTTGGCCAGCACACAACCGCCTCCTCCCAACTATTTGGAAATATGTCTGCATTTTCATCTTGGGTTACCTTCCTCTTTGCCCTCAGCCTTGAGCAGAGGTTCTCAACATTTCTGTTTCTATTGTCCCTCTTGGCTTTCTGTAAACCTTCCTGTATACTCTATTTTGTATGAAAAGAAAAAAGTTCTAAAATTTACCATTTATAGATAGATGAGAAATGCCATAAAGAGATTAATTTCAATAAGATAATGTAGTTATATAGAGCTTTTAGGTGTTGCAGTGGAGAGAGTGCTGGACCTAGAGGAAGAGCTGAGCACAAATCTGCCTTCAGACACTTACTAGCTTTGTGATCCTGGACAAGTCACTTTACCTTTGTTTGCCTCAATTTTGTCATCTAGAAAATGAGCTAGAGAAGGAAATGTCAAACCATTCCAGTATCTTCACCAAAAACTCCAGATGGGGTCACAAAAAGTCAGACACAACTGAAATGACTGAACAAATATAGTTATATTCCAAGTATTCATCATATCTCCTTTACAAGGTTCCCACCTACCTGGGGCAGGTTGAAGGTGGAGGGTGGTACATATACCCTTGGTTGGGAACTCCTGCTTAGAAGAACTTTTTGACGCCATGAAACTTAAGCATGTGTATCCTCCTTTTTTCCCTTTCTATTTTCAAAAACTATTCCTAGGTGACCCAGACTTCTCTCAAATTGTCATAAAAATTTTGAGAACCCCAATAGCCACACCTGCATAATATATAAAGCTGTTTTTTTTCTGGAGTGGTGATTGTGTTAGTACCGGGAACTCCTAGTGAGAAAATTCCCTTCATCATGCAGATCAGCAAGACTTGTGGTATTCCACTTTGCTGTTGTTTGTCCTTTGCTCTTGAAGAGAAGCATGACATCAGGAAGGTGATGCCATGACTTGTGAGTGAAGTGGATTTAAGTGAGGAGAGTTGTGTAAAGTCACCAGCCTCACTCTCTCCTCCAGAGCCATCTGGGTCCAGTGGTGAGATATAGTGGTATTAGAGGGTTGTCTGGGATCTTTGAATGGTCAAATGTCCCAGGGCACACAACCAGTATCTTTTGGATGTGGGACTTAAAGGTAAGTTTCTTTGCTTGGACTTATGACCCCAACACCACCTCTCTTAGCTGTTTTTTTTTAATATATAATTTACTTTTCAGTTTTCCACATTCACTTCCACAAGAGTTTGAATGCAAAATTTTCTCCCCATCTCCCCCATGACAGCATATACCCCATCCCCCCCTTTCCCCAGTCTGTCCTGTCTTCTATTGCTCCCCCAGGTCAGTTGTTTTTCCAATGAGATATTTCACACTGTCTTCTATTTTTTCATTCTTTTGGTTTTGTTTTATAATTTCTTGATTTCTCATAAAATCATTAGCTTCCATCTGCTCCATTCTAATTTTTCAAGAACTATTTTCTTCAGTGAGCTTTTGGGTGTCCTTTTCCATTTGGCCAATTCATTTCTTAAGACATTCTTCTCCTCGTTGGCTTTTTGGACCTCTTTTGCCTTTTGGGTTAGTCTATTTTTAAAGGTGTTATTTTCTTCAACATTTTTGGGTCTCCTTTAGCAAGCTATTGACTCATTTTTTATGATTTTCTTTCATCACTCTCATTTCTCTTCCCAATTTTTCCTCCACCTCTCTTACTTGAATTTCAAATCCTTTTTGAGCTCTTCCATGGCCAGAGACTATTGCACATTTTTTTTTTGAAGGCTTTGGATGGAGGAGTCTTGAGCTTGCTATCTTCCTTCGGTTGCATGCTTTGGTCTTTCTCTGATTGTCTGCTTTGTTCTTCCTCATTTGAGTGGATGAAAGAAAATACCTTTTCACCAAAAAAGTAACCTTCTAAAGTCTTATTTCACTCCCCTCTTGGGGGCATTTTCTCAGCCAATTATTTGACTTTTGAGTCCTTTGTCAAGTGGAGGGTTATAGTACCCCAGGCTTCAGAGGTTTTGATATCTCTGAGATAGCTCTAGAAACCTGTAAGTCCTCAGTTCCTCCAAAGTGGCACAGTCAAGGGAGAGGTGTTCACTACTCTCCTGACCTGCTCTCTGGTCTGTGAGCAACCACAAGCACTCTTTTCTGCCCTGGAACTGCAAGTTGGATTCCCTCTTCCTGGTTGCCATCAGCTCTGACAGGCCAGTGCTCCTCCTCACCCCAGGACTGCCGCCCAGGACTGAGATCCAGATCAGCCACTCGATTTCCCTCAGGGTCTGTAGGCTGAGAGCTCCAGAAGCAGCTGTTGATGCAGCAGTGGCTGCCACTGACCTGAGGCTGGGGCTGGGTTTGGGGCCTGACCAAGCTCCCCTCTGACCCAGGTGAAAGAGGTTTCTCACTGATTTTTGAAGCTGTCTTTGAAGTTTGTTGGCTGAGAAATCTGAAAACCACAGCAGCTGCCTGTGATTCAGCATCCTGAAGCCTACTCCAGTCCCATCTGTGCTGGTGCATCCCACACTGGGCTCTGCTCTGCTCCAAGCCCAGTGCAGCAGACCCTTCCTGTTCACCTTCCAGGCTGTCTTGGGCTGTAAATCTGTTTCACTCTGTCATTTTGGGGCTTCTTCTGCTCTAGAATTTGTTTAGAGTTCTTTTTGCAGGTATTTTAAGGGCTTTGGGGAAACAGCCCAAGCAGGTCCATGCTTCTACTCCACCATCTTGGCTCCATCCCCTTCTTAGTTGTTTTTAAAACAGATTGAAAAATTACCCTGATCAAGAAAATGTCTTTCTTTGGGCTTTAATCTCCTCATTTGAGCAATACGGTTAGACTAGAAAACTCTAACGTCCTTTCAGCTTTAACATTAAAGGCACCCCCTTCAGAAGAGAGGCTAGACATATATAGCCAGATTTTGGTAGCCTTCTCTCGGGCAGAGGGAGAAGGGAGTGAGGAAAAAGAGTACACAGCAGGGAACAAAAGAAAACTTTGAAGGAAGTACAGAAAAGCAGGGTAACTTTGAAAATAATGTGTAGCATTTGTTACATAGCTGTTTTTTTAAGAGGAAACAGTATGAAATGGAAATTCATGGCTTTTAGATTGAATCTTCTTTTTATGTTGTGCTTTGGATGTGGGAATCTTTTTTTGTCTTTTGTCTTTAAGTTCAAAATTAACAGAAATTGATTTTTAAAAAGGGAGGCTGGGGATATAGAGAGAGTCAAAGAGAAGAAACATGGACAGGAGAGAGGGAAATAGAGAGAGCATGGCATGGTCCTGGAGAGTAAACTTAATCTGTGAGACCCCACCAAGAGTTATGTGTCTTCAGGAGAGGAGATAACCACAGGGTCACAGAGATGCCAGTGGACAAACGCAGAGGCAGAGCAGTGAGATCAAGTTGGGAGCTGGATCAATCAGACTAATAATGACAAAGCAAAATAGGAGTCCTTAGGGAAACAGAGACATTCTAGAACTGAGTTTATCAGAGAGAAAAAGAGGAATTCCTGGACAATGCTTATTTCCTTGGTCAAGTAGAGGAGCTCAGGAATAGGAAAAATGGAACAGCAAAGACCAAACTCATGGAGGAACAAACTTGGACCTTTCCCTCAGCAAGTCTTGTGAGTTGTATGAATTGTGCAGGTCCTGGGAAAAGATTTCAGCCAATGACAGATTTGGAGCTTGAAGAAACTTCAGAAATCATTTAGGCCAACCCTCCTCATTTTTACAGGTGGGAAGCTGAAGGGCAGAAAGGCTAAAAAAATGATTTACTCCATTTGTTTGAATGGCCTTTCCAATTTAACATTCTTTCTGACGACCTGTAAGTTCTTTTAGAACCTCCACCCCCAAGGTGGTACTCTAAGTCTGGAGTGCTGTATGTACTCTGTGGGGTGAGGGGGACTTATCAAACTAGCAACCCTGAGTGCTTTTCAAATCATGGTGGGCAGGGTGGAAGGAGCAATGGGGTTAATCAGGGAGGAAGTATAAGGCTGGAGGTGTTTATACTCATTCTTGAGGAGGCAGAGCTACTGTATAAATCTAGGACCAGTTCCTTCTGATTCACTATTGGCTTTTTCTCATTTAAATAAAGCCTTTCCTACATTTGATGTATTGTGAACCTGAGGGCTTGCATTCGATAGCAGTAGCCCTATACCTTTTCTCTAGAGGCAGATGAGCTAAATGCTGATTCCCAAGGAGAGCCTCAAAAGGAACAGGATGAGACAAATTCTGTTATCTCCAGAGGAAACCCATGGTGGGGACGTGAGTCAAAGAGAATGTTATTTGTGAGATACTCCCATACCTGAATTCAGACCATATAAACCTAGAACTTTGGTTCTGGGCCATGAGTTACATAGGAAAAGACAAAAAATAAGCAAAGAAATAAGCAAAGATACAGACAGATAGGGTAGCTAGGCAGAAGGTAGCAGGGCCTGGAGTCAGGAAGACCTAAATTTAAATCTTGCCTCAAAAACTGACTAGCTGTGTGACCCAGGGCAAGTCATTGAACCCTATTTGCTTCAGTTTCCTCATCTATAAAATGAGCTAGGGAAAGAAATGGCAAACCACTCTGCTATCTCTGCCAAGAAAACCCCAAATGGGGTCACAAAGAGTCAGACACAGCTGAAAGGACTGAACGGTAACAACAGACATTAACATATTAGTAAATAAATAAATGAAGAGATAGATAAATTTGATACATAGCGCGATGCAAGAGATATTAAGTGCAAAGGAGAAACTAGAAAACATTTTTATGAGAAATATGAGGAAGGAGTGATCACTTTCACTTTTGTGGTCTATGAAATCAACTTTTGCCATTATCCTGGCTTGTTCTGTGACCTTGGGCAAATCACATAAGCTCTCTAGGGCTCCTTTTTCCTCTTTTGCAAGATGAAGGAGGCGGAACAGATCATCTCTAATGGCCTCACTAATTCTAAAAGTTTCTATATTGAGAAAACATTGAGGCTTTGGGTCATACAGTTCACCTAAATGTGTGAATCTCAAATGACTATATTTTTAACTCCACTTTCAAATTATTGCCCCATTTTGCAAAAAAGAAACATCATAATGGATTTCAACTGAAGAGTGAGGAAGTTTCTATGTACTGTGTGCATCTGAGAATAAAGATTTGAGGCACAAAGGGAAAGATGTGTTCTTAAGCCAAGTATGCACGGCAGAGTACAGGTCTCAAAGCCTCCATCTCTTCCACCATTAGCCTTCTTCATTCTTGTTCTTGAGCTGCTGAACATCTCATAAATTCTGACTGACTGGGTCCCACCACAAATTTTGTTGTCAAGTCATTTCAGTTTTCTCTGATTCTCCATGACTTCATTTGGGAGAGATGGTTTTATACTGAATCCTCTTTTTATTTTGTATTTTGTACGTGGAAATCTTTTTGTTTTGTCCTTTTGTATGGAATTTCAAAATGAATAAAAATTAAATTTAAAAAAAGGGAGGCTAGGGAAGAGACATAGATAGGAGAGGGGGAAATAAAGAGAGCTAGTCATGGTCCTGAAGAGGAAACAATCTTTGAGACCCCATCAAGAATTATGTTTTCAGGAGATGAACCACATGTGCCCAGAGATGCCCATCTTGTCAAAAATATGGAAGTGCTTCTTTCTCTAGCTCATTTTACAGATGAGGAAACTGAGGTAAACAGGGTTAAGTGACTTGCTCAAGGTAACACAGCTAAGAGCTGTCTATAGCTGGATTTGAACTCAGGTCTTCCCAACTCTAAGGACTGACACTCTAACCACTGTGCCACCTAGCTTACTTTTCACTACAAATACATGTTGCCTAATCCAAACTGGGATATACAGGAAAAATTTTATTCATTCCTAACAGACTCTATTACAGTTACTATTGCTTCTATTCTAAAACATCTCCCCCTTAAATGTATATAATATATATAATTTAAACTTCCTTTTCAGGAATGAGATCTACGTGTAACAGGAGCTGGCATATACACAGAATGCCTCTGATGCCATTCGCCATGTGGAAGACACTAGGAAGCCTGTTGGCAATGCCTGATGGCATGTAATGCGTGAGAGAACTTTGGAGAGACAGGAACATGTATAGGCATTCTCTGTTTCTGGTCTATTGACCAAATGGCTAGTAGAAGCCTTATCTGTATAGCCCAAACTGAAAGTCTCTTCTAAAAGCTCTAATGACCAGAGCTGTTCTGGGGTTTCTCTCTGTTGATAATTCTGCTGATGGTATGTGGTGAGAGGAAAAGCTTAAAGAGAGAGGCCCTGGACCCTCCCCACTGAGGCCAACATGTGGCCCCATGAAACGGGCCTCAGTCTTTTGCCTCCATGGTTGTTATTTTCTGTTTTAGGTAAAGGAATTGGAGACTCCAACCTTGTGAGTTTTGAAAAGTCAAGAGGTAATATATTATCACAATTTTCCCAGAAGTAGCCATCCTAGCCTCTTCCACATGGTGAGTGACATCGTGGGAACTCTGCCCATGTACCAATAAGAAACTCCCTATGAGGAAGTTCTTCCACCAAAGTGCATGGACACTTGTTCTACAATTTACACAAGTGACTCACCCACAGTCCCATAGCCCGTATATATCAGAACTAGGATCTGATGTGAGATGTGGTGATGTACATCTGTAATCCCAGCTAGGTAGGCTGAGGCTGGTGGATCTCTTGAGCTCATGAATTCTGAGGTACAGTGGGTTAAGCTCTGTCTGTCTCACAGTTGTTGAAAGGAAGTCATTTTACAAGGTTTAAAGTTCTGTAGAGATGTGTGACCTTATTACTGGCTTAGGGTGGAAGCAGATCAGAATAAGAGAACAGTGCATGATTTGAACATGGTCCTAAAGGATGGGTAGGCATCCTACCAAAGAGAGGAGGAGACAAAATCCTTGTGACTGGATGGCAGACAGGAGGCCATGACTAGAGGACTTAATTCCTTAATTTCCAGGCCTCTGGCCTAGGACCCTACTCTCTTGATTAATGAGTCTCTCATTTGATCCAGTACATCTACAATGGCTCCAGCTCTCCCTGTTTTTACTCCCCAGCCATCTCCTCTCCAGATACCTTGTTACCATACATGTACCCTGTCCCTCATTACCCTTCACTTTCCAGTTCTGAATCAATATTGTCATTGCTACTTGAAATTGACATTCCAGTGGTACTACTCCCCTCTCATATAATTTTCCAAATACCCTTCCTTCTCTGACCTCTCTCTCTCTCTCTCTTTCTCTCTCTCTCTCCATATAGATATAGATATAGATATAGATAGATATATAGATATATATTCTCCTCCATTAGGATGTGAACTCTTTGAGGGCAGGACTTCTTTCTTTGTTTTTGTATTTCTATTCCCAGGCACATAGCATAGACAAGGCATATAGTGGCTATCTAACAAATGCTTTTAAAATGCATTCATAATAAGGGATTGGAGGGCTTGGAATATTATGATCCAGAGATCAAAGGAGCAAAGATTAAAACTAAGAATCACTTACCCAACAAAACTGAGTATAATACTTCAGGGGAAAAAAATGCTATTTAATGAAATAGAGGACTTTCAAGAATTCTTGATGAAAAGACCAGAGCTGAATAGGAAATTCAAATACAAGAATCAAGAGAAGCATGAAAAGGTAAACAGGAAAGACAAAGCATAAGGGACTTATTAAAGTTGAGCTGTTTACATTCCTACATGGAAATATTGCAACTCATGAGACCTTTCTCAGTATTAGGGTAGTATATATATATATATATATATATATATATATATATATATATATATATATATATATATATATATATATATATATATATATATATATATGTATATATATATATATATATACATATATATATACATACACACACACACACATATATATACACACACATGTATATAGACATATACATGTGTATATAGACAGAGGGTACAGTGTGAGTTGAATGTGAAGGAATATCTAAAAAATAAAATTAAGGGGTGATAGAGGAATGTACTAGAAGAAGGAAAAAAGGAGAGGTAGAATGGGGTAAATTATCTCATGTAAAAGAGGCAAGAAAAACCTTTTACAATGGAGGGGAAGATGGGGGAGGTGAGAAAATGAGTGAACTTTTCTCTCATTGGATTTGGCTTAAGGAGGAAATAACATACACATTCAACTGGGTATGAAAATCTATTTTACCCTAAGGGAAAGTAGAGAGGAAGGGGATAAAAGGGGGGATAATAGAAGGGAAGGCAAAACAGAGGAGGGGTAATCAGAAGCAAACACTTTTGAGGAAGGACAAGGTCAAAGGAGAAAATGGAACAAATGGGGCTGGGATAGGATGATGGGAAACATAGTTACTCTTTCACAACATGACTGTTATGGAAGTTTTTTGCATGATCATACATGTATAACCTATATCAAATTGTTTGCCTTCTTAATGGGTGGGAAGAGAAGAAGAAAGAGTATATGAAAGTTTTAAAAATGAATGCTAAAAATTGTTTTTACATGCAAGTGATTTTACATGCCTGATTAACAAGCAATGGGGTATAGAAATCTATTTTGCCCTAC
This sequence comes from Notamacropus eugenii, assembly GCF_028372415.1. Taxonomy (NCBI): domain Eukaryota; kingdom Metazoa; phylum Chordata; class Mammalia; order Diprotodontia; family Macropodidae; genus Notamacropus; species Notamacropus eugenii. The sequence goes on along the minus strand of NC_092875.1, from coordinate 464,276,572 downwards.
AGGAAAATAGAAGGGAAGGGAATAAGAGAAGGGGGGTCAAGGAAGGGAGGGCAGATTAAGGAAAGGGGCAATCTGAATGCATGCCATCTTGTGGTAGGAGGAGGGGAAAGATGGGGAGAAAATTTTGTGGAAGCAAATGTTTAAAACTAAAAATAAATTAGTAAAAAGAGGGGGAAAGTCCTAAAAAATACATTCATGAGCAGGGACCTAGGGGCAAACCTAAAGTAGGTTGTAGTACAGGTGAATACTCTTGAAAAATCTGAAAATTCTTTGACGGGACTCCCTAAATGCCTCATTCATGACAGGAGTAATTCAGTTGCTGGAAAGAATAAAGTCTGTGAATTATTTAAAATATCACTGCCATTTCTTAATAGCTGGCATTAAAATATACTGGGAGGTGAAAATGCACAAAATACCTTTCTGGTTCTCATTATGACTAGATGACACTTTGGTAGAAACCTGCTTTCCTTCAGTGGCTACATGGACAGATGGGAAATGAAGAGTGTTATTGAATGACATCATGTCTTAGCAGTGGCACTGTATTCCAATCAGAACACTGAGGCAGTGATCAGATTTTCTGGGGATGGTGGGTGGAAATGATCCAATTGAACTCAGAAAAGGCAAACCCACTCACAGCATGGCGAGTCAAACCAATGCAGGAATTGGAGTTTAGAATCCCAGTAAACCTGAGACCTTGCACAAGAGTCTGCCTCATCAACCATCACAAGATGTCTTCAATAATCTTTCCAAAGTCAGAGACTCTAGGCCTGTAATGTCTGCTCCAGGGAGGGCTCTGGGTACATAATGCTTCCAAGAGAGGGCATCTTTTTTGTGAAAGCTCCCCATTCAGTTCCCAGAAGCCAAGATGCCCCTCACCACAAATTCTGCACAAATATCCAGACTCTGCTAGCAATAGCAATAATACCTTTTGTTTCATTTTATGAAGTCATTCACAAGCAATTTCACGTCCAGTCCTGGCAATAGAACTCTTAGGCAACACGCATATTAGTATCTCCTACCACATGGGTGGAGCAGCTAGGTGGCACATTGGATAGAGTGTCAGCCCTTGGAGTAAGGAGGACCTGAGTTCAAATTCAATCTCCTGCGTGACTCTGGACAAGTCACTTAACCTTGTTTGCCTCAGTTTCCTCATCTGTCAAATGAGTTGGAGAAGGAAATGGCAAACCACTCCAGTATCTTTTGCCAAGAAAACCTCAAATGGGGTCATCAAGAGTTCAAAACAACAACATTTTATGGATGGAGGACACACAAAGGTCAAGTGCTAGCCATGGATCAAATTGCACATCACTGGTGGAACCCTTAGTGAGTATCCACAAGTGTTCTTTGCACCATCCATGCAATTGAAATCCCTCCTCTTCATCTACCTGGGCATCATGCCTTCCAGTCTACAAAGGAGTTCTCTGAGGCAACAGCTATTTCAAAATACCCATGTTCTAGAAATGGAAAGGATCTTAGAAATAAGATCTTCTTGTTTTACAGATAAGAAAATGGAGGTCATGAACTTGAATCCTGTGCCATCTGCATCTTCCCTGTGGGAATCAAGGCAAGTCATTGAATTTCTCTGAACCTCAGCTGCTTCCTCTTCTATAAAATATAGATAGTGATACTCATACTAAGAAAGGCATCTCATGGTCAGAGTCAAGAAGACCCAAGCTCAAATCCTGACCCTAACATATACAGGTCATATGATTTTGGACAAGCTATTCAACCTCTCAATGCCCTAGATAATTATCTGAGACTGTGGGTTTTATATGTTTTGCTAGGAATGTTTCCTCACTGAAAGTTCCCTAAGTCGATGAAATTACAAATCTAGTGGTAGTTTAAAAAAAACTTGTCATGCCTTCCCAAGGAATTTACTTGGTAATCCATTAAGTACCATAGAATGGAGAGATAGTCTCTTTATTTCCTACTAATATCTGAGTGTCTAGATGAGAGTGGCAACAGGTTAAGAAATGGAGTTTGGATTGGTGAGGAGAACCGGTCATTTGGAATTGGGCAAGATAGACTGAGGTTCAGTAGCCTTGCCAACTTTAAGAGCTAGATGAAATAATTCATTACAGTATGGGCCTTGTTGCTTTGCCCTTTCAACCAGCTCAAAAAAAAAAGAAGCAGAATTAAAAACAAAACAAAATTTAAAAACCAATACACATATTTCAGAAATGTACAGATGAGCCTAAACTGAATCGATTCTTCTTTATTTTTGTCTAGACCTTGGCCTAAAGCAGATGTGAAGTACGGAGCTACCATCTTAGATTGCTGCCTGGGTTCAGGTCAAGTGACTTGTATGTGACACCAAAAGAGGGTTATGAACACAGGCCTAATTCTTAATTCCAAGACCAGCCTACTATCTCCTTTACCAGGCTGCAGCTCTAATACTAGCAGACAAAGGAAAATAAAAAATACAGTATAGAGAACAATGGTGATTTAGGTTGAGTGGGGGATGAGGGAAAGGGATTCAATATTAGTGAAAAAAGAATCAAAAAGTAATAGAGATGAGAAAAAGATGTCTGTAAGCCGACCATTTGGGGAAGGGAAAAACCTTCCCTGCTGTTTGTTACAAAGCAGGATATGAGAGCCTTTGGTAATAATGAACATCAAATTTCAAAGGAAGACTATGAATTAGCATGGCAGGGGGAAAACATCCTGTTATTTTAACCGTGCATTTCGACACATTTACTAAAAGGACTCCCATGATCTGAAGGAGTTAATGCAGGTTCCCACAGTGCTTTTCTGACAAGCGAAGGAGAAGCTGGCCTTGGGTCACGAAACAAGCAGATGATTGGTTACTGTGCTATGATGTATTATGGATCACGCATTATGCTAATCACACAAACACTGGACGACCATATGTGCCAATGGGAGACAGAACAGCAGGCTCTCGAGAGATGCAAAAACAGATCCCAGGAGGGGGCTCCACGTCTCTCTTTGCCATAGATTCCACCTGGTTTCACATTCATAATATGTTAGAAAATGAATGATGACCACTGGTCACCTGTGTCAGGGCTTCCTAGCATCTTGGGGGAGGAGGGTGGGAGGGAGAGGGTATAAGACCTCCACAGGATCCATGGAGAAAGGCTTCCTGCAAAAGGAGGGATCAGGCCCTGAGATAAAAGAGAGGAAAAGTTAAGGAATATACCTTGGAGACAATGTTTGCACTGGAAAATGAAGACGTTTGGTGACTATTTAAGGTGCAAGGAACAGAGAAAAGCTTGAATGTGGAAGTGAAAAGGGTCGAACTCTTTGTTAAGAGAAACTGCCACCCCAAGAAGGTATTTTTTGTTAACAATAAGACATCAGTCCCAAATGTTCACAGATAAGAAAAACTGAGAGCAAGATATGTATCCAAGGACTGGTGAGAATGTGCATGGCTGGACAACTTGTGGCTCAGAAATGGAATGGAATAGTTCAGCACCATGAGGACTGGCTGAAAGAAATGACTGCAAGAAAAGAGAGAAGACATATGAAATGATACAAAGTGAAGAAAGTGGGGCAACAATATTATATATGTGTATGTATACATACATATGTGTGTATGTGCATACACACATGTATACATATATGTATACATACAAAATACAGCAACAACGTAAAAAGGCAACAAAAAAATATCTGATTAATTAAAACAGCGTTAGCACCATTTTGTCCAAGTCAAAATATCTATCCCTACTTTTTGTGAATGGTTAATAAACTAATCGTTTTAGGGGAATGTATTTTGTAGGTGCTGTTGTATGGATGTCTGGGGATTGTGTTGTGTCAAGACAAATTATATGTATGTTCCCCTGGGGTACCTCTCTAATGCAGAGAATGACAGCTGGGATGAAGGCCTACAGGCCAGAGCAGAATCTTCTGGCTTGCTAGAATCAATGGATGAAAAAAGGGGTGCGTCTTAAAGAGACCATGGAGTTTTTTTTCCTACCCTGGAAAATACTAAGAGATTATTAATTAGTCTGTGCTGACAAATATTTAAAACTAGACCTCTCTTGCCCCTCAAAATGTACTCATAAACTGAATTTTCATTGTTAACATTTTCTCCATTACTTTCTCAAGTCTAGACACAATAAACTAAACCTGATTTGTAGTATTTGTTGATGTCCCAGGTGTAAATGCTCACATTGAAAATTTAACAATCAGCTCTCCTGCAAATCACTGGCAGCATACGTATGCAGCAGGAGAAGCAATAAAGAGAAGGGATGAGTGAACAGGCTTGGGAGGAGACACATGTGCAGGCATGAGGATGTGGAGTTATGGTTGGGAACAGATGAGAGGGTGGTTGAGGTGGCTGGTGTTAGTGAGTGGCCAGGCATCATTGCTACCTTGCCATCTGCGGCCAGACAGCAGCACTGGACTTCCCCCTTATCAAACCCTTAAGCAGAAAACAAAGTAATTGTCTCCCCTTTTTCTCCAAGAAGCAGAGGCTGCCTCTCTTCTTTAAGAATACATTTATAATTTCTATTTCATTAGTTTAAAACTTGTTGGTCAAATAAAGTAGTAGATCATAATGACTCTGGTTTGAACACTTCATTATTTGCGAACACAGTGCAAAAGAGAGCAAAACAGTGGCTGGTACATCATACAAAGTGAAATTGACAGAGCAGACGGACACTCTGAGTCTCAATCATCCCAGTGAAAGGAGTTTTTCTACCACTACCTGACTGAGGGGTTCAGGAGCTAAGTGAAAGAATCTTATTGAGATCGTTTTTCTTTTTTAAAAAAATTATTTTAAAAAATTTTCTTTTTTAAAATTTTGAGTTCCAAATTCTTTCCCTTTCTCCTGCCTCTACCTCACCCATTAAGAAGGCAAATAATGTGACATCAGTTATACATGTGAAAGCATGCAAAACATAATTCCACATTAGCCATACTATTTAAACAAAAACAAGAAAGAAATAAAGTGATAAAACTATACTGAGTTCATCAATTCATTCTCTGAAGGTAGATAGCATTTTTCATCATAAGTCCTTTGCAATTTTCTTGGATTTTTTTCTTGAAGAGAGTAGCCAAGTCTTTCACAGTTGATCGTCGTTACAATATTCCTGTTATGGTGTACAATGTTCTTCTGGTTCTGCTCACTTCACTTTGTATCACTTCATATGCTTTCCCATGTTTTTCTGAAACCATTCCCCTCATTATTCCTTACAGAAAAATAGTATACCATCACAATCATATGCCACAACTTGTTTGACCATTCCACAGTTGATAGGCATTCCATCAATTTCCAATTCCTTGCTGCCATAAAAAGATCTGCTATAAATATTTTTGAATATATGGGTCATTTTCCGTTTTTTTTTTTACTCTTTGAAGTACAAGTGGTAATGCTAAGTCAAAGAATATGTATAGTTTTATAGCCCTTTAAGCATAGTTTCAAATTATTCCCTAGAATGGTTCACAGCTCCATCAATAATTCATTAGTGCATTTATTTTCCCTCATCCCTTCTAGATTTTGTCATTTCTGATAGGAGAGAGGTGATACCTCAGACTTGTCTTAATTTGTGTTTCTCTAATCAATAGTGATCTAGAAAGGTCTTTGTTTTTTTTTTCTTTCCATATGACTATAGATAGTTTTAATTTCTTTTTCTGAAAACTGCCTATTCCTAACCCTTGAAAATTTATCATTTGGGCAATGTCTTTTACTTTTATAAGTTTTACTCCTGTTCTATCTGTATTTGAGAAAAAAGGACCTTATCAGAGAAACTTGCTATAATTTTTTTTATATTATTTCATCATCAATGGTAGTGTTTATCAAAATGTAGTTTCCCTGATGATCCCTTTTAATGAGGTCTATTTTTGCTTTTGCATCATCTGAAATCATGATTGCTACCCCTGCCTTATTTTTAATGCAGCTAAAGTATAATAAATTCTACCTCCATCTCTTTATTTTAACTCTGTGTGTCTCTTTTCATTTGAAATATGTCCCTTGTAAAAAACATACTGTTGGATTCTGGCTTCTAATCTATTCTGCTATCTGCTTCCATTTCATAGGTGAGCTCAACCCATTCACATTCACAGTTATGATTACTATGTATTTCCCTCCATCCTGTTTTCTTCTGTTTATCCTTCTCTCTCTTTTTTTTATCCTTTCTCTCTTCAAAAGTTTCTTTTGCTTCTGACCACTGCTTCACTTAATCTGTACTCTTTTCTCACTCCTCCCTCCCTTTCTCTCCCCTCCTTGCCCTCCTATTTACCTGTTGGGTTAGATCAGACCTGCACAATTTGACAGTAGCTAAGGGCCAAAATGAACATAGGCTAAACTTGTTCAGGCTGCAGATAGATTAGACTAGAGACAGCCCAATGATGGTTGGTTGCCATGGCTCACGTGACAAACACAGTGGCAATCCCATATTTTTTGCAGGCAGCAAATGGTGGGCCATATGTTATGCAGCTCTGGTTCAGATAGATTTCTATACTCAACTGAGTGTGTGTGTATTCATGTATACACACATACACATGCACACACACACACACACACACACACACACACACATTTCCCTATTTGAACTAATTCCAAGGGAATGAGTTTCAAGCATGCCTGCCATCCCTCCATTTTCCCCTCCACTGTAAAAACTCTTCCTTGTGTGTCTCTTTTATGTGAGATAATTTCCTCCATTTACCTCTCCCTTTCCCTTTCTCTAAGTGTATCTCTTTTTCTCCTTCATATTTTTTAGATCATCCCAACATAGATGACTCATTCCCTCTTTTTATATAGTTTGTTTCTAACTTCGCCAAGAGTGATCAAGTTCTTAGATATTATGTCTATCATCTTCCCATATGGGATTGTAAACAGTTTAACTTTATTGAGTCTCACGAATTTTTTTTCTTGTTTACCTTTTTAAAATTCTCTTGAGTCTTATGTTTGAATGTCAAATTTTTCTCTTCAGTTTTGGACTTTTCATCAGGAATACATGAAAGATATCTGTTTCATTAAACATTCTTTTTTTTCATTGAAGAATTATACTCAGTTTTGCTGCATATGTACTCTTGGTTGTAATCCTATCTTCTTTGTCTTCCAGAATATCATATTCTAAGTCCTCTGCTTCTTTTTTGTGTAAGCTGCTCAGTCTTGTATGATCTTGATTGTGGCTCCATAATATTTGAAGGATTTCTTTTTTGTTGCTTGCAGTACTTTTTCCTTGACATAGGAACTCAAAATTTGGCTATAATGTTCCTGGGAGTTTTCATTTTGGGATCTCTTTTAGGAAGTAATAAGTTAATTCTTTCCATTTCTATTATACCATCTAAGATGTCAGGGCATTTTCCTTTATAATTTCTTAAAATATGATGTCTAAGTTCTTTTTTTTAATTATAGCTTTCAGGTGGTGCAATCATTATTAAATTATTTCTCCTAAATCTGTTTTTAGCAGCTTTTCCAATAAGATAGTTCATATTTTCTTCTATTTTTTCATTCTTTGGACTTTGTTTTATTATTTCTTGATGTGTCATGGGGTCATTAGCTTCTACTTGCCCCCATTTTAATTTTTAAGGATTTATTTTCTTCAGTGAGATTTGGTACCTCTTTTACCATTTGGCCTATTTTGGTTTTTGAGGAGTTCTTTTCTTCAGTGTACTTTTGTGCCTCTTTTACCATTAGGCCAATTCTGATTTTAAAGTATTATTTTCTTCAGCATTTTTTGTGACATTTTAAAAAATCAAACTATTAAGTTTTCTTTTATAATTTTCTTGCATCACTCTCACTTCTTTTTCCAATTTTTCCTCTACCACTCCTATCTCTCTCTTTAACTCTTTCAGGAAATCTTGTTGAGTTTGGGTTGAATTAGCACTTTTCTCTGAGGCTTTTTGCAGTTGTGTTCTGAGTTTTTAGATGCATACAATAAATCAGAAAAAGCTACAAAGGAAAATAGTTATATAGAAATATAGTTATCAAATATTTTAAAAGCAAGTTTATGGAACCTAAGAACTAGTGGTCTCTAGGTAAAGTTTTCCAAAAAACTTTATGGAAGGAGAAATAGAGATTTGGAGAGAGATGTTGGAGTAAAGGTATGGCAATCAAGGAAGACTTCATGGGGGAAGGAGCACTGAGCAAGACCAAGAACAAAAAGAAGGATTTAATGGAAGATAACATGAAATGAAATTGTTTTGGCGTGTGGGACAACCTATATAAGTATACACAGCTAAATGAGTATAGGATTGTGCCACCTATGGCCTGATTTGATGTAGAAAACAAAGTAAAAGAGACACCAGGAAACTTGAGGTCCAGACTCAAGAAAGTACATGTACTCAGCGCCATGTAGCTTCCTTTGTTATTTCTGTTGTTATCATGGCAAGGGAGAAGGATTCCTTTTCTAGTTCAATGGAAGGCCAAGAGAGATTGACAGAGCCCTAAGCAATGTGCTTGAAAGAGAGAGAGCAGGTAGAAGATATTTTTCTTTTTAAGTCTGTTAAGTAGATACCTACTGGTTTGGGCACCAGTTTCCTTTGGCATAACAACAACAGCTAGCATTTATATAGTGCCTACTATGTGCCTGGCATCATGCTAAGTACTTTACAGATATTGTCTTATTGGGTCTTCACAACAACCCTGGGAAGTTGGTGCTATTATTATCTCCCTTTTGCAGTTGAGAAAACTGAGGCAAACAGTTCAAGTGACTTGCCAAAGGTCACAGAGCTAATAAGTGTCTGAGGCTGCATTTGAATTCAGGTCCTCCTGAATCCAGGCCCAGTGCTCCATCCACTATGCCATCTAGCTACCAGGAACCTCTGACTGCTCTGGCCCTTCAGCAAGGGGTCAGAGCATGTGTCCATCCTCATGGAGCAAAAGTGCCTGCTCCATGGATTTATCTTTGTTACAGTGAGATTGGTTAGAACTTAGAGGACATGAGCAGAGTGATGCAAACCTGGAAGACAGGTTACAATGAGATGATGGAAAGTCAAGCACCAGATAGAATAGTTTGTACTCTATCTTAAAGGAAATAATAAATCACTGAAGATTCTTAAGCAAGGTGACGATGTGGTGAGAACTTCTGCTTTAGGAAGATCATTTTAGCAGAAATGCAGAGGATCCACTGAAAAAGGGGGAGACTACGGGTAAGGAGATAAGGTAGGAGGTGAATATAGGCATCCTAGTAAGAGATGATGTGATAGGGCCAATATCCACTAGGGTCCCCTGCTCCTCCCACAGCATGATAGCAACAGAGATTAATTTTTCCTAAAAGGCAACAAAACCATCTCCAGGTCAGGATATTAAAATATTTTATAACTATATTTCAGTATAACTGCCTCCCTTGGCAGAGCTTCCTGTTCACATAAGGATATAAAAGTTCCCACCCTCATGGAGTCAGAGCCCATCTGACTTGGTGGATATCTATCTAAAGACCATGTGAGTCACTCTGCCCTGAAACCAGATGAATTTTTATATGAAGATTTGGCATGGGGAGGTATATGGCGGATTGTGGTACTCACTGAGAAAAGCTAAGGGCTACCATGTCCTTGATGTGGGTCCTTGAAATATTAGAGCAAAGTAAACTTCCTTTTGTTAGCTATTCAATGACTTATGAATATCGCATTTTGACATCAATATTAATCTGAACAAGTGAGTACATCAATAAACATTCATAAAGCACCTATTATGTGCTGAGTACTGTGCTAGTACTAGGGATACAAGAAAGGAAAAAGATAGGTTTTACTTAGGGAAATGACCCTTCCCATTCTTCTCAAAAAGTCTAGTAGCTTCTTCTTATCCCCCAAGTGTGGCTGTCTCCTAAGGTCTAGCAAGGTACTGGCACAGGGCTCACCCCTAACAGGTGATAGGCTCTGAACTAAGATGGTAGAAATAGAAATGGAAGGAAGGGTATGAAGAAGGGAAGTGTTATGTTAGTGGATAGGGGAAGGGTTTGGGGCAGTGGAAAGATTCAAGGATGACCTTGTGGTCAAAAGTCTGAACACCTAGAAAGTTGGTAATACCATGAGCAAGAATAGAGAAGCTGGCAGGAGGACATTTTTGTGGGGAAGATGAGCAGTTCTGTTTTGGACATGTTGAGCTTATAGTGCTAAGGGGACATCCAGGTGAAGATGTCTATTGGAGAGCTAGAGAAGTAGAACGCTCGGAGAAGAGATCAGTGCTGGGCCAATCAATCAGTCAATACATATTTATCAATCCTCTCTATGGATATATAGATTTGGGGGTCATTTGCATGTAAGTAATAACTGAAGCCATGGGAATGATGAAATGACAAAGAAAGAAGATGCATAGAGAAAAGAGATTGACAAAAAGCATTTATTGTTTACTATGTACCAGGTGCATGGTGCTAAGACTGAGGATATAAAAAAAACAAAAGTCCCTGTCCTCAAGAAGCTTAGATTCCTGGGAGAAACAACAGATACATGCCCCAGGTCAGTTTCACCCGTACTTGGGAGACAAGAGATTATTGCACTACTAGGCAAGACTGGGAAGGGACACTCTAAGGTGATTCTCATTAAAGTGATTCAGTGTTAATTTCAACAAATACCTAATATATTTTGGGCACCTGATATGTGCAAAACACTGGGCTACTCCCTCTCTTTCACTCACTCCAAGGATCTGGATGATTGACTCAACAATTAGACCTAAAAAAGTCCAACCTCTTAAGAGGCAGTTAGGTGCAAGAAAGCAGTGGGCTTGAAGTCAGGAAGGCCTGAGTTCAAACTCAGCCTAAGACACTTACTAGTTGTGTGAACTTGGGCAAATCACTTAAACTCTAACTAAGCTTCTTCACCTGTCAAATGAGGATAATAATAACACCTGTCTCCCAGGGTTGTGAGTATTAATTAAGATGATATTTGTACAGTGCTTAGTATATAGTAGGCACTTCATAAATGCCTAATATGTGCATATGCGAATATGTATATGTATGTGTGTGTGTGTGTGTGTGTGTGTGTGTATGCTTATTCCCTCCCTAACCTATTTTAAAGAAGAAAGTATCAAACCAGGACAGTCCACAGTGACAAGTAAAACCTAAACAGATATTTTGACTACCTAATTTAAAGCCCTCATTTTACAGATGAAGAATCTGTGGCACAAGGAGGTTAAATGTGTTACCCAAGGAGACACAAGGATAAACAATGGAGGTAGGATTTGAACCAAGATACTTAAACACCAGATTCACAGCTTTTCCCATTGTACTAATCTGGCTCTTTAAATTGTGACTGAGACATGGTGAATTCTAGAGGAGCTATCATGAATAGCTGCCATAGCTGTCTCTAAGCAGGTGCAGAATAATTTTGTAAACACTGAGATATACAGCATGGAGAAAATGTCCCATACAGGTAAGTAAAAGCTGCTTACTTGGGAAGCAGTGAAAATGATTGTACATCATGAACAGGCAAATGGGTGGGTATGATTTGAGTTGTAGATAGAGACACTTATAGCGTTGAAACAAATTAATTATTGAAGGTGTAGGTTATGAGCAAGCAGGATAACATCTAGAAGTAATGAATTATTTATACTTTACTGCACCAAATCTAGTGGGGGGCGGTTTCTGTCATGCTTCATCTACTAATAGGAATCTCTACAGAGAGCTCTTCATCTTCTGATAATGGGTCTCTTTAAGGAACTGACCACCACCCCCCAAAAAATCTTCCCTACTAATCAGAATTTGCTAGGATTGCTTGATGAGAATACAAATAAGGACATCATCCATTTTGCAGAATATCTGGTTGATTTCTTGAGATATTCAAGTTGGGGAAAGGGTCCCCAAGCATTCTGTCAAATCCTGCAACTTGGGGACAATTTTGATGATAGATATCACATTTAATGCTTACTTAGTCTTGATTTTCTGGCCATCTGTTTATTTCTACTTCAAATGCAGTCTTCAGATCAGTAGATGTCAGACAGGAAAGTGACTGTAAGAACCTACTATGCGCTGGGCACTTTGCATTTTTTCTGGGGATAGAAAGATGAAAATAAACCAGTTTCTGCCCGCTAGGAGCTCATGTTCTATCCAAGTAGGGAAGTATATATGAAATATGTATTTTAAAAGAAAAAAAAGTAATGGGATGAGGAGGTATTAGAAGTTGGGGCTATCAGGAAAGCTTTAATGTAGGAAGAGGTGTCTGAGCTGAGCTTTGAAGGAAGTTGGTGGCTGTAAAAAACAAGTGAGAGGGAGTGCATTCCAGGTATGGAAGGAAGCCTACGCAAAGTCGAGAAGATGGGAGATGTAATGCCACATTGAGAAGGAGTAAGAAGACAAGTTTGGCCAGGCCATAGAATGAGTATTATATCATTATATAAATGATAGAGAATGAGTATTATAGCATATAATGTAAATCATTTATAATAAAACTATAAAGATAGTTTAGTATTATTTAATGACTATTTAAAAGCCAAACAGAAGAAATTTTGTTTGATTCTAGAGGTAAGAGTGAGTCGTTAGAATTCTTAAAATAGATTGTTAATCATATTTTCTGTTTTTTAATATCACCATAGTTATCCCAATATCTATCTATTCTCCTCCTCCCCCCAGTCAGCCATCTCATATGACAAATAGTATTTTCTTAAAGCGGGGGGAAAATTAACACAACTGGTTGATACATTGAAGAAGTCTGAAAATGTGCAGTGTGTAATGAACCTGCCACCTCCACAAAGGGAGTATCTTCTCATATCTCTTCAATCAAGTCCTGCTTGATATTCATAATTTTTTTTACATTTGTTTTTCTAAAATTTATTTTTTATTTTAATTTATGGAATAAAATTAGCATTTCCACAACATAGTATAATAAAAAAAAAGGTGATTGCACATGAAATTGCAATTCTATTATATACAACTTTCTATTCCTTTTAAATATACAATAAAGTTATCATGTTAATTTCTTTTTTCTTCCCTCCCCCTTCCTCGAGATAGCTACAATTAGACACAAATATGCATACATATATGTATATACACATACATGTATATACATATGCGTATATGTATATATTGATGTGTGTGTGTAAAATTATTCTATACCTACTTCTATTTATCATTTCCTTCTCTGGTTGCAGATAGTGCCTTCCTTCCCACGTCCTTTTTTAGTTGAGGTGGATATCTACAGTAGTCAAAATGACTTATTTGCTCAAAGTTGTTCTTAAAACAGCATTGCTACTACTGTATACAATCTTCTCTTGGTTTTGTTCATTATTTCATGAAAGTCCATCCATATTTCCCTAAAAACATCAAGTTCATCATTTCTTACAGCACAGTTGTATTCATATACAATCATATACCACATATACCACAACTTGTTCAGTCGCTCCTCACTTGATGGACATCTCTTCAATTTCTAGTTCTTTGTCATCACAGAGAGAACTGCTATAAATATTTCAGAATATATAGGTTCTTTTCCTTTTTCCCTAAACACCTAGTTGTGGTTTTGCTGGGTCAAAGGGTACAGACAGTTTAATAACTCTTTGGGTATAATTCCAGATCATTTTCCAAAATGATTGGATCAGTTCACAATTCCAACAACAACAGCGACCCTATTTTTCAACATTCCTTCAAATATTTGCTGCTTCAATTATTTTAGCTAATCTGATAGGTATAAAACAATACCTTGAAATTGTTTTAATTTGCATTTCTCTAACCAATAATAATTTAGAACATTTTTATGACTGTAAATTGTTTTCATTTATCTAAAAATTTCCTGTTCGTATCCTTTGATCATTTATCAACTATATTATTATATTTACTATATTTATTTACTATATTATATTTAATATATTTAATATATTATATTAGTATATTATATTTACTATATATTACCATATTTATACTATATTATATTTACTAAGTACTTTATGTATTTGAGATATGAAACCTTCATCTGAGAAAATGTCTATTAAATTTTTCCTCGGTTTTTGCTTTCCTTCTGATCTTGAATATATTTGCTTTATTTATACAAAACTTTTAAATTTAATATAATCAAAATTATCTAGTTTACACTTCACTCTGCTCTCTATCTTGTTTATTCATAAATAGTTTGCCTATTCATAGGTCTGATAAGTAATATATTCCATGTATTACCTCTCTTTGTATCATTTGCTTTTGATTTTTTAGTATTGTACTGTACACGCTATTTTCTACTTAAATCTACCGTACATCTTGTTTTCTTGGCTCTGTTTACTTCATTCTGTATCAGTTCATACAGGTCTTTTCCATGTTTCTTGTAATGTATCTTGATTACACATATCTTTCTCACAGCACAGTAATATTCCATTACATTCATGTACCACAATTTGTCTTCATTCCCCAATTGATAGGCACCTGCTTTGTTTCTAATTCTTAATTATCACAAGAAGTGCTGCTATAAGTATTTTGTAGTAATACGGGGACTTTCTTCTTATCCACAGTTTCTTTGGCATATAAGTCAAATAATAAAGTCTTTAGTTCAAAGGATATGGACATTTTACTTTTTTTATTTACATAATTCCAAATTGCTTTCCAAAATAGTTGTAGCATTTCGTAGATCCACCAACAATGTACTTTTATGCCTATCCTTCCACAACCCCTCCAACACTGACTATGACTATTTTTGTCATTTTTCCAATTTGCAAATGAGGTAAAACCTCAGAGCTGTTAGGATTTATTGAGCATCCTAGTGACATGGTTAGACCCATGCTTTAGAATATAGTGTCACTTTGGCAGCCAAGTGGAAAATAGATTGGAGGGGGAAAAGATAAGTCAGGGAGACCAATTAGGAGCCTATTGCAGTAGCCTAGGTGAGAAGTGATGAGGGACCTACCTGGGGTGATGGTCATGTGAATAGAGATAAGGGAATATATGTGAAAGAAGTGGAAGGTGGAGAAAACTGATAACACTTGGCGTCTGATAATATGTGGAAGATAATAGGAAAGTGTGGAGTCAAGGATGACTCAAAGGTTGTGAACCTGGGTGTCTGCAAGGCTATAGAAATATATTTGTATATTATAGAAATCTCCAGTCAGGCCAGAAATGCTTTTCAAATCACTACATTATCATTCTTTTTTCTTGAGAAAATTTGAATTTCTACCATGTATCTGCTTAAAAACAGATAAATGAGATTTCTGCTTGGTACCAGTTTGAGAAGTGATATTGACCATAATGCATAATGTCAAAGATTACTTGACCAGAGAGATGGGATGGGGGAGCTGGACGCTTTTCCTGTTCTATCTCAAGAAGGTCTTCACAGAATGACTTTGTTATTTTAATTAAGCATACTGAGATTCCTAAAAGTGTTAGCATATCTATTTTCACATGTAAGTACTAAAATATACCCTTCCCAATGAATATAACTTCTGCTCTTCTAAATTAGAATACATAATTGAGAATTGTTGACTGACTCTCCCACTCTTCAACCATTATCCCTTTCATATATATGAGTGTATGTATATGAATGTGTATGTATGTATACATGTATATATACATACAATATACATGTAATATGTATATACATATAATGTGTGATATACAGTATTATATATATATATAAAATCTATGTATGTATACATACGCATGCCTGTATATATTACAGTGGTGTTTCCTATTTTTTCTAATGTACCACCATCCAGACTGGACTATTCTTCTCATGCTTACATTCATAATGGTGGGTTGAGTTCCGAGAAAGTGGTAACTGCCTGGGCTTCTAGGGGCAACCCTGCTAGTTTGCTCTTCTAACACCTATGGCACCAATGCAATATTCACAGTGCCTATGGTGGCCATAAATATGCTGGTGCAATCCTGAATTGTGAAGTACAACAGACTCTCCATATAGTAGGTAGAAGAAAAACATTTATTCAAACACCAGTAAGTCAAATCCATCATAGCAGCAAAGAAATCTATACACAATGACCACGCAGAGGGCAGCACCATCTCCAAGCCTTCCCTCTGTTAGGCTTCCCACAAACCAGCTGCATTTAACAAATCACAAACAAGCTCTCTCACTCACACTAGTCACTGCCCCAGCTGCTTGCTTTCTCTGCCTTCCTCAGTTCTGACTAGTCTGACCAATTTCCTCTCAGCTCTGCTCCAGTTCCACCTCTTCCTGTTCCACCTGTTCAGCAAGCTACTCCTCCTGTCACATGTGACCTAGGATTCTCTGTGATTTAAGCAGGTGGCATTTAAGCAGGTTAATGAAAGGGAAAGATCTTCCCATTTAAATTACCATTACAACACCATAGTTCATGAGCCCACAGTGGTGTTCTTCTTACTAACTATTAGCTAATAGTGTCATGCAAGCAACAAACATAAGCTTGGACAGACTTCAGGAGACAGGGAAGGACGGAAGAGCCTAGTGTGCTACAGTCCATGGGGTCATGAAGAGTCAGACATGTTTGAACAGCTGAACAACAACAAAATGGATATAATTAGCTCTTAGCAAAGTCATTTGCTAAAATGGCATAGAAAGAAGAATAGTTACGTAACATTCACACCATAATCCTGCGGTACACACTCTCACCATTCTCCCTCTCCCAGTAGAGGCACTGCCAGAGATGCCTTTGGATGCTGCTAATCCTGGGTATGATTTGTGGACCTTGTTGCTGACACCAAAAGTTGCTAACTACAGTTCTGGTTGTACTATTAACAGTCATTGTCTGAAAATACATGCTAACAAAAAACTTAGTTACATTTTAAAATGAATTTATATTTTATTAATCACAACATCATCTAAATATATTTGGGAAACACATTCTTCATTCTTCACATTTTGTTGATTCTAAATAAAGACCAAATGATAGTTTTGTTGTACGCATGGATTCGTAGATCCCTTTCAGAGTCCATCTATCACTCATAAGTTGGGACCACTGCCTTACAGATTATCAGAATCTGTCAACTTCTTCAAAATTTGTAATAGCTCTATTATAATGACTGCTACTCCTCTTTCTATCTCAGTATACTTCTCTACACTCAGTCCAAAGTGTCCCAAAGGTCCTCATCACTGGCTAATGGTTATTTCTTCAAGTCTCATGTCAACATTCAGCTTTAATTTTCTACCCCAATCATAGTCCATAGTCAATCTTTTTATGACTTTGCTATGCTTATAATCATGTGTGTTCTAGCTATATGGTTGTTTTTCAATTTTAAAGATTTTCATCTAGTCAAAAGTATCAGTTAAATGCCAGCTATGTTCCAGTCACTGTTGTCAGGTTCTGGATATACAAAGACCAATCCTTGTCTTGGAGGAACTTACAATATAGCCAGAGGAAGACAAGATATACGTATATGGGTTGTCCCAAAAGTCTGAGTGCAGTTTTAAGTTTTATTTGGATAATAAAGTATGTCCATCCTCTCAGAGTGTAAGCTCGTTGAAAGCCAGGCCTGTGTTAGTAGCTATCTTTATTTCCCCAGTGCCTAGTAAAAATCTTTGCACGTGATAAATGTTCTGTTATCTCCTCTAAGTTGATTCTATTCGGCTCTCAATTTTCCACTTTCTTCTTTGGCTTTCGTGCTAATGGAGAGAATCATCTTTGAGGTTCATGTTGAAAATGGCATACTTTCTGGGATTTTTTTTTTCTGGTTCCAGATTTGCCTTTAATTCAACTTAGGTCTTAAATGATTACCTTTGGCAGGTCACCAAAATATGCTAAACCTGGTTACTCTTTCCTTTTCATCAGAGCTAGAGGCATTTGGAGAAGCAAAGAAAGAAGGCAAAGTGGAAGAGAGGGACACAACTTTAACTCCCTGGTTGATAATAAATAAATGTGGCAACTCAATGGAAACATTAGCTGATAATCAGCAGCATGGAAGACCTCCCCACTCCTAGAAGTGTGGGATGCAGGCACACCTCATTTTACTGAATTTCACAAATACTACATTTTTTACTAATTGAAGGGTTTATAGCAACCCTGCCTCAAACAAGTCTATCAGCACCATTTTTTCCAGCAGCATGTGCTCACATTATGTCTTGGTGTCACATTCAGGTAACTCTTGCAATATTTCACTTTTATTATTGTTATATCTGCTGTGGTGATCTGTGATCAATGATCTTTGATGTTTTTAATTGTTTTGGAGCACCATAAACTATTCCCATATAAGATGGTCAACTTAATCGATAAATGTGTACGTTCTGACTGCTCCACCAATCTGCAGTTCCCCATTTCTCTCCTCCTCAGGTCTCCCTATTCCTTGAGACAAAATGATATTGAAAATAGGACAGTTAATAACCCTACAATGGCCTCTAAATGTTCAAGTGAAAGGAAGAGTTGATCACTGTGTGCTCATCACTATCTTATTTTAAGCAATTGCCACAGTCACCACAACCTTCAGCAACCACCACCCTGATCAATCAGCAGTCATCAGCATCGAGGCCAGAACCTCTATCAACAAAAAGATTATGATTGACTGAAGCCTGGGATAATGGTTTCTAATTTCTTAAGCAATAAAGTATTTTTAAATTAAGGTGTGTGTGTATGTTTGCTTGTGTATGTGTGTATGTATGTATGCATATACAGATATATATACACACACACATGTATGTGTGTGTGTATATATATATATATATATATATACATACACACACACACACATAGGGTTATTTTTAGCAAAAGTACTATTGTACACTTAATAGACTATAGTATAGTATAGACATAACTTTTATATGTACTGAGAAGCAAAAAAATTCATGTAACTGATTTATTGCAATATCTCTTTTATGGTGGTCTAAAATGGAACTCGCAATATCTCCAAGGTATTCCAGTAGTGGAAAGAACCCTGGATCTGGAGTTAGTGTGTCTTTAAGTCACATCTCATTTTTCGTCACCTCTGAACACCTACTCCATCTACTCCAATACCCCATTATACAAATAAGAAAACTAGTCCAGAGAAGTTATGTGGGTAACATAGGAGATTTTACAAAAGGTATAATCACAAATACACAACTTCCTCCCACATAGAAGGCACAATGCCTGTAAACTGCCACACATCGCCCCCTAGTCTCTGGGTGGGGGGAGGGGATTAGGTTCAGGGTTTAGCTCAATTCCAGTGGAGCACAGTTGCTGCTGCTGCTGTATGTCCTTTGTATGACGTCAGGGAGGTGATAAAGAGGCCATTCTTTGCACGGAGCATGGTGCTGGTGATTGGGGGGAGGGGAGGCTTGAGTGCATGTGCTTGAACCCCAATTTTAAAATCACATTTCTCTCTAAAAATCACATTTCTCCCTAACCTCAAAACACTATCCCAGGCAGTTTCTCCCCAGCACAAGGACACAGACTGCCGTAGCAAAACTTTTATCTCTTTTCCTGCTACAGTAGCCAGCTGTACCTATAGAACTTTTTAGTCTGAAGCAGCTGTGTACTGGCTGAACTGGCTGTGTACTGGGTCATAACAACATTTACTAACCACTGACCAATCATATATATCCTAGACTTAGACATACATGTACTCCCTTACACTTATTTTATCTAACAAGCCATTGATTAGGACAGCCTGACATTCCTTAGTTAGTTCTGACTGTTAGTTGACTTAGTGATGTTTCAGACCTAAAATCACACTTCCATATAGCACCCCTAGTGCTATTTTCTGATGAACTCTGAGTAAAATACCTGTGCAGTAGATACTAAAAGTGCATGCTCCTTTAAGAACTAACCACTCCTTAACTACTCCCTAATCCCACCCTGAATCACCTAGTTAGCATATTTGGCACATGTTTTACTATAGAATATCGCATATAAACCTTTCCTGTACCCCTCTAAGGTTACAAGTTCCCTAAGAACTCTTGCCCACTGAAAAGTGTAATAAAGCTTTATCACCTTGACCTCAAGAATGCTTGAGTCTGCCCCTGGTACTCCAGTCTTGTGGGGGTGGGGGGTTATCTCACTACCCCTTCCAACCCTCATCACCAGTTCCAAGTCCCCAGCACACCTCTTCCTAATGTCTCAGGCACTCTGGTTTCTTGTGGCTTCCATGCAAGTTTGGCTGCACTACCCTGACTGCAATCCTGTCTCCCAGGTCATCATAGCTTGAGCTCCCAGTCCCATGAGGACCACCTCTGACCCCTGAAACTGTGGAGGACAAATAACACAACAGAAAAACTCACCGCCAAGTCCATTCCTCAGAGCTGGAATAAAAGAAGATTAAGCTGGGGAAAGCAAATCCTTTTCTTCTCATCAGTTCCATTTACGGTATCTACACTGGGTGCAGTAGATAGAAATCCCTGAAAAGAGGACAGAAACAGAGCCACCAGATGAGTCTTACCAGGCTTAAAGACACAGACAATCAAAAGGGGATGCCCCCACCCATGTGGCTGGGGATGCATCGAGCTCTATTCTGTGCAATCTGGGTGTGCACAAAACATGATCATAGAAGCCTGAGGTACCTGTAACTTTCCAGAGGTTACACAGGTAGCAAAACCAGCATCTGAACCTGGGTTCTCTAACTCCAAAGCCTGCGCTCTTTCCACTGCAGCTGCTGGCTGCCTTCTTTGCTATTCATTAGTTGTATGACTGTGGGTGAGTCACTTCACTTCATGGATTCTCAGTTTCATCTACAGTGAAAGTTCACTACACTAAAAAAGTCACCAGGTTGGACCAAAGAAAAACTTTTTTTTTTTTTACTTCTTAAGGTTATGAGCCTTGAAGCACTAGAGAGATGTAAGTCAATGATAAAGTCTCTTTAATAGTGGCCAAGTGATACCTAAACCCTGACCCTGAGGATGGCTTGTCCCTCACCACCTACACTCCTCAACTTTATAATATCAGGGTGGCATGAAAAAACAAGATGGATATATAGTTCTGGTAAACTTTAAGCTCCTTGAGAACAGAAATTATGCTTCCATGTCTTTTGTACCCCTAAAGTATCCAGTGTCTTCTGGGAACCCAGTAGGTGCTGTATGTAAGCAAGGCTAGCCAAGCTGGTCAAAAAAGCCCAAGGTCCATTCCTAGGGCCATCCCTTATTCTTGTGATATCCACAGCCAAGTCTTTAAATTTTCTCCTAGTTTATGTGAGGCAGCTTAATTTAATGGAAACAATGCTGTATTTGTAGTCATAGCGTCCTGTGAGATTAAATTGGAGGTCATTGCTGCCTATGTGAGTTTGGCAACCTCAGTTTCCTAACCTGTATGACAATTCAAGAAGCATTTATTGAGCACTCATTGTGTGTGTGAGGCATTGTGCTAATTGCCAGGGATACAATGAAAAAAGAAAAAATAGTTCCTGCCCTGAAGAAGTTTGCACTCTAATAAACGCATTGTAATAAGGTTCAATGACCTCTAAAGTCCTTCCCAGCTCTTGATCTATGATCCTAGGATCTGTGTATGTAAAAGACCAACTAACAACACCTGCTTTTGCTTATGCTGACTCTGGTCTCTGAGAACTTGAGCCCTCCTACTCCAGAGGCTGTTTCTCTCCTCGGTCTCCCTAGCAATTAAGTACTTCTGCTGTGGGAGCCCAGCGTCCACCCTGGGGGACTTAGAAATGCCACAGCGTTTTCCATGGAGAGTATTTTGTTTGGCTGACTCTTTAGCCATATGGGTCGGGCACGGGCACATTTACCTGCTCCTCTGACCTTAGAGAACTCTAAGGCCTAGCTTATTTCCAAAAACTTCCAAAATCTAATAGTTTTAATTCAATTCAATGCATACATTATATATTTTATGTTATTATATAGTATACTATAAGGTGTTTTGTTTTGCTTTGTCCAGATCTGTGCTTTCATTGATATAGAGAACTTCTAATAAGGAGACCTTTTTTTGGTTTTTGGCCTGAAATCAATCCACATTTTTCTTTGAGGCTTTTTGCTTTGATCTCATTGTCTTCTGAGTTTGTGATTTGATCTTCCCTTTCACCATGGTAACCTTTTTTATGGTCAGGTTCTTCTTTTTTTGATGTTTGCTCATTTTCCAGCCTTTTATTTATTTATTTTTTTTACTTTTAACTTGATATTAAAGTTGTGCTTGCAGAGGGTAGGAGGACTGTCCCAAGCTTCAGGTTTTTTGTGCTGTTGTGTTCAGAGATAGTTCTAGGGATCTGTAAGTTTCAGTTCTTCCAACCCGGTACAATTTAGGGAGAGGTGTGATCACTACTCCTCTGGCTTGTGTTCTGGTCTGTTAGTAACCACAAGCACTCTTTTCTACCCTGGAATTGTGACTGGGGTCCCTGCTCAGCCTCCTCATTGTCCTGGAGCTGTGACCCAGAACCACGTATGGGCAATGCACCAGAGTCCTGCACCCAGCTCAGTTGAGTTACCTTTATTCTGCCTACTTGGCTCCACCCAGGAAACTTTCTCTACTGATATAGATTTGCAATTGATTTGTAATTGATAGCCTTAGAGACTTGCTTGGGGCACTTCAAGGTTAAGTGACTCACAACCACCAGGTACAAGAAAAAAGGATTCAATTCCAGATCTGCTTTACTCTAAACTGGTTCACTGCCTTTATTACCTCTTATAGGTTGGGAATAGAACTATAATTTTATTGGTAGAGGAAACTTCCAAAGAGAATACTCCCTACCCCACTGCAGATCAGTACATTGTCTGTAACTTAAAGCCTTAGGGAGTTCGCCCTGGGGCACAAAGAGGTTGAATGAATTACCTAGGATCACTCCACCAGGTTGTGTAAAGATGAGTAATGCCTAGTCTTTCTCTCTGAAGTTAGCTGTTCAGCCACCACAGCTTGTCTAATAATTCATGCTGCAGGGTTCAGTTCTAGACTGTGCCATTCTGTTCTGTGTTACACTATGCTGTGCTACACTGTGCTACATCATACTACATTATTCTACTGAATACTATACTACACTGTTCTATACTATTAAATACTATACTATACCACTCTATTCTGTTCTATACTATACTATGCTATGCTATTATATACTATAAGTTATATTATTATACATTATTCTATTCTATACTATATAATTGTATATTATTCTGTACTACAATATGCTGTATTATACTATACTACATTATTGTACATTATTCTATACTATAATGTGCTATATTATTGTACATTATTCTATACTATAATATACTATATTACTGTATATTATTCCATACTACAATATGCTCTTTTATGCTCTATTATTGTGCATTGTTCTGTGCTATACTATACTATTCTATATTACACTAGATTATAGAGATATATACTGTACTATATTCTCTGCTATATTTTATCTTGTACTATACCATATTACTGTACATTATTCAGCACTATACTACACCACTCTATTCTACTGTGTTCTATACTATTCTATGCTATGCTAGACTATACTATGCTATATTATCTTATACTATACCAGAATATTGCACCTTATCCTATTCTGTACTATACTGTACTGCTCCATACTACATACTATGCTATGCTAATCTTGCCAAGTGTTTTATTTCCATGTTCATGACATGTGAAATTGCATTATTTGATCATATTCTTCTTATCATCCCATCTTTTTCTCTGTCTTATTATCCCTATTCTTTATCTTTCCCTTGACCTCCAATCCCTTCACCCTTCAGTTCTTTCCCCGGCCAGCATCCTTACTATACTGGCCACACACTTCTCCCTTCCCTCTCTCAAACCCTTGGTGAATCAGTTCAATTCCACCATCTTTGTAGCTCCTGTGTTTTGCCCTCTTGTCCCAGATTGTGGCTTGACAAGCCCCAACCTTGGATTACTCCAGTTATGTGCAGCCTATACTCTTCTTCCCATGTTTCTAAATGAAACTGGGTCCACTACAAATTTTTGTTATATAATCTCAGCTTGGCCTTCATTGCAGCAAGGCAATCCTTCCACACTTCCCTACTCAATTCACTCTCCCACTCAGCACAAGGACTATTCCAAACCTTTTCCTGCCTTCTCAAATCTCCTAGCATTCCCTCCTCTCACTTTCTCAGCTCATACTTTAAACTTGAAACTCTGTTGAGATTTCCTCCTTCCCTCTTCTTCACCACATGTCCCTCAGACAGACATAGCCCGCCTAGGTCTTGACTGGGACTGGTACCCTACTTGGGACAGGTCGAGTTGCCAATGTTGACTTGAAGGTGGTGCAGATTGACTGTTTAACAAAGACTGACCAGACAACCATCTCAGAGGGAAATACACAGCTTCCTGCTGGGGAAAGAAGACTTCTTGGCTGAGGAGACAAAACCAAACCCAACCTTTGTTTTGAGTTTCATGTAAAAGGAAGTTATCAGGCCCTCTAAGACTAAGGTTTGTAGGGGCTTGGCTTCAGAAGCAGGTACTATTTACAACTGGATTGATTAATAAAGTTTGATTTCGTGCACTGAGAGATGTAAGTCTAATTAGTCTTTCCCTCATCCTCCTTAGCAAAAGCAATTGGCTATAATTATGCATCATCACCTGGGTTCTTTCAATGCTCAGATTCAATCCCACCCTCTGCAGACCTTCCCTCATTGGGTTCTCCACTTCCCTAAGTCACACTACACTATAATATATAATATAGCCAGCTTTCTCCAAGCTGGTAGGTAGCATAAAAGCAGCACAGAATCCTATAAATAGAAAAGGTAAATAAGTAATAAATAAATAGCCTTTGTGTCCCTCCCAAGAGGACAAGGGTGATTGGGAGCAGGGAGGGGAAGAGAAGAAGCTACAACTGAGGAAGGTCTAGAAGTAGGAGTTGGTTATTAGGCCCTGAGAGGCTGCCATTCAGGGGCCATCTCTCTGACAATCAGACTTTATCTCTTCATTCCCTGGTGCTAAGAGCTGATTTGCACTGCAGTGTTTGACCACAAGACTGGCTGCTGTTTGTTTTAGCCCACAGGAAGATAAGGTCTTTTAGAGAAGGGAACCAGGAAAAACCCCTTTGGTTTGGGGAAGGGACTAAAGGCCTCATTTAAAGGCTGACAGAACAGCGATAGTGGTCATCATGCCCAGCTCTGACTTAGGACACCTAAAGACAGGGCTAGGAACTTGAGAGTTGCAAAATTCTTAACAAAAAATGCTATTCTATTTTAATTTAAACAATATTTCTATGATATTTGACACTACTTTTTTGGTTTTTCTGGAAGCAGCTAAAGTATTGAACTTGGAACCAAAAACACCTAGGTTTGAATTCTGGCTCAGAAACTCACTGGCTGTGTGACCCTAAGCAAGTCACTTAACTGTCCTGTGCCTCAGTTTCTTTATCAATGAATGAGATAGCTGGACTCTCGGGGCCCCTATAGCTCTAAATCTATGATCCATTGGATTGGTAAATGTTCATTAAAAAAATCGGACTATATCAGGGTGCCACAATTTCTACTGGTTCTCAGAATTGTCACTAAAGCAAAAGAGAAGATTTTGATTCTGGAGATGTAAAAATCTTAAGATTGTGTTATGAATGGTGAATATGTCAAACGATGCTCAGCAAAAAATGTAACTGGAAAAAGTCTAAATAAGTGCTATTTTCAATAAGTATTTGAAAAACATATAGGTAATGCAGAATCCTAGAAGGATGACTTGGTATGCCATGAAAAGCCTCAGTGATTAATTTTGAATGTTTCTCAATACCTCTCCTCCAAAAATAACAGATAAATATCAGTCAATAAATATTAATTAAATCAGCATTTAATTAAATCAACATTTATTAAGCTCCTTCTACATACATGCCAGGCACTGTGCTAAGTGCTACAGACACACAAAAAAATGCAAATGACAATCCCTGACCTCAAAGAGCTCACAATCTAAGGGGGGGGGGGGGGGAGTGAGCAGGGAGGAAACAAGCAAACAACTTTGTGTAAATGAGCTAAATGCGGGAAAAATAAAAAAAATGATTCGCAAAGGGAAGGTACTAGAAATGAGAGAGGTTGGGAAAGGCTATAGAAGATGAGGTTTTAGCTGGCATTTGAAATAAGACAAGGAAGCTGGTTAAAACTGAAGTGAGGAGATGTGTAACAGCAAAGGAGACAGGCTAATTTGTCCTTGGGAAGTGGATTTTCTGGGATCATAGGATTTAGAACAAGATTAGCTCCTGACAGCAGGTATATTTGAAGGTCTAAGGAAACAGGAAATTACATATCAAGAGTCACTATTTTTCTCTTTTGACTAAGGTGGAAAATATGAGAAAATGCATTTCAAAATTATGAAACAAAGACAATGGAGGTCTGATTACTTCATAGAAACCTCTCACATATTATAAACATTTTCTTCCAGAGAAAGGAAAGGTTCTGAACTCAGTGGGCATGGAACAGCAGTAAAAAGTAAAAATCATTATATCATGATAGCCTGAAAACAGCTGTTTCTAAAAAGAAGACTCATTTTCCAATCTACTATTTGTGCTCAGTCAGATCATCCACTTGTTAGAGTAAACATCTGAATCAACACAAAATTAAGACAAAATCAATGTCACAAACATTTATTTAAGCACTTGAAATGTGCAAGATACCATGGAAGGCTTCAGTGATAGAATAAAAAAAATAAATGCAATATTCTCTACCCTCAGACAGCTTGCCATCTACGGATGAAATGCAACATTTAGATAGGTGAGGGGTGTATGGGGTGTTGGAGGAGGACTAGCACCTCTGCTATGAGTGTTACCAAGCCCTTTTCAGGGGTGCTCTTTTGGTGTCCACCTCTCACCTGTGGCTCCAAGAAGTTGTAGAATGAACAGCAGTCACACCTCTTGGCAGATGTGAACCTTCTTGGCAGATGGGATAAACCAGGTTGAGGGAAATTGATGCGCCTCAAACCTGTTCATGAGTTAGAGGGAAGTCTACCCCAAGCATGTGAAGACTCCCCTACCCCAACTCCCCAGTGAAATGGGCAGATGAGAACAATTTGTGCCAACAGCCATGAAAGAGACTGAAGCAGGAGCTGTGCAGTGCTTAGTCAGGCACTGAACCTTGAAGATACCAAGGACATCCACTGCATACCAGCTCATCATCATTCATCCTGACTTTTGTTTTGCCACTGGACTTTGATGACTCTGGAAAAGAGAGTGAGGCTTATAACTTTGTGCAAGCCTGTCTCACTTAAATCTAATCTAAGCACAAGTCAAGATATCAGTCTGTGACGTCACTGGTCCTCTTCAGAAATGAAGGACAAACAGCCACACAGATGACTTGAAACTAATGATTCTAAGAGGTAGAGGAGGGGAGATTTCTAAGCATCATTTCCTACATGACTGTATTCCTCAGGCTTTCTTCATGCTCCCCTGAAGGTCAGCATCTGCCAAGATCGTATAACTCTGGAGCTCACATCTCATGAGTACCCTCCTGATCTAGGGTACCTCCCTCCCTCAGATTGGGGATGTTAGAGGAAGGACAGAGAAAAGCTCCAGAACTTCCATTGAAGGAGGGCACCCAGGGCAACCATCTCTTCATTTCCCACCTTGCTGCCCCCTCCTAAACTTCACCCACTACCATCCCAAACCTCTTCTTTTCAGCTTCTTTAGAATAGTGTACAGTAAAATGGTATAGTATAAGACAGGATAGCACAGTATAGTATAGAATATAGTATAGTATATATCACTATAGCATAGTATAATATACAGTAAAACAGTATAGCAAATAGATAAGTCCCCACCGCCACCCCAGACCTAGCCTTAGAACAAGCAGTTTTAATTATATGGCTGCATCTACATTAAACTGCTACTTTAACCATTTTGTCAAAAATTTCTCGAGCAGCTTCTAATGCCTTTAAAAGCCAAGAAAATGCTTGTATGTAGCAAAATTTTCTGTAGTTGGGCTCTCCAGGGGTCTGAGCAAATTAGGAGACCAGAGGAAGAAACCTCGGATCTCTATAGTATTCCCATGGCCTCAATTCCCTTTGTAAAAGGCTGTTCTGGAGTGATTTACTGTACCTGTCAATGGGATCCAACAACACATCCATCTATCAGGTCCCAAGCACAGGAGTCTGGACTAGAAGGGAAAGAAAAGGTGAAATTATTATTGTTTGTCTTAAAATACCCAAACTATCCTTTTCTTAGTGAAAACATTTGGACTTTTAAATAACCACTCAGTTGAAGATTCCATCTTCCTTCCTCCTTTCAGAACTGATTTCTACCTAGGTTTTGTTTTCTGGCCTTAATTTGGCTTTCTTTTTAGTGGAATATTTTTTCTTGTGCATATACCAAGTCTGATGATTCAATTTTCCCCTGGGTTGTTAACTCAAGACTTGTTATGGCATCTAACTAGATATTCTGTAAGGCAACAGTTTATTCAGGATAGGAATCTTGAGGTTTCAGATGTTGCCAGATTTATTTTAATTTTTTAAAGGCTGTTCAAAGTGTATTCGTTTCTATTGAGTACAAAGGAAACAAAGTTACTGGGGCTTCCAGAGAGCCCATAGGGGTCTCTGAAAGTTTTTAAAAGTGTTGTTTCTTGGGTTTGGCTTTGGTATTTGCTTTTATTTTCCTTTAAAACACACACACACACACACACACACACACACACACGAGAAAGGGAGTGAGGGGAATGTGCTTTGATGCTGGGCTCACTGATGAGCCACTACAAAGCTGCTAACTGCAGTGGATACACGCTACCTAGGCCTAGTCAGTAAGACCTGAGTTCAAATATGATCTCAGACACTTACTGCCAGTATGACTCTGGGCAATTCATTTTACTCTTTCTGCCTCAGTTTCTTCAAATGTAAAATGGGGATTATAATAGTATCGATTTCCCAGGGATTTTGTGAAGATCAAAGAGAAAATATTTGTAAAGCTCTTAGCACAGTACCTGGAGAGTTGTTGAGGTCATTCAGTCGTTTTCATTCATGCTCATGCTTTTCATGCTCCCATTTGGGGCTTTATTGGCAAAGATACTGGAGTGGTTTGCCATTTCCCTCTCCAGCTCATTTTACAGATGAGGAAACTGAGGCAAATAGAAGCAAGTGATGTGCCCAGGGTCATGAAGTTAATCAGTGTTTGAGGCTAGATTTGAACTCAGGAAAATGAGTCTTTCTGTCTCCAGGTCTGGGGTTCTATCCACTTAACACCTTGCAGCTTGTCTGACATTTAGTAGGTAATTAATAAATGCTTGTTTCTTTCCTTTCCTTCTTTTAATCACAGGTGATTATGTCCTGAGCAACCTGGAAAATTCCCAAGTGTTTTGAGGATTCCAATACAGTTCTCACAAATGGATGGTTTAATTTCTTAAAGAAGAAATTTACCTACCAATGATCTGGGTTTAATTTTGGATGATGAAGATAGTGGAGGATCACTTCCCAAGAACATTTAACATTTCCATAGGAGTTGGAAGTGGAATTGAGGTAGAGTCATGGATTAGTCGGAAATAGGCATGGATAACCTCAAGTCAGCTTGGGACAAGATTGCAGCCATGTTGCTCATCTTTGCATCTTGTGATGGTGTTAGGTAGTGAGTTTCATCGGACAATCACCAGTGACCTGGCTGGGGAAAGAGGCCACTAGATCACGGAGCCCATTTCTACAAGATATCAGGGGAAGACACTCCACAGCAATGGAAACTGTGAGAGTTCTTTGGGTTCTGTCACCAGATTTTAAAAGGATACATTAGAGAGGAAAGTGTTTCTCTAGATGCAATGTGAGTTGGTCCCAATCTTACAATCTCAGAAATAATTTGTCTACCTAATTCAACAAAGTATATATTTGAATGCAGAAAGATGTCATAAAATGCCATAAACATAAGCATAAAATAAAAGCGATGATAGTTTTATAGTTTGCTGAGAATCTTTTTTCCAACAGAAGTTTCCAGCACTCTGGCTCACAGTGGATCATGAAAATATTTATGTATGCCAAGTTGTATTTTCTATTCCTCCAGGAAATCACCATTTGTAGAATTAAAACTGATTTCAAAACTTTACTCTAAGTTCTAAACCTACAATGTATAGTGTGTAAATACAGAAATAAAATAGGTCTCTCAATCAAGTTTCTGTTATTGGTTTTATTATACAATAGGTTGAACTTATACAGAGGTTTGATATCATGGCATCATGAATAGTAGCCTGGAATAGGAATGAGGAAGATCTGAATTTAAATCTTTCCTCTGATACTGCATGACCCTAGGCAAGTCACTTACCTTCTGAGTTTCCTCATCTGTAAAATGAAGATGACCTCTGAGGTCCTGATTATGATCTTGTGATGCCAGCCCTCATTGTATATGCATGGGGCTGTGTTTTAGCATGGAGAACATATTGGGCTTGGAGTTATGAAGCCCCGGGTTCAACTCTCTTCCTTGACTAACCAAATTTTTGACAATGGAAAAATCACTGAACCTTTCTGAACCACAATTTCTTCTACTATAAAAGGGGACATGGAGAAAAACACACAAATATCTACAGTACCTTCCTCACAGGGGTGTTAGAAGGATCAGATGGAATCATTTATTTAAAGAAATACATAAATGGTAGCCATTATTATGTGGTTGAAAAATCTCTGGGGGAAAATGAGTACTTGTACTGTAATCTTGATTTTCCATTACAAATTGACTGATAGTTTTACAAGTGCCAAAAGGTTGGTTTTTCCCAATGATCAAAAAAAATTGGTATCTAGGGAATGATCGTTTTGGTTCCTTTTCTCCATACTAATGCTCTCCATATGTCCCAGGACTTAGTTGTTTCATAGAACACCCCTGTAATCAAGTTAAATGTGACAGAATAGGATGTTCTTGACTTGAAATCGCTGTAATGGTTATATAGGTAGGGTAGATATGTGATTCTAATGGTTACTTCAGAGAAACTCATCCATGTTAAAAGAGGCTAAGGTATTCTAAATGGAGCATGCATTTGAAATCAGAAGACATAGGTTTACTTTCAGACTTTCTTCCTTACTACCTGTATAACCTATGACCCCAGACAAATCACTTTGTCTCCTTGGGCCTGTAAAATGAGGGAACTGGACTAGATGGTCTCTCAGGTCTAACAAGCTCTAACATCTCTGACTCTAAAAGTAATGAAGCACAATAAACAGTCAATCATAATTTAGCCTGCAGTATATTGCTTGGCCAAACATTAGAAATTACCCACTGTGAGCCTAGTAGTTACCCACACCATCCCCAATTCTTTATTTTACCCAATTCACATTTTCCCCAAGTTAATGAATCCCTACACCAGGATAATGAAGTTGACTAATCTCAGAGCAATGATACTAACTCATCAAATTGACTTGCAGTGTTTTGCAATCTGTGTTAATAAGCAAATCATTATTTCGTGGATGAGATTAAATGTCATTTTTAAATGAATGTCATCAAGAAGATTTATTTTTCTAGTGCCCAAGAAAGAGAGGCAATGTGGAATAGGGGAGAGAGAGTCTAGCTTTGGAAGTCAAGGAAATGGTTTTAAATACTTACTGGCAGTATAATCTGGGGCAAATCACTTAACCTTATTCCATTCTAGACAACTCTGTAAGATTATAAATTGCAGAGAAGATACCAGTCCTCACTGGTAGAGGGACTTTCTTCATCCTGGAGTTCTTTGAACAAATGAAATCATAGGTTCAAGGTTTTTTTAACTTTTATTTTATTTGTTTCCTATTATCAAGCATTTATTTTTTTCTTCCTCTCTCTTGTCCCCTCCCCCCATTTAAAAATCAAAGAAAAACAAAACCTTTGTAACAAATATGTATAGTCAAGCAAAACAAATTCCCACACTGGCCATGTCTAAAAATGTCTATCTCTTTCTGTACCTTAAGTCTCTCACTTCTCTGTCAGGTGGTAAATAATGTTTCTTCATCAGTCCTCTGGAATGATTGGTCATTATGTTGACCAGAGTTCTTGCATCTTTCACAATTTTTCATTTTAACAATGTTGTTATTGGATGAATTGTTCTTCTGGTTCACTCACCTCATTTTGCACCAATTCATGCAAGTCTTCCTCGGTTTCTCTGAAACTACCTTCTTCATCATTTCTTATGGCACAACCATGACATTCATGTACCAGAATTTGTTCAGTCACACACTAATTGATGAATGTCTCCTTAGTTTCCACTTTTTGCCACTACAAAAAAAGAGATGCTACAAGTATTTCTGTACATATGGGTCCTTTCCTTCTTTCTTTGATTTCTTTGGGGTATAAGCCCAGTAGTGGCCTAACTTTGGGGGTATAGTTCCAAATTGCTTTCTAGAATGGCTGAACCAACTCGCCAACAGTGCATTGATGTATCCATTTTCATAGCCCTTCCACCATTTGTCATTCTGTGTGTGTGTGTGATCTTTACAATCTTTAGAAATAGAGAGATAGGGGGCAGAGCCAAGATGGCGGACTAGAAAGACACACGTACTCAGGGTCCTCCCCACAGCCCATAAAATACCTGTAGAGAGGGACACTCAACAAATTGTAGAGCAGCAGAAGTGGAGAACAAGAGAGTGGAGGAGATTTCCAGCCCACGGTGACCTGAAAGGCCCACAGAAACGTTGGTTGCACTGGATGCAGAGCTGAGCGTGGAGCCCAGCCCAGCCTTGGCCAAGTGGCAGTGTGGTGCGGCGTGGCGTGACGAGACTCTGGGAGGAGGACACTTCGGGGGTGGAATCTCCAGTCACAGTAGCGGGGCCTCAGATCCCTTGGTCCACAGGCCCCAAAGGTGATGGGGTTTAATCAGCAGTCCAAGTAATCCATCCCTGTTTGGCTTCTCTTTCTGTATGGCTCAAAACCCATATTAGGAAGGCTATAGTTGTGTGTTGCAGTGTGCTAGATTGAAGTCAGAGGACTTCAAATACAATCTCTGATACTTGCTAACTTAGGTAAGTCACTTCACCTTTTCTGGGTCTAAGTTTTCTCATCTTTAAGTAAGTAGATTGGATTAAATAACCTCCTAGGCGTCTTCTAACTCTAGAACCATTTTAATCTATAAAATGAGAACAATTGCACCAACCTACTTGAATTCTATAAGTATGTGCACTGTTCTTACAAAGTGTATTCACCTCCATTCTTTCATTAGATGCTGATCACAACCCTGTGAAGTGGACAGTGAAATTGTTGTTATCTCCATTTTGAATAATGAAACTGAGGCTCACGGTGATTGTGACTTGTCCTAGGTAGGACATGGAGGTTCCAAGTGATGGAGCTTGGACATGAAAGGAGATTTCTGATTTTATCTGCTGCTCTTTTTACTACTTTACATCCCTAAGGAGGAATTCTCAAAGACTATCCAAGTATATCCTTCACTAAAGTACTACTTGATGCCTCATTGTGCAGAGATGACCTTGAGTCAAAAGTTTAGGTCCTCCTCCATTCCAATACTATGTTGGCTATCAAAGGATACACCTAGCTAAGTCAGGAGAAACTCATCCCCAAAGGGCTGACCATCCGGTGATAAAAATTGAGGTATCCCCATCAGTGCACTTAAAGAGATGAACTGACATAATATAACTGAGCATTTCCTCCACCCATAAACCTGGTTCATACTCTTCTACAATTAGTTGATGGGAAGAGGGGGTACACACATAGAGTACACTAGTCAAGAGGCATATGCTAAGGAAGCATTTGTGATCAAGGTAGTTCCCACCTCCAGTACTCCAGGTTTCTAAAGAACCTCCCATTCTGGTGGAGTCTTTGCTTCCTGGGTGCAGCATCTCTGCTGGACAGATCGATCAGTTGGATGCCCTGAGCTGCTTCTTTTATGTAGGTCAACCTTGGATAGGGGGGCGGAGCCAA